>NW_024737068.1:15697939-16055439 GCF_018991925.1 Homarus americanus
CACAGGTCTTATATCACGTTAATAGCATGTTTTATATCATCTCTCTTGGCAGGTTAGGTGTAACCCCATCAAGATATCCCTACGATAGCATAAATCCGGATTCATTGTTATCGTTTTTTTATCATTAACTTTTTTCACTTTTTTTTACACCTTTTTATTACAGTAAGATTTTGTCCACGTAAATATGTAAATTATTTGATTTTCATTTGTGTTTTTTACGTGAATTAGCGGTGTCACTCTTAAGATCTTCAAAGGCTGATAACTCACGGAAATCTTTACAGTAGCTGGTCACTCACTCCTCAGAGGCTGGTCACTCACACCTCAGAAGCTGGTTACTCACAATAACTCACTCCAGGTAAGGCTAATCAACACCTGCCACACACAGTACAGGTGTGTGTGTCGAGATGCTGTGTTCCCCACCACGGTTACCTGCTCACTGGCCCGCCCTCACGCCCGCCTGAGTGCCCACATACCCAGCCTCAATTCATCAGGCCCACTGCCCCATCCACCTGGCTACTGTCCATCCGGCTACCGTCTATCCGGCTATCGTCTACCAAACCACTGTCCATCCGGCTATCGTCTACTGTCGTTCAAGTTACTAACCTAACCTAACCAGCCGTCCAACGTCCAATCCGGCTACTGTCTACCAAGCCACTACCACTCATCTACTGTCCATCCGACTACCGTCCATTTAGCTACTTTCTATCCGGCTACCGTCTACCAAGACACTAACCACTCATCCAATGTCCATCTGGCTACCATCCATTTACCCACTGTCCATCTGGCTACCGTCCATTTACCCACTGTCCATCTGGCTACCGTCCATTTACCCACTGTCCATCTGGCTACCATCCATTTACCCACTGTCCATCTGGCTACCGTCCATTTACCCACTGTCCATCTGGCTACCGTCCATTTACCCAATGTCCATCTGGCTACCATCCATTTACCCACTGTCCATCTGGCTACCATCCATTTACCCAATGTCCATCTGGCTACCGTCCATTTACCCAATGTCCATCTGGCTACCATCCATTTACCCACTGTCCATCTGGCTACCGTCCATTTACCCACTGTCCATCCGGCTACCATCCATTTACCCACTGTCCATCTGGCTACCATCCATTTACCCACTGTCCATCTGTCTACCATCCATTTAACCCACTGTCCATCCGGCTACCATCCATTTACCCACTGTCCATCCGGCTACCATCCATTTACCCACTGTCCATCCGGCTACCGGTCCACCACCGTCCATCTGGCTGGTCCATGCACCCACCTACCGTTACCCACTGTCCATCCGGCTACCATCCATTTACCCACTGTCCATCCGGCTACCGTCCATTTACCCACTGTCCATCTGGCTACCGTCCATTTACCCACTGTCCATCCGGCTACCGTCCATTTACCCACTGTCCATCCGGCTACCATCCATTTACCCACTGTCCATCCGGCTACCGTCCATTTACCCACTGTCCATCTGCTACCGTCCATTTACCCACTGTCCATCTGGCTACCGTCCATTTACCCAATGTCCATCTGGCTACCATCCATTTACCCACTGTCCATCTGGCTACCGTCCATTTACCCACTGTCCATCTGGCTACCGTCCATTTACCCACTGTCCATCTGGCTACCGTCTATCCGGCCAACATCCACAGCTTCTCATCTCAGGAATTAAATAATAAAGTAAATATCAGAATAACATATTTCTATTAACGATCCCATACAAATATTACATAAAGACAATATTACATAATTAGATCCAACTAATTACCGTAATTACCAAACATTAATGATGATAATGATACTTCTGTCTGCCTTCCTTCCTTCCTTCCTTCCTCTTCTTCCTTCCTTCCTCCCTCTTCTTCCTTCATCTTCCCTCACTTCCCTTTACCTTCCTCCTCTTCCTTCCTTCCTTCCTCGTCTTTCTTCCTTCCTCCCTCTTCTTCCTTCATCTTCCCTCACTTCCCTTTACCTTCCTCCTCTTCCTTCCTTCTTTCCTTCCTTCCTCTTCCTTCCTCCTCTACCTTCCTTTTCCTCCTCTGCCTTTCCCCCTCACTCCTCATCCTTTCTTCCTCCTCTTCCTTCCTTCCTTCCTCTTCACATTCCTCCTCTTCCATCCTTCCCTCTACTGTCCCCTTCTTCCTATTCCTTCCTTCCTTCATTCTTCCTTCCTTATGATCCCCCTCTTCCTTCCTCCATTCTTCCTTCCCTCTTCCTTCCATCCTTCATCCTGATAAACAGTTTGTTGACAGTCCCATCATCATCCTATGGGACAGTCTTCTCCTGTAGGATATAAAGTACACGTATAACTACATAAACCTCCATAAAACTACATAATCCTACATAAACCGACATAAAACTACATAAGACTACATAAACCTACATAAAACTATATAAGACTACATAAACCTCCATAAAACAAAATAAAACTACATAAAATTAAATAAAAACTGCATACCTACATAAAACTACATAAGACTACATAAACCTCCATAAAACAACATAAACCTACATAAAACATTAAACCTACATAAAACTACATAAACCTACATGAAACTACATAAAGCCTACATAAAACTACATAAACCTACAAGAAACTACATAAACCTACATAAAACTACATAAGACTGCGTACCTACATAAAACTACATAAAACAGCATACATAAAATAAAACAACATTACATAAAACCTACATAAAACTACATAAACCTACATGAAACTACATAAAGCCTACATAAAACTACATAAACCTACAAGAAACTACATAAACCTACATAAAACTACATAAAAACTGCGTACCTACATAAAACTACATAAAACAGCATAAAACAACATAAACCTACATAAAACAACATAACACTACATAAACCTACATAAAACAACATAACACTACATAAAGCATAAAACTACAAAAACTACATACAAAACCATCTCTCTCTCTCTCTCTCTCTTAGAAAATTCTCCGGTATGGAACACTCAGGTATCAACAGGTGCCTTAATTATCTGACACGCTTACCTGACCACACCTGTTGTTACCTGCTGTCACCGGTTTATTAATAAGAATAAGAATAAGAAAAATAATAATAATTACATACATACATACATACTGTACATACATACATACATACATACAAATAAACAGACAGACAGACAGAGATACAGACAGACAGACAGACAGACAGACAGACAGACAGACAGGGATACAGACAGACAGACAGACAGATACACACCTGGAGCCTTGGTTGGTTCCAGTGTTGTACCTTATCTGTTATGACCAAGATATAGGCGGTGGTGGTGACGAGGTAACACCCAGCCGTCAGGAGGAACACCATCTGCCACGCTCCTAGAGTCTGCTGTGGAGGCCAGGTGAGATAGTGGGTGATTAACACGATGATTAACCTAACCTAACCTGACCTGACCTGAAGATTAGTCACCCCTAAGATTAACCTAACCTGAAGATTAGCCACCCCTAAGATTAACCTGACCTAACCTGAAGATTAGCCACCCCTAAGATTAACCTATCCTAACGTCAAAACAAAATTCCTTACATTATCCTACAAGATGAATCCAGTAGGAGCGAGGATACCAGCAGGAGAATCTACACCCGACAGTATTGGTCACCCCCGGCAGCATCCCCAGGGGCTATAGTCACTCTGAAGTGCACACCGACTACTGCTGCTGCTTGATCTGGTCTCTGTTTACCACCCTAACTCCCTCCCTCCCTCCCTCCCTACCGTCTCCTCTTCTCTCACTCTCTCCTGTCCACCTCTCTCCCTCCTCCTTCTTTCTCAACCTTTCCCTCCCTATTCCACTCACCCTCTCCCCACCATCACCCCATCCATTCACCTCATAAACCCCTTCAACACCCCCACCCTCACCCCACACCTCTACTACCCCCCACAACACCCTCTCCTTTACTCCTCCCCCCCTTCCCCTATGTTCCTCAGACAGATTAAGCAGCCATTCCACGTTATCATTAATTTAAGCATTTACCATTCCTAAAATCCTCTCTCTCTCTCTCTCTCTCGTCTGGTTGAGGGTATGGTGGCAGTGGCAACTTTCACCTCGGTATTCTGGTTGTTGATGCTCTCCTCCCCACCAATGGTTGACTGGTGGACACTCCCATAACTGCGGTGGAAACAGGGCAGGAATCCTTCTCATACTGAAGGTACAGTACTACCCCGTCAGGAGGAGCTGGCGGCTGGATGCGTCAAGCCCCCTCCCCCCCTCCCTTAGATGGTACTGAAATAAGCCACTAACCCATCCGTGTAAACAAAGGCTTATATAAAGGATAAAATTAGGTTAGGTTAATAATGCTTTTGGTTACTTATACTTTGCATTATTATTATTATGTGTTTTATCCTTTATTTATACATACCAACTTGAATGTTATCACCACACACACACACTAATGATGATAATAATAACACTTACTGTTATCAAGAACTGTGGGGGAGGAGGAAAATGTAAAGAAATTATATACATATTATTAATGGTAGTATTTATTGACATGTGATATATTTACAATTTACTCGTGCAAAATAAAAGTACCAAGACTTGTGGTTACGTTCCGGCACAAATTAAGCCTTGGCCTGTGTTAGATCACATGTATAAGCGCCATCAACACCAGAGGTCATAACTACAGGCTCGCCAAGTTATCATGCAGGAATTATTTCTTAACACAGAGACTGGTTGACCTATGGTATAGTCTGCCAGCTTAAACTATGGCATCAACAACAGTACTGGGCTTTAAAATATCCCTTAATAAAACTAACAAAAACAATGAAGGGATTCTATTTAGTCCATTGGCCACCTTCTGTCGGTATGGCCACCTCTAGTGTGTGGCCATCCGGTAATTGAGGTCTTAACAGTGGTCGTGGAGCAGCTTGTCGTCTCCGTCAGCAGACAGATGACGTGTGGTAGTCGTCAGGTTGTCAGGGTCGTCCTCGCCACTGGCCACGTCTGAGGTAAACCAAAGAGAAACATTGATTCATTCGTTCCTTAAGACGCGTCACACCTTGAACACGCAGGTAACTTAACAACCATTACCAGCAGTTAAGTCATTGTTGTAACTTAACTGTACCCTACATAACTGTATCCTATGCCCACCTATAGACTGGGGATCATTCCAGGGCTGAACGTCTGCTGTAGTGAAGATAAGATAGAAGGTACAGCAACACAGGTAAAGACCCACACTAATGAGGAACACCTGTCGCCACGCCCACACGGTCTCCTGAAGGTGGAGTTAGGTTATGTTAGGTTAATGTAAGATTGTTTGTATTCTTCATGATCTCTTTTTTATATTTAAATTATTTCACACACGGACACTCACTCACACTCACACACACACACACACTGACGCTCACTCACACACACACACTCACATCACCCTGAATGAGGAACCCTGTGACGGTAGGACTGATAATCCCAGCTAAGGCCCCGACAGTATTGGTAACTCCCAGCAAAGTCCCAGCAAAATTAGGCGCCAGATCCTGATGAGAGCACATGTACCCACTGTTGACGGCCCCGTTCAGCATCCCACACACACACAGCAGCACCACCGCCACCACAGCGTCACACTGCACGAATAACATAGCTCCCAGGCCCAACATTGGTCCATACAAGGCTGTGAAGAGAGAGATGGGGTGAGTGGTGATTGTTGTGTTTTGGGAGTCAGTCTGTCTGTCACACCTGATACATTCCACGTTTAAGTCCATACCGAGTCAATATTTAGACACATAACAGACCAAGAGGAGGAGAGACTCACACACGGCCGTCGAGAGCTTCCTGACGGCGAGGATAGAGAGGGCGCCGTTCTTGGTGAGTGTATCCATAAGAGCAGCCCAGCCAAGACTCCACAACCACATCAGGAGGTAAGGCAGAGCTGATAAGAGTCCGTACTGTGTGTGTGGAGGTGAGGTGCTGGTATAGTGATGTACTCTTGTTAAGTGACTTTGGAAATTTACTTGTATGGATATTTTACCTACTTTCTCTTCCTCCCTCCTACCGTCCCTCCCTCGCTCCTTCCCTCCCTCCTACCGTCCCTCCCTCGCTCCTTCCCTCCCTCCTACCGTCCCTCCCTCGCTCCTTCCCTCCCTCCTACCGTCCCTCCCTCGCTCCTTCCCTCCCTCCTACCGTCCCTCCCTCCTACCGTCCCTCCCTTACTCTCACCGACCTTGGCCTGTCCAATGCTGTACTTAAAGACTTTTAAGTCAAAATCATGAACTCTGATCTAGAAGAACTGAGAAATGCAGAGACCTGGCAATTGTAGCATTAGTAAATACGACAAATTTTGTGACAAGAGGTACCGGTATGGCCAGCATAAGGACAGAACTAGACAATGTGATGTAGTCGTGGCTAGAATAAAGCCCCGTCCACACGATCGAGCAGTGCCCGGCGGGCTTTGCCCTTTTACCGGGCAAAGCCTGTGTGTTGTTGTACACACGGGGGTGGTTGGCGGCAGTCATAGTCGTGCGCCGGTAGCTAGTAGGTGGTCGACAGTGGCGGGTGCGGTACGATCACCATGGTGTGTCGCAGGTATAATCACCGGACAGTTAAAGCGAAGAGCATAGCGTTATGTACTATAGTAATTGCTGCTCTGAGCAAAAAGAAGAACCAAATGCAGAAAAGGGAATGGTGCAAAGAGTGGTTAGGTCGAAGGAAAGTATTGGGAAGTCATGCCACGATTTTACGTGAGCTACAAGATGGACATGAGCAAGACTTCACCAATTACATGAGAATGGACCCCAACACCTTTAACAAACTTCTAGCGAAAGTGGAACCATATATAAAAAAACAGGATACCATTATGAGGGAGAGTATATCTGCAGAGGCTCGTCTAGAGGCAACGCTCATATATCTTTCAACTGGGTGCACCTACACGTCACTTCAGTATAGAACGAGGATATCAAAACAAAGTTTGTCTGGCATAATACCTGCAACTTGTCAAGCCATGTATGAAGTACTCAAGGAAGATTACTTGCAGGTGAGATTTGTAGTCCATAAAAATTCATTGAATAATGTTAGAATTATGATATGCATAGACAGGAAGCTATGGGACTAGAGCGGCAGGAACGAAGAACACACACGAATGTCCTCATTACACAATACATAAACAATCTCCCGTTTATTGTCACGCCAATAATGTACATTGCATAAGCTTATTTGGTTATACACTGGACATATGAACCGAGCGGGAAACATAGACGTATCACATTTGCAGTACTTAACTCAGGTTTCACAAAGTGCTAGCAAACGTTCTGTCAGTATCTCTGTTCACACCTCACCGACTTGAGGACCCGACCCCCGAGGTCAGCGGTGGCGTAGTGATCAGCTGTTTTTGACAGTCACGTGAGGTTCCAATAATATCACGTGTCTTGTATTGCAGGCTTGTGTAATGTTGAATATTAATGACAATTTTATAGGAATGTCGGTTTTCCGGTTATATCGTTTGTCTGGCAGAGTCGTCGCTCCATATCCGGCAGCAAACCACCAGGCAGGCCGCCCAATTTTGCCAGATAACGGGCATTTAGCACGTGCCCGCCGGGCACTGCTCGATCGTGTGGACGGGCCTTTATGCTAGGATACAGACACATCTGGCAAGTTAGTAACGCTGTACCCATACCGGCACACTCAGCATGTAAACTTTGTGATAAACCTTCAAAGCATACACTTGAACACTATATTATTGAATGTAACACTGTCAAAGACTTCAGGCCACCTGGCTTATTGTATCATGAACTTTGTAAATACTACAATGAATCAGGGGTGCTTGAGGACATTCTTGCTGTTTATCCCAAATTTGCTGCTGGTCCACACTGATTAGTCCTCAATAGCATATAACTTCTACTGTATATGAACCTCTGTCCTGTGTGGCAGTGAACAGTGATACCACCCTCAGAGTCAAGACCTGACTCAATTACTCACAATAAGCAAACTGTACTCCAAGCTTTACCAATATTATCGTTAAACTAAATAATGTCCCTCCCTTCCTCCCTCTCTCCCTCCCTCCCTTCCTACCTAACTGCCTCCTTGAACTCCCTGGCTAACACTACTGTCATCTCCCTCCCTTCCTCCTCAGCTCTCAGACTCACACTGTTGAGGTCATAGTGCAGTACGTCATGGAGGTAGGTGGGCAGCTCGGTCAGTAAGGTGTAGAAGCTGTAGTCGTTCCCAAGACTTGTGGCCACCAGCGCCCAGAACGGCAGTGACGTCACCACGGCCTTCCAGGGGATAGCCACGGTCTGAAATCAATTTTATGGGTAGAAAATATTACCTTTCCTAACTAAACGAACCTAACTTAACCTAACCTACCCTAAACTAACTAAACTAACCTAACCTAACCCAACATAACCTAACCTAACCCAACGTAACCTAACCCAACATAACCTGTTTTCTAATTTGATATTAATTAAACGTATAACATTCTTTTAGTTATTTAGATATTTGACTTATTAATTTGTTTAATAATATAATTTACTTAAGAGAACCAATTATCTTATTTTTAACATTGTCTAATAGCATTCATGATTCTCAGAGATTCTTAAGTTAAGTCTGAACAAATAATTTAATATCCTAACTGACTCACATCACCACCAACACTAATATTATCATTCAGTTCAAATATCAAACACTGAAGATATTTACGTTACGTCACAATAATCATGATAATATTCTTGGGTTAAAAACCATCATTAATTATTAACACAAGAGAATATTACCTTCATTAGTATTAGCCTTGGATGTGTTTGTTTACATCATGTCAACAAATGATGATCTTAAGAGAGAGAAAAGTTATCGTTTAGCCTCCTGCCTGAGCTCCTGACCACCTCAGTTCCCTACCCACCTGAGCACCCCACCCACCTGAGCACCTGCCCCCCTCAGCACCCCACCCACCTCAGCACCCTGCCCCCCTCAGCACCCCACCCACCTGAGCACCCTTGACTGAGCTCTGATGCTCCTGAAGGTCTCTCAGATCGGAGGGAGAGACCTGGGGGTGTTGCTCGGGCCTCTCGTACACCCAGACACACCAAGCGAAGCCCCAGGCCAGGCCCAGCACCCCGAACACATAGAAGGTAGACGGCCACCCTCCCAGGAACTTAAAGGATACAAGCCAGCCACTCACGGTCATTCCCACCACCGTGCCTAGCTGGAACCCTGTGTGTGTACGGTAATAACTACAACAGCAGTAATAATAATAATAATAATAATAATAATAATAATAATAATAATAATAATAATCACTAACAACACCAATACCCCAATAATAGTGTATGGGACGGTGCCAGACATAGGTAGTGTGTGTGGGGGGAGTGCCAGACATAGGTAGAGTGTGTGGGGGAGTGTCAGACATAGGTAGAGTGTGTGGGGGGAGTGCCAGACATAGGTAGTGTGTGTGGGAGTGCCAGACATAGGTTGAGTGTGTGAGTGTCAGACATAGGTAGTGTGTGTGGGGAGTGCCAGACATGGGTAGAGTGTGGGGGTGCCAGATAGGTAGACATGGGTTGAGTGTGTGGGGTGTAGAGTGTGGGAGGAGTGAGACATAGGTAGTGTGTGTGAAGTGTCAGACATAGGTTGAGTGTGTGGGGAGTGCCAGACATAGGTAGGTGTGGGGTGGAAGTGCCAGACATAGGTAGTGTGTGTGGGAGTGTCAGACATAGGTGTGTGTGGGGGTGTAGACATAGGTAGAGTGTGTGGGGAGTGTCAGACATAGGTAGAGTGTGTGGGGGAGTGTCAGACATAGGTAGGTGTGTGGGGGGAATGTCAGACATAGGTAGAGTGTGTGGGGGTGTCAGACATGGGTAGGGGTGGGGGTGTCAGACATACGTAAAAATGTGTGAGAGGTGCCAGACATAGGTAGTGTGTGTGGGGAGTGCCAGACATAGGTAGAGTGTGTGGGGGAATGTCAGACATAGAGTGGTGTGTGGGGGGTGTCAGACATAGGTAGAGTGTGTGGGGGAGTGTCAGACATAGGTAGAGTGTGTGAGAGTGTCAGACATGGGTAGAGTGTGGGGGGGTGTCAGACATAGGTAGAGTGTGTGGGGTGTAACATGGTGTGTGGAGGTGCCAGACATGCAAGAGTAATGAGAGGTGTGAACATAGGTAGAGTGTGTGGAGAGTGCCAGACATAGGTGAGTGTGTGGAGGAGTGCCAGACATAGGTAAGTGTGGGGGAGTGTCAGACATAGGTAGAGTGTGTGGGAGTGTCAGACATAGGTAGAGTGTGTGGGGGGAGTGCCAGACATAGGTAGAATGTGTGGGGGAGTGTCAAACATAGGTAGAGTGTGTGGGGGAGTGCCAGACATAGGTAGAGTGTGTGGGGGGGGTGTCCTGACCTGAGAAAGCTATTGTAGAGAACTTGCTCCGCTCTGCAGGCAGGACCCAGGTAGCAAGCATCGTGTTGATGGCCGGGAAGGTTACCCCCTGGAACACAGAGGACCCAGGTAGCAAGCATCGTGTTGATGGCCGGGAAGGTTACCCCCTGGAACACAGAGGAGAGCTGGAGGTGTTGGTACTTGGCGACTGTACTGCATATACCAGGTCCTTCACATCACCACTCCTCACCACTACTACTATCACCCAACCTACAACTACTCACTTGTACCACCACAGGCCCTTCACACAACCACCTACACCACCACCACTCACCACCACCACTCACCTGTACAATTCCCAGCAGTATCCTACACGCCATAAAGACCCGGACGTTAGCGCGGGCACAGACGGGAGAAATCAGTGATATAAAACTTGAAGTAATGATCCCCATACCAAACACCATCTTCCCCCCCAGGTACTCGCTCGCCCGCCCTCCGATGATGTTGGTGGTCGCATAGCCCCAGAAGAATGCCCCTAGGAGCACCCCTTGAGTCTGCTTATCCCACTGAAATTCACCTTTCTGGGATAAAAAAAAAATCCTTAATTACACAAATAATGAAATGGTTGGTTTATTTACTTCATTATAAAGGGAGTGTGATATAGTTAGTGAACTATCTATATAGCGGACTTATCTCTATATAATCCGTTAGATAGGGGTTTCGTATTTAACGGATCCTCGATATAGCGGACTTTCACCACCATATAGTTCATTAGATTAAGATTTCATATATAGCAAATCCTCTACATAGCGGACTTTCACCACCATATAATCCGTTAAATAAAGGTTCCACTATACCGACCTCAGGAGTAATGACAGTCGAGTTGTAGTGATTAGTGCCAGGACAGGCGTGAGTGGTGGTGTTATCATCATCTGTTGCACCAGCCATGGTCACGATAGCAACAGAGAGATTCACCCGCTGACAGTATTCTAACAGTATGCCCAGACAGCCCATGACAGCAACAGTGTGACGAGGAGTCCACCAACAACCTGTCATGTATGTCAAGTAAACTGTCATACACCTGTTTTATAACCTAAAAACAAACTATCACACACCTGCTATAAGTGACAATGAATAAATTAAAAGCAACCTGTCGCACACCTGACATACACCTGGCATAGATATCAAGCAACTACTTAAAAAACAAAGATTATTTATGACTCT
Organism: Homarus americanus; assembly: GCF_018991925.1. Classification (NCBI taxonomy): domain Eukaryota; kingdom Metazoa; phylum Arthropoda; class Malacostraca; order Decapoda; family Nephropidae; genus Homarus; species Homarus americanus. The sequence goes on from NW_024737068.1 coordinate 15,709,483, forward strand.
CTAGACGTGAATAACTTATAAATAAATGTATAAACAAATGAATAAATGATAAATATATATAGACGAATTAATAAATAATAAATGTATAAACGATTGAACAAGATTGACTCACGTTTTGGGTGCCTCAGTAAAGGTCTTTGTTCACTGGAGTGTGAAGCACATGAGGAGAACATGGTTACCTCTTGAGTGGCTGGGTCTTCTTCGGTCACTGTTGAAACACACACGGTACTGTTTGACACATATGGCACCGTTTTGACACATATGACAGTATCTTAAGATTTTCAAGGTGCTAGGAATTTCATGCCAGATATATAATAATGATAATAATAATAATAATAATAATAATAATAATAATAATAATAATAATAATAATAATAATAATAATAATAATAATAAGTTTCTTTTAACTATCAAGTGCCTGTCCAGTCGTCTCTTATTTATATAGACATAAATTGAAAAAATATACAAATTTTTCTTATACCCTAATCGACGCCCCTGTGTATTCTCATCACAGGATGGTAAGAAATTGTCTCCTAGTCAAATGACAATATTTATCTCAGTGAATCAAGCAGAAACTGGTAAGAAATTTTTGGTACATGACACCAGGAAATATACAGGGTCTGTGTCATATGAGCCTCAGTCAGATCAAAGAAGTGGGCTTTTGGAGATCTTCAAAAAATTTCAAAACAGCTACAGTGTCTTGATCTATCTCTGAAAGATGCTGCACATGTGGTGGTGCTGGGGTCCCCTCCCCCACCTAGTCAATCTCCACAACCAGGACCTTCCTCATCAGAATAAAGTGAGTATCCTCATTGAGATATGTAAATTAACATTTTACCTTCCCATAAATGTTCCTAATATTGGAAAATATTCCAAACGGTTATAATCATAGTCTGGACCTAAGCTAGTGGAGCCTTGTATGCATCGTCACCTCCCTCTCCGCCTCCTGCTCGGGTATTCAAGCTCGGCGTCGCATTCTGGATTGATCAAAAGCCGTTTTTTCTTAAAACCAGTTTTTGTGATATAGTCCAGAATGTGACGCCGATAACCCACCAAACTCCACCCCTCGAGAGTTGACTCTTGTTAACTGCTCGCTCTGAGGCAAGAGATGACGGTGGCAGCGCGTGTGGTGGAGGGTGCGGGAGGGGGTTTTGAGAACTGCAATTAAATGCCAGGTAGCGACGTGTCCTCCTAATATTAAATAATTATTAGATGTTTTAATTGCGTGCATGTTGACCTGGCGAGTTATTGCTAGGCATTAACATACCTAAGTATAAGCTAGGCGTCGCAACCTGGACTATATCACAAAAACTGTTTTTTAGAAAAAACGGCTTTTCTATTAACAAATGTACAGCCGGTTTCATTTATACCTGGTACAATGGCCAGTAAATTTTGAGAGATGTGGCACCACTGTGGCATGTTTATAAGAACATAAGAAAATAAGGAGTCTGCAATAGGCCGGTTGGCCTGCGCATGGCAGCTCCTGTCGATAGTTACTGCCACTCTCTATCATCCATGAATCTATCTAGCCTCCTTTTAAAACTTTCCAGCGTTCCAGCACTTACTACAAAGTTGCTAAGCTTGTTCCACTCGTCCACCACCCTATTTGTGAACCAGTTCCTTCCTATCTCCCTCCTAAACCTAAACTTATCCAAACTTTAATCCGTTGCTCCGAGTCCTATCCTGCTCGGATATTATAAGAACTTTATCTATATCCCCTTTATTGATTCCTTTCACCCACTTAAATACTTCTATCATATCTCCCCGCACCTCCCCGCACCTCCCCGCACTCTTCGTCTTTCTGGTATCCCTAGTCTGGTCACTATTATGAGGTTCCTTAAGGGCCATTCTGGGAGTTTTAATACGATGTAAACAAACACAGTGGTGCCACATCTAACAAAACGTCCAGCCATTGTACCAGGTATTAATGAAAGTGACTGTACTGAACTATTAAACCAGAACAATATTTGTAAAGCTTTTGTACACTAGTTATTAAAGTAGATGACTGCCATTAACGTTTCCAGTCGTAATGTTTTCCACCAGTCTATCAGATACACTCACCATTTCCAGTCACAGTCCTTATTATCACACACTCATCTGACTGGTCACTGCACCACTTAAAAATACTGTTTTTACACTTAGTTCAGTACTTCTTATACAGTCACAACTACCAGTCACAAACCGTTCCTCCTGTCGGTTGACTGTGTACACCACTACTGTGCGTCAGGTAACCATGATAGCCAAGTGTTAACGAGACAATGGCGGCGGTTCACCTTATCATGACCACTCTTCCGCTGATACCTGTACCACTGCACCAGGTCCCACTGTATTGGTGACGTAACGCTGTAACTGGGTGTTGTATGGTACGTAACGCTGTGACACTAAGGCAGCCGTTACTGTAGATGAATGACGTGATGGTCTAAATATTTTACTAAGTTCCTTTATAACTATACACACCCCCCCCCCACCCACGTGTCTAAGAGCCTCAATAACTATGTAAATTAAGGTGAAATTCTAAAGGATACATTTAATTAACAATCTTTATAAATATCTTCTTTGATCACAAGCAGCATGAATAATTTGTTACAGAATATTCATTATACATTTACATCATAATAAATATTTACAACACTTACGAAACACAACAATACCCCCACATTACACATTTTCTTCAATAACTTCAAAAATATTCTATAAGTCTCGCCTTTTGAGGGATATAAACACAGTGTGGGATCAACATCAACTATAATTCAACTTAATATAGTTGTTTATGTAGGCTGATCATGTTACCCAGGTTACCACGACCCTAGACTGGACGATCATGTTTGCTAGGTGACCACGACCCTAGGCTAAATGATCATGTTGCCCAAGTGACCACGATCTTAGGCTAGATGATCATGTTAGGCAGGTGACCACGATCCTAGGCTAAATGATTATGTTAGGCAGGTGACCAGGACCCAATTTTACTGCCCCTATCAGGATACATTATACAAACATACAAATAACATGGCCACAAACACATGGCCACAAACACATGGCCACAAACACACCGGGACTGGATTCTTAGAACCACACAGACAGAGATGGTGGACGGAAGCAGTTACCGTCATCAAGCGACCTCACTAGCGATCACGTCTGTCTTCCTCTCACCTGACAGATAAACAAACAGACAGTGAGCCATACAGAAGCTCTATGTTATCTTTCTATTTGTTATTTACGGGTATTGTTCCATCTATCACCCCCCCCCCCTTAATGTGAACCCTTTATGAACCCTTATGAACCCCTTCTGAACCCTTATGAACCCCTTCTGAACCCTTATGAACCCTAATGACCCCTTACGAACCCCAACCAGATGTAACGAGACTGACCCATGTTGTTGTGTCGATGGTTCCAGGGTTGGACGTCGGCGGTGATGAAGAAGAGGTAGAAGGTGGCGGTGATGAAGTAGACCAGTGATGACGTCAAGAATACTGTCCTCCACGCGGCCAGAGTTTGCTGTCACGACAAAACAAGACATTAGATGAGGGGGCTGTCTCCTTACTCTGTCTGTAAAGAAAAACGTTTACAAATTGATGTGGTTACGTTATCCTCCTCTATTCCATTTACCTTCTCAACAACTTCCTCTTTCTAGCATTGAAATCTCTTGTCTCCCTCTCTCCCTCCCTCCTTTCCTCTCCCTCCTTCTCTCTCTCCCTCCCTCCCTCTCGTTCACTCTCTCGCTCACTCTCTCTCTCCCTCCCTCTCCATCACCTTACATTGTTCTGGGTGACGGCGCCGACGAAGATAGGAGCCACAACGCCCATAAGAGAGGCCCCGGTGTTGGTGAGGCCCAGCAGCGTGCCGGCGAGATTAGGCGCCAGGTCTTGATGGGAACAAAAGTGCCCACTAATGATGGTTCCATTGAGACCCACCACTAGACACAACACCACTACAGACAGTGTTGAGGAACAGTTGACGAAGCACATCCCCACCAAGCCCAGACCGGGGCTATACATGGCTGCAACAATGATTGAAATGGATAAATTAAATATCCTGCCATGCTTAATGTTATTGTGTTTTAGTTGATTTAATATACACGAATACTTTGATAATTTCTATACCGTTCCAATATTTTTTTTTTACGTTTAGTTTGATGTATAGATGACAACTATTAGTTACACCAGCGTCAGTATCCTGGTGAAATGGTGTGAAGTTTGGTCGTTCTGTTATTTTCTGAGGTTCACCGTCACTTGTTTACATGTAGTGAGAGCATTAATGGACACTTGTATGAACCTGTGAACAAGGGGAGGAGCTCTATACTCACCCACCGCCTGGGAGAGCCTCCTCACGCTCAGGATGGAGAGGGTGTTGTTGGCTGTCAGTTTGTCCATAATAGCTGCCCATACCAGCCCCACTAACCACATCACCAGGTAGGGCGCCGCAGACAACATTCCGCTCTGTCAGGGTAAACAATAACTCTTTAAAAAGTATTCCAACATTGTCTGCCGAAGGAAGTAACACAGTACACACATCCTTGTCAACAAACTTAACCTAAGACTGTCAGATTACGATTATTTGTTATGAATTTTAAAGAGCATTTTGTCCACTTAGGTAACATTATGATGAAGTTAGTAATAGACAATAACAGCTTCAGTCCTTTCAAAAATCTTTAAAAAATTATATATATATATATATATATATATATATATATATATATATATATATATATATATATATATATATATATATATATATATATATATATATATATATATATATATATATATATATATATATATATATATATATACTAAAGGTTTAAAATCCCTTTATATAAAACCCTTTTCACCTCCGCGTTTGTGTTCTCGAAGTAATCAACAGATGCGTTCCAGAATCAGTAAGTTAAAAAACGTCAAAGTCAACTATTGAGTCTTATAACTTTATGTTCCTCAACTCACAGAGTCCACCTCAATGTGTTGGATGTTCTTGTAGTAATTTGGCATCTGGTAGAGCAATAGAGAGTAGCCCATGTCATCCCCCATGCTCACCAACAACACTGCCCAGAACGGTACAGACGTCCACACGGCGGTCCACGGGATGGGTACAACCTGGTAGCATGATGGACACTTGTACCACTTGTTCAGTTTAATATCATATAAACATCGGTTGGGTTGGGTTTGCATAAACACGTTATTTAAGAAAGATTTTTACCATATTGGTGAATTCGTAATAGTTAAAATGTAGACACAAAGTTTCTGGAAATTCCACTCAAAAACAACTTAACTAGAATCAATTAACGAAATAACTGCTTCTGATTCTGATATTAATGATTCTTATTTGTGCTGATTTAATAGATTGTATTAATTCTTCTTTGTTTTGATTTTTATTCTAATTGACTCTGACCACGACACAAGTAAACAAATAGTTTACCTCATCACTTTTCACCGTGTGTTGGTGGGCGTTGATGTACCGAAGTTCTGCCTGGGAGATCCACGGATGGTGTTCTGGGCGGTCACGTACCAACAAGAACCATACCGCGCCCCACACCACGCCCAGCACCCCAAAGATGTAGAACACAGACGGCCACCCACCCAGGAACTCCGAGGAACACAGCCACCCACTTGTCGACAGAGCAATCACTGGGCCAAGCTGGAAACCTAGAAGTGATAATGAACTCAAAGATCTGCGACACGAGGCTGAAATTGGCAGCGTTTGGAACCTAAAAGTGTTTGGAACCTAAATTAAAGTGTTTGGAACTTAAAAAATAAGTGTTTGATACTTAAGTGTCTGAAACCCGAAACAAAATGTGTCTAAAAGTCAGGTTTTCAGAAGTCGAATTATTTCGCTATCCAGTATATAAAAAGACGCTTAATATATTTCGGTGTTCAGGGATCCCAGTAAACATTCTTCATTTCAACTTTTGTGGCACATTTGACTTAACATCCCGCTGCCTCTCCTCCCACCCTGACCTATTTCTCCTCCCTCCTAAGGCCTCCCTAACTCTCTTTACCACCAAAAACTTACATCCCGTCCTTTCCCACTGCCTCTCCTCCCTTCCCGACCTATTTCTCCTCCCTAACTCCCTATGCTCTTCCTTACCGCCAAAGACGATGGTAGAAAACTTGCTCTTCTCGGCGGGCGGTACCCAAGTGGCCAGCAACGTGTTCACGGCTGGGAAGGTCACCCCCTGTAACAAAGGCCATTCTAGTGGTCTGTCACCTGTATAACACCAGCAAATATACCGTAACTTCTCACTTAACACAGTCTCTCACCTGCATCACGCCGACCAGGGCCCTTGAGATAGTGAAGAGGAGGAGGGAAGTCCGGGCACAGAGAGGACCCAGGAGGGAGAACACGGCTGAGAGCACCAACCCCAGCCCGAACACTAACCGACCCCCCAGGTGCTCCGCTGCCCTGCCCCCCAACGCGTTGCTAACAGCGTACCCCCAGAAGAAGGACCCCAGCACCAGTCCTTGCGTCCACTCGTCCCACTCAAACTCCCCTTTCTGGGAGTAGATGAATAGGACTCACTCACTCGTTACTCGCCAACTACACTCATGTATTGTGGATTTTTTCATGAATTCATTTTTATTTCTGGTAAGTTGTTTCACCAATTTCAACGTGGAAATCACAACCCACGTGAAAATAGAGACTTTAATGTTTGATTGAAACATTGGTTTGGTTAAGGGGGCAGTGACCACAACTCTACACACCTGCCACTTTCATTAAATATCAACAAAGGTTAATTAATAGAAGGATGAGCAGCGTTAAACTCAGGCTCTCTAGGGCACCTCCTGGATCCTGTAGAAGTACTTACTGGTATGTGGTAGAAGGAGGAGTACTGCTGGGGGCGATGGCTGGGTGTTGACAAAGGACAAGCATCCGTCAGGTTGGTGGAATTGCTGGTGGTGGTAAAGTTGCGGTGGACCACCATAGCCACTATGGTGATGGAGAGTGATACCCGTATATTGTACAAGACCGTTATGCCCACCATCCCCAATATAGCCAGGGTGTGTCGCTGTCCCCAACACTCTCCTGGAAACACAAACCGTATAAAATTGACGTCTAGTTCATGGTTATGGCCTGTATACTTAATACATGCCATTCACTGCATCATACTAACTCTACAACTCGTAAGTACACAATCAACATTAACTCACCCAACATTGTACACTCAAAGAGATAACGGTTGGGGTAACATTCTAACATGCTTGGTCTGGTCTGAGCGTTTAAACTCCAGAATAAACATGACAACATATAATTATGAGATTTTTCCTCTTCTGACACAACAAATTTAATGTTGAAAAATAGTTTAAAAGTTTCAGGAGATTATAAGCATTAGGACACTATAAGACAACAATTAAACATTAAAACATAGAACCTATACGCCTTTAAATATCACAAAACACAATCACCATGGCTATAGTCTTTAATTATAGCACAATATAAACACTGATATATAGATTTCACACTACTATACCGATACATCACTATAAAAAAGAACTAGTCAGGCTTATAGTCCCTCTCACCTTTGAGCACGTCGTCATCACCGTCATCCGGGTAAGGAGAGGCGCCACGGGGTCCTAACCTGACGTAACCAAACTCTCCCTCTGAGTACACGTCAACCGGGAGGTCCTGTCCCTCCCTGGCCTCTGTCTGGCTCACACTGGCCTCCGGCATCTGGTTCACACTGTCCTCCGGCATCTGGTTCACACTGTCCTCCGGCATCTGGTTCACACTGTCCTCCGGCATCTGGTTCACACTGTCCTCCGGCATCTGGCTCACACTGTCCTCCGGCATCTGGCTCACACTGTCCTCCGGCATCTGGCTCACACTGTCCTCCGGCATCTGGCTCACACTGTCCTCCGGCATCTGGCTCACACTGTCCTCCGGCATCTGGCTCCACACTGTCCTCCGGCATCTGGCTCACACCCTCCTCCGGCATCTGGCTCCACTGTCCTCCGGCATCTGGCTCACACTGTCCTCCAACATCTGGCTACACTGTCCTCCGGCATCTCATTCACACTGTCCTCCAGCATCTGGCTCACTGTCCTCCGGCATCTGGTTCACACTGTCCTCCGGCATCTGGTTCACTGTCCTCCGGCATCTGGCTCACACTGTCCTCCAGCATCTGGCTCACACTGTCCTCCGGCATCTGGCTCACACTGTCCTCCAACATCTGGTTCACACTGTCCTCCGGCATCTCATTCACACTGTCCTCCAGCATCTGGCTCCTGTCCTCCGGCATCTGATTCCACTGTCCTCCAACATCTGGTTCCTGTCCTCCAGCACCTGGCTCACACTGTCCTCGGCATCTGGTTCACACTGTCCTCCAACATCTGGACACTGTCCTCCAACATCTGGCTCACACTGTCCTCCGGCATCTGATTCACTGGCCTCGGCACCTGGCTCTGTCCTCCGGCATCTGGTTCACACTGTCCTCCAACATCTGGTTCACACTGTCCTCCAACATCTGGCTCACTGTCCTCCGGCATCCTGATTCACACTGGCCTCCGGCACCTGGCTCATCTGGTTCACCTGTCCTCCAACATCTGGTTCACTGTCCTCAACATCTGGTTCACACTGTCCTCCAACATCTAGTTCACCTGTCCTCCGGCATCTGGCTCACACTGTCCTCCAACATCTGGTTCACACTGTCCTCAACATCTGGTTCACACTGTCCTCCATCTGGTTCACCCTGTCCTCCGGCATGGCTCCACCCTCACATCTGGCATGTCCTCCAACATCTGGCTCACACTGTCCTCCAGCATCACACTGTCCTCCGGCATCTGGTTCTCCACACTGTCCTCCGGCATCTGGTTCACACTGTCCTCCAACATCCTGTTCCCTGTCCGGCACCTGGCTCACCTGTCCCAACATCTGGTTTCCTGTCCTCAACATCTGGTTCACACTGTCCTCCAACATCTGTTCCTGTCCTCCAACATCTGGTTCACACTGTCCTCCAACATCTGGTTCACACTGTCCTCCAACATCTGGCACACTGTCCTCCGGCATCTGGCTCACACTGTCCGGCACCTGCTGGCTCGTCCTCCACATCTGGCCACCTGTCCTGCTCACTGTCCTCCAACATCTGTTTCCACACTGTCCTCCGGCTTTCTGGCTCACACTGTCCTCCAACATCTGGTTCACACTGTCCTCCACACCTGGCTCACACTGTCCTCCTGCATGGCTGGCATGGCTCCACACTGTCCTCCGGGTTCATCTGGCACCTCTCACACTGTCCTCCTGCATCTAGCACACTGTCCTCGGTCTCCACTGGCTCCACTGTCCTCGGCATCTGGTTCACACTGTCCTCCGGTTCACACTGTCCTCCCTCTCCCAGCATCACTGTCCTCCGGCATCTGGCACTGTCCTCGGCATCTGTTCCTGTCCTCGGCATCTGTTCGCACTGGCTCGGCCTCCTGGCATCTGGCTCCACACTGTCCTCCAACATCTGGTTCACACTGTCCTCCGGCATCTGGCTCACACTGTCCTCCGGCACCTGGCTCCCACACGCTCCGGCATCTGGTTCACACTGTCCTCCAACATCGGTTCCCACTGCCCTCCGGCACCTGGCTCCACACTGTCCTCCTGCATCTGGTTCACACTGTCCTCCGGCATCTGGCTGCACTGTCCTCCCGCATCTGGCTCGCACTGTCCTCCGGCATCTGGTTCGCACTGTCCTCCGGCATCTGGCTCCCACTGTCCTCCGGCACCTGGCTCGCACTGTCCTCCAGCATCTGGTTCGCACTGTCGCCATCTGGTTCACACTGTCCTCCGGCACCTGCCACACTGTCCTCCGGCATCTGGTTCACACTGTCCTCCGGCATCTGGTTCCACTGTCCTCCGGCATCTGGTTCGCACTGTCCTCCGGCATCTGGTTTCGCACTGTCCTCCGGCATCTGGTTCACTGTCCTCCGGCATCTGGTTCGCACTGTCCTCCGGCATCTGCTTCCGCACTGTCCTCCAGCATCTGGTTCGCACTGTCCTCCGGCATCTGGTTCACACGTCCTCCGGCATCTGGTTCGCACTGTCCTCCGGCATCTGGTTCGCACTGTCCTCCGGCATCTGGTTCACACTGTCCTCCGGCATCTGGTTCCCACTGTCCTCCGGCACCTGGCTCACACTGTCCTCCGGCACCTGGCTCCACACTGTCCTCCGGCATCTGGTTCACACTGTCCTCCGGCATCTGGTTCTCACTGTCCTCCGGCACCTGGTTCCACCTGTCCTCAACATCTTGCTCACACTGTCCTCCAACATCTGGCTCCACACTGTCCTCCAACATCCCCAGCTCCTGTCCTCCAACATCTGGCTCACTGTCCTCCAACATCTGGCTCCACCTCCTCCAACATCTGGCTCACACTGTCCTCCAGCATCGGCTCCACACTGTCCTCCGGCATCTGGCTCCACACTGTCCTCCGGCATCTGGCTCCACACTGTCCTCCGGCATCTGGTTCACACTGTCCTCCGGCATCTGGTTACTGTCCTCCGGCATCTGGTTCACACTGTCCTCCGGCATCTGGTTCACACTGTCCTCCGGCATCTGGTTCACACTGTCCTCCAGCATCTGGTTCTCTGTCCTCCAGCACCTGCGTGACAATGATCTCCGGCATCTGGTTCACACTGTCCTCCGGCATCTGGTTCTCCACTGTCCTCCGGCATCTGGTTCTCACTGTCCTCCGGCATCTGGTTCTCACTGTCCTCCGGCATCTGGTTCTCACTGTCCTCCGGCACCTGCGTGACAATGATCTCCATCTGGTTCCCACTGTCCTCTGGCATCTGGTTCTCACTGTCCTCCGGCACCTGCGTGACAATGATCCGGCATCTGGTTCACGCTGTCCTCCGGCATCTGGTTCACACTGTCCTCCGGCACCTGGTTCACACTGTCCTCCTGCACCTGGTTCTCACTGGCCTCCGGCATCTGGTTCTCACTGGCCTCCCATCTGGTTCACACTCCGGCATCTGGTTCACACTGTCCTCCGGCATCTGGTTCACACTGTCCTCCGGCATCTGGTTCACACTGTCCTCCGGCATCTGGTTCACACTGTCCTCAGCATCTGGTTCACCTGTCCTCCGCCATCTGGTTCACACTGTCCTCCGCCATCTGGTTCCCTGTCCTCCGCCATCTGGTTCACTGTCCTCCGCCATCTGGTTCACACTGTCCTCCCCATCTGGTTCACACTGTCCTCCGGCATCTGGTTCACACTGTCCTCCGGCATCTGGTTCACACTGTCCTCGGCATCTGGTTCACACTGTCCTCCGGCATCTGGTTCACACTGTCCTCCGGCATCTGGTTCCACTGTCCTCCGGCATCTGGTTCACACTGTCCTCCGGCATCTGGTTCACACTGTCCTCCGGCATCTGGTTCACACTGTCCTCCGGCATCTGGTTCACACTGTCCTCCGGCATCTGGTTCACACTGTCCTCCGGCATCTGGTTCACCTGTTCCAGCATCTGGTTCCACTGTCCTCCGGCATCTGGTTCACACTGTCCTCCGGCATCTGGTTCACACTGTCCTCCGGCATCTGGTTCACACTGTCCTCCGGCATCTGGTTCTCACTGTCCTCCGGCATCTGGTCTCTCATCTGGTTCACACTGTCCTCCGGCATCTGGTTCACACTGTCCTCCATCTGGTTCACACTGTCCTCCGGCATCTGGTTCACACTGTCCTGCATCTGGTTCACACTGTCCTCCGGCATCTGGTTCACACTGTCCTCCGGCATCTGGTTCTCACTGTCCTCCGGCACCTGCGTGACAATGATCTCCGGCATCTGGTTCCTGTCCTCTGGCATCTGGTTCACACTGTCCTCTGGTATCTGGTTCTCACTGTCCTCCGGCACCTGCGTGACAATGATCTCCGGCATCTGGTTCTCACTGTCCTCCTGCATCTGGTTCTCACTGTCCTCAAGCACCTGCGTGACAATGATCTCCGGCATCTGGTTCACACTGTCCTCTGGCATCTGGTTCCACTGTCCTCCGGCATCTGGTTCTCACTGTCCTCCGGCACCTGCGTGACAATGATCTCCGGCATCTGGTTCTCACTGTCCTCTGGCATCTGGTTCACACTGTCCTCCGGCATCTGGTTCTCACTGTCCTCCGGCATCTGGTTCCTCACTGTCCTCCGGCACCTGCGTGACAATGATCTCCGGCATCTGGTTCACACTGTCCTCCGGCATCTGGTTCTCACTGTCCTCCGGCATCTGGTTCTCACTGTCCTCCGGCACCTGCGTGACAATGATCTCCGGCATCTGGTTCACACTGTCCTCGGCATCTGGTTCCACTGTCCTCCGGCATCTGGTTCACACTGTCCTCCGGCATCTGGTTCTCACTGTTCTCCGGCATCTGGCTCACACTGTCCTCCGGCATCTGGCTCACACTGTCCTCCGGCATCTGGCTCACACTGTCCTCCGGCATCTGGTTCACACTGTCCTCCGGCATCTGGTTCTCACTGTCCTCCGGCACCTGCGTGACAATGATCTCCGGCATCTGGTTCACACTCTCCTCCGGCATCTGGTTCACACTGTCCTCCGGCATCTGGTTCACACTGTCCTCTGGCATCTGGTTCTCACTGTTCTCCGGCATCTGGCTCACACTGTCCTCCGGCATCTGGTTCACACTGTTCTCCGGCATCTGGTTCACACTGTCCTCCGGCATCTGGTTCACACTGTCCTCCTGCATCTGGTTCTCACTGTTCTCCGGCATCTGGTTCACACTGTCCTCTGGCATCTGGTTCACACTGTTCTCCGCCATGGTTCTTGTCGCACTCTACAAATACAAACAGTTAACTCCTTTATCTAACCTTACCAATAAGTTTTTTATTTCAGGTCTCAAAAACAAAAGAAATCAAGTTGAACCCAAATGTTGACCTGAGCTGAATTGACTTGACTTTTTTGCAAGAATTAGTCCAGTATTAAGAGGGTTTATTCTACTTTGTTTTCTGTGGAATTTTACTGAAACGTTTATGTGCAGAATGAAGTTCGTTATATCAAGGTATCCATTTGATGTGAAACTCCATCTAACGGATTATAATGGAGAGAGAAGTCCGTTATATGGAGGCTTCACTATACATTATATAAAAAAAAAATAATTACTTCTCGAATATAAAAAAATAGTTGGAGGAATTGCAATTTTCGTTATTTGGTTTTTTTTTTTGGTGTTTTCGTTTTGAGGCTGAACATAATTATTGTTTCTGGGAGGCCATGATTCATTAAATATTACAGTATTTATCCAGACACAAAACAATAGCAACGAATATTAAAAGCATAACAGTAGGAATAGTTAGAAAAATATTAATAATCCTGTATACCAAAAAACACAAGGATTTACTAGATTTTTTTTATAATAGTTCGATGATTTTACGCCGAGTTGCATTACATATCTGAACAGCATAGTAGTCACTTCTCCCAAACCGACCAAGATATTTAGTATTGGTAAAATAAACCTAACCTGACCTGATCTAATCTGACCTGACCTAACCTAAGATGGAAGTGAATTAGGTTAGGTTAAGTCTGGTCAGGTTAAGTCTGGTCAGGTTAAGTCTGGTCAGGTTACGTTAAGTCAGGGTGTTATTATTTCATGGAATTTATAGTCAACAGGAAAAGGTGCACGACTAACAAGGCGCTCTCATCCAAGCGGCATATTTTCTCTTAACAAAAACAAAGGGAAAACAAAAATAATTACATTTCCTCAAAATATATTCAAGATATTATAGAGATGAGAAACAATGTCTCTTATTTAGACAATTTTCTTAGCGTGGCTGAGTCTAAGTCGCACATCTAAAGTATTACCAGGAGCTTCAGCGGAGATGAACCACTGAGCAATACATAAGTTTATCTGTACTAAAATGTAATTCTTCTTTAACAAAACCATAAGTTATTACCACAAGGAAATATTAACAGATATAAAGGAGAACAAGACATAAGCCACACACATACACATCTACTTAAGGATTTCACAGTTTTAATGAGTCATACAACACTTCCTTTAAAACAGGTAAAAGAACCTCACCACCTTTTTATATAAACTTAGGGAAGGTTTGGGTTGGTTTCTTTTGTATGTTTTATAATGAATGCATGATACCCTAGCTGCCAGCACAGATCATGAATTATACTAAACTAAACTATTACCCAGTATTTTTTTTTCCAATCTCTGCAGTCGTTGTGTTGTTCTTAAGCAAGACGGGGTAATGGGGACTAGATTCCTAAGCATAAAGGGGACCTGAACAGGTTTTAACTTAATCACAAAATTATCACAATAACTAGAGGTGGTCATTGTGAGGAAAGAGAACTGTGTAGGATCCATAAGAAAGCAGTTTAGGATCCCCCCGTGGTAAATAAACTGTAGGATCCCCCACTTTTCCTAATAATCTTGTCCAGGACTTTTTAAAGCCTAGGACAGTACCTCATCCCCCCGGCTTCAAATGACATATTCCCATTGAGCTAACAACGCACTGCGAGAAAAGGCAGTTCCTTGTAGTCGTTCTGCAGGAAGACATTGCGACCATGAGCTCTTTGTTCTTTAATATAACTTAACATCTAACCTAACTGGACTACAGTAGGTTAAGGGATCATTGTTACTGCATCATCTGTATCACGTATTTATTCATCTAACTCTAACCCAACGTCGTCTGGCATCTGAGCTTTGTTTGTCTCTTGGATACATTAAAAGCATCTTCACATGACCTTCCTCGATAGATGATCACAGGGCAAAAAGTTCAGTCTTCTCGAACCTTACTAATACTTACACATGGTCGGGTATTTTAGTCTTGTTCTCGTTAAAAAGTGCTGTGGGGTTACGCTAGTTAGACCCAAGCACAGAAAGGTCCTTATCCTCTCTTACACTCCTGGGAATTCTCGATAAAACCATAATTGAAGTTTTTAGGAATATTCTATCACAAACACTGTTCACTCTCCTTGTACCACAACACTAAGAGATAGGCCCAAAATTCCCCCATCACGTTTATAGTGAATCATATGACTATTACAGCTCATTCACTTAACTATGCTGTACTGTACTGTCAAGATGCTACATACTCACTGTCTTTTCCCCGTTGATGTTATTTTTGTGTAAACTTCTGCTGAAAAACACCAACAAAGTTTGTCCACCACCACCACGTCAGCTCCACCCATCACAGTGACTGTTGGAACTTGGAAGGTCTGTGAACTGAGCGAGTTGTTGAAGCTTGAATCTGTTTCGTTTTCTTTTGTCTGGTTCTTTTTTGTTCTTTCTTTCTCTTCACCTTCAGATTGTCAATAAAATAATTCAATTTAATTCTCCACCTTCAGGTTCAGAATACGTTAGGTTAAGGGTAATATATTTGTTAAACTTAGATCATGTGACTTTTGTCTTAGGTTCAGAGGTTCAGGGCCAAGAGATTAGTGAGACGCTAACCTGAATTAATCGTTAAGTGAAAATCACGTCAAAAAAAATCTTTTGGTAACATTTATTAAGCACACGAAATTATATGAGCTTTATTAGACCCGTTGACCCATGTAAGGCATCCCCTGTTTACACCCGAACATAATCACTCGTATACAATCTACACACGAAGCTTCCTAAGGAGTTCGAGTTAATGATGGTGCTTGGTAACTTATCCACATCTCTTATTTCTGAACCAATATTTCCCTAATTTCTCCCTAAATCTAACTTTCTCTTGTATAAAACTATTCCTATGTGTTCGATCCTGATTTGATAGTTCAAGTCCCTTAGTTATATCACCTTTATTTAACTCCCATCTTCTAGTTTATACAGTTGGATCATATGGCCCCTCGCTCTACGTCTTTCGGGGGAATAGAAATGTAGTTTTTATTATTTTATCTCCATACTTAAGGTTCCTAATGCCAGGGATTTCTTTTGACATCTTCCTCTGAATGCTTTCGAGGAAATCTGTGACCAAACCTGTGCCGAATATTGCAAGTACAGTCTCATTAATATTCGTTCATTTGTATTGTGAGCACTTAAGGACTAAGAAACTCATAAATTGCAGTCAAACATTATTATTATCATTAGTAGTCGGAGCAATACAGTAGTTAAATTATATATATATCTATGGTGAATGATACGTCAAGGAATACCAGTCATGTTTATGCCAGTGAACATGACGAAATATTTCCGTATTGTATTGTCGATATTGTCTAATCTTTACCGCACACACGAGTGGTCCCTCCCCCCCCACCCCACTCCCCTTATGTTGCCATTATCAGTATTTCTGTTATGCTGTGAGTCAATGATGAGTCAGAGTAATACATTTCTCTGTTGATGATAGAAAATAATGATGACAGTCTTATGATAATGAGCCGTATATATATTGTGTTTAAAGTGACGTGCCATGAACGAGATTGTTGAACCATTAAGTGTGTGTTTAAGTTTTGTAAATACACTTAAGACTTCAACACAAAATAAAGATTCCTCTTTCTTTCAATCAACGGATCACTTCAAGAATCTCCACCCCAGCGTCACCTAACTTAACTTAATCTAAACTAACCGCAACACTGGAGCGGGTTCAGGTACATTCAGGAGCCCATGCCCAGTACTTGCCAACAGTGCGTGACAGAGACGTGACAGTTCGCCCGGGAGGCTAACGAGCCGATCAGTGGTGAAGAGGATAAAAGTAAATAGAGTTAGGGTGGTTAATATTTAGGTGAAATAAACTGGGGTGGTGATTCTACAGGAGTTCCTATTTCCGCAGCTATCGTCTTCTTTAGGTGCAATGAAAGTGGTAATTCCACTATAAAATGTATACGAATAGTTAATAATTACAAGTACTTATGAATAAATGACAGTATATAAGTCTGTGTGTGTGTGTGTGTGTGTGTCCCGTCGCAGCAGCTGGACTCTTATGAAAAGCTCGACCTTAACCAATGGTAAACAGATGGTTGAATGCCTCATAAAGCCAGCTCCTCCTCTACCTCCCTCTCTCACTCTCACTCCCTCCTCAGCACACCGCCAAACGCCTCTACACCCACACGTCTGTCCCAAACACCATCTTATCGTTAAATCCTGGCAACTCTGCACTCTGAATTCATTGTACAGTAAACGTATTCAAAGTAAACAGTTTCCTGGGTTTGTACAGCAAATGATAAACAGAAAAGGAAGTGAATAATTACCCAAAGCATCAGTGACTTGGTGTCGTGGATGAAGGAAAGTCAGAAGTAAATCTCAACACGAAAGAAAATACTACATCCTGTAAGTTATTTTCCCTTTTACAAAACAATAAAAATTTTGTAAGTTAAAAAAGCAAGTTAATAGTTAATAATGTATATATAACATGTAAGTTGAGAAGCGAAAGGTAAGACATAAGTTAACTATAGAGAGAGAAATATAGTAAATTTATTTGGTTTCATATTTAATTTATCAGTTTCCTCGTATATGTTAATATTTCACTTCATGCTCTTATTTATAACTCTGCATCACTCTATAATCCCCTTTATTTGTGCTGATTATTGTACAAATTTGTTCTTGGCCAAGTGGGATTCCTGCCTATTGCCAGTAAGTGAAATATTAACTCCCAAGGGTGTGACGTTTCCTATAGCAGCAGCAACTGGTATCAGAGGAGTACGTGTTTTAACTCGCATTCAAGGGCCTCATAAAGACCTCTCTCTCTCTCTCTCTCTCTCTCTCTCTTGGAACAATCTACCAGAGAGTGTTGTGACGGCACCGAGTGTGAGCTCTTTCAAGACCAGACTTGACCAACACTGGAGCAGGTTCAGATTCATTCAGGAGCTGGTGCATGCCCAGTACCTGTCAACAGTGCGTGACAGAGACGTGACCGATCGCCCAAGCGGCTAACGAGCCGATCAGTGGTGAAGAGGATAAGTAAAAGTAAATAAAATAAAATCCTGAGGACGCCCATACTTGCCAACAGTGCCTAACAAAGAGCCAGTACATGGCTACAGTGCCAACAGTGCCTAACAAAGAGCCAGTACATGGCTACAGTGCCTAACAAAGAGCCAGTACATGGCTACAGTGCCTGACGGAGACGTGACTGACCTCCCAAGCGGCTCACAGGCCGATCGGCGGCGAAGAGATTAAAATAAACTAAAGTCAAAATAATTGTTATGTCATACGTACAAGCGAAATAATATTTTAAAAACGTTATCCTTGCATAATATTACGTTTACTTTAATGTTTAAAACATAGAAAATGGATATAAATAATGAGTTAAATGCTGGATTTAAATAACTTTGAATGAGATTAAATGTGTGAATTAAATGACTTTAAATGAGCTTTAAGGCGTTACCGTAGTAGTGAAGAGGTCAACCGAGCATCACTTTAATTAAAAGGCTGATAATGTAAATAAAAATAATGAAAATACAGGTCATTTGAACCGGAAACGTCATAGAAGAATAGTGTTTTAGAATTGACTGAAATATTGATTGTAAAGATAAAATTCTCGATATTCGGTTGGTAATAATAATAATAATAATAATATTATTATTATTATTATTATTATTATTATTATTATTATTATTATTAACGATAATAATAATAATGTAGTTAATTAAGGAGAGTTATATTAAAGATATTAACCTTAGCTATACAAATTTTAATAATAAATAGTTCACATAATGAAACTTTAGTCCATTTTTGCTAAATAATAAGAAAAAAATTACTCAGGATTATCAGGAACCTAAATAGATTGGTTTGGTTAGGTTAGATTAGGCGGTATTAGGTTAAGTAGGTAAGGTTATGATAGATTATGTTTGGTTAGGTTAGTATAAGTTACTTGTAGGTTTGGTTACAATAAATTAAGTTAGATTTGGTTAGGTTAGGTTAGGTTAGGTAAGGATAAGTACAAATTTGGTTAGGTTTCAATTTTATTTCATAAATGATGTTTCTTCCATTTTATCAGTTTTTTTAAGAAACCGATATGCCAGGTCTTGTCTTGCTTTATTGCAACTCTGTAAAAGTTCCTACAGACTCCCATGACAGAGAGACAGGCAGACAAATAACCAGAGACAGGCAGACAGATAGACAGAGAGAGAGCCGGACAGAGAGACAGAGAGAGAGCCGGACAGAGAGACAGATAGACAGAAATAGAGACAAACAGAGAAACAGACAAACTCATACAAATATATAACTGTAAGCGTCCTCAATGATATTTATTGTTTTTTATTTATTTTACTAATTTTTAAGTATATAAATTAATATCTTCTATCTAAAGAGGGTTTAATGGTGTGTTGCGCGAGGCGGTGTTCACTTGTCTCCTCCACGTGCTGATGTTGTTATTGGCCATCACGTCTTATGTTCAATATTTACCACGATTAAACAAACTCCCTAAAACATTTACTTTATATAGTATAATAAAAAAAACTCATTCATGTCTTAAGAAACATAATTAAACATATTTGAATATTTTTAAAATATAATTATGGTTAGTTCAAGGTCATTATTTTTTATGGTATTAAAATGAAAGTAAATTAAGGTTTGTGTCCGTGGTAGTTTAAGAAGATTGTTGATCACCGTGAGGGAAGGAGAAGGATGGCAGACCTCGGGGCAAGAAAATACTAATATATCCTCACTCAAAGACAAGAAGGGAAGCCAAAGGTGTGAGGTAAGACATCAGAATATTTCCCTTGATGAGGTAAAATATGAGATAAATTAAATAACTCTTGACGTATGGCCATGACAGAGGTCCTCCATGTGCCTCTCTCAGGTCCTAACACATTGTTGGCGAGTAGATAGATAGAGATAGACATAGATGGATAGAGAAAGAAAAATATGGATAGATAGGTAAAGAAAGAAAGATAGATAGAATGAGACTGATATTTTGGTGTTCCAGAGAGAGATGGCTCTGTCTCAGCCCCATAGACCGTCAGCCCTGAAGCAGCAGAACAAGAGACACAGGACCCTAGGACACCGCTCTAAGGGCAGCGTCTCCAAGTCCAGTAAAGGTGGAGTGTGACCTTAGTTAGTTAATGAACCTGTGTACAGTAGTGTTGGTGGAGCTGCTTTAATGTATGAGGTGTTGGTGGTAGGGCGAGACCTCCATATAACGGATTTATCTCTCCATTAATCTGTTGTATAGAGGTTTGGGATCAAATGGACCCTCGATATAATGAAACTCTCTCTTCCTATGATCCTCCTCATCATGACAGGTACCTCACTCCTCCCTCATTCACTCCCCAGTACCTGTAGATTATAGACGCTGTTCATAATATCATTGTTGATTATATACATGAGAAAAAAGTTACTTACGTAGGTATGAATTGTATTTTCAGGTCGAGTTAGCGTCAAAACTTTAAGCAAAAAAGCTAAGAAGGATCTCAGTCGCGAGCAGAGACGTCACAGGTCCAAGCAGATCCGCGCCGTCAAGAGGGAGGAAACTAGCTTGCGTAAACGAGCTCTGGGCACCGCTAACAACCCCCCGTTCCTGGTGACGGTGGTGCCGCTCAGCCCCAGCATCAACCCTCGGACGGTGCTGAACGCTCTGGTGTCGTGTGATGAAGCCGCCACCACCACCACTAGCTCCCAGGGCATAGTACACATAAGGTATTTGTTTGTTTTATGTTGTTATGAACTGTTTATCTCGAGACACTGGTTAGGTTAGGTTAGAGGTCTGGGATCACGTGAAAAGAGGTTCTAAGGGTTCGGCCACACGAGCGTACATTTTATCAACAACATATGATCAACAATAAGAAAGCCAGACTATTGCACGCAGCCGCACCCTACCAGAGTCAGGACACCGTACCTTAGTGGCTTCCTGTACCACATCACCTTATTCCTATTTACTATATAGTTAAATCAAGCAATAAAATAAACAGTAAAAATTCATCTTGTAATTATTGAATGTGACTTATGAGTGTTTTCTGATCTCTCTTGCAGCTGCTCGCGTTTTAAGCAGAGACTCTCCTTTGTCGTACCACCGGTGAACGATCTGTACGCCATATTGGACAGTGTAAAGGTTCGTGTGTGTTCCTTCACGTCTATGGTATAATTGATCAAAGGATTTAAGACCAAGATTGATTATTTTTAGTGATCAATATCCAGGACTTTCATAATCAATGTGTTTCCTTGAATTAAATTTGTCTTTTTAATGCTTTGCTGTTATTGTCTTGATTAAGGACACCTGAAGAGTCTCCACCCAAGCTTGTTAGACCTGGAGATTAACTAACTATTCTACCCTAACCTAACATTAACCTAACCTATTCTTACCTAATTGTAACTCAATCTAATCTAACCTATCCTATCTTAAGGCTAATCTATCCTAACACTAAACTAACCTATCCTAATCTAACTCATTCAAACCTAACCTGACATAACCTAATGCACTAACTCCTACGTGTTTCAGGTTAGCGACACGTTGATGCTTCTCTGGCCCGGAGATGAGGAACTAGGAGACGCCGCAGATCTGTTACTGAGCTCTATACTAGCCCAAGGTCTCCCAGCTCCCATCCATATTGTGGCTGGGCTGGAGGAAGTGGCCCAGAAGGTACATAGTTAATACAGTACAGTCATACACATTATACAGTACAGTCATACACATTATACAGTACAGTCATACACATTATACAGTACAATACAGTCATACACACTATACAGTACAATGCAGTCATAAATGTTATAACTTTCCGAGCTTCCAGATACAGTGAAACCTCAATATAACGGACTTCTCTCTACATATAAGCCATTAGATGAGGTTTAACATCTAATGGACCCTCGATATAATGGACTTTCATCTCTATGTAGTTCGTTAAATAGAAGTTTCACTGTATGTAAATTTGTCTTGGGAGTTCATCAAGAATGTATAATACAACCCTAACCTAACCCAACCCAACCTTGATTTATTTTTTTATTACTTTTGAGGGATTGGTATATGAAATGGAAGCAAAAACAGATGCATAGAATAAAACCAAGACTTGGTGACATGGTCTAAGCTGTTGCCTGTATTGTATGTAGATGATGCTGTGTTGCCGAAGTATAAATGACTGAATGACAGGAAAATATGTGTGTATGAGTGATATTTTGTTTCCTTTTCTATGATTAGCGGGAAGAAAGGACTTGAAAGGGGCATAGAGAATTGGTGACTGAGTTAAGGCATTTTTAAGATGACCAAAAAAAAAATGATAATCTCACTTTTGTTTCTACCCATAGCCTTAGTTGATGTTGTTTTAAGGTACTAGTTCTGGCTCTACTCATCATTGTTGTGAGATAAAGGTAAACTCGGCAGTGCTTTCGTGTTTATATTACTGGCTACATAGGAGGAACATCTCTTTAAGTTTTGCACATGTTAATAGGAGATACAGGCAGGTGGCACGGAAGAGGAGGACAACCAGATGATGATGGATGCACACGATCTGGAACAGGAGCTGAAAACTAGACTGTCTCTCAAACAGCCGACGACCTCACATAAAAAACATAGTGTATTTACCCATATGTCTGTCTAGTGTGGAGTGCTGTTGTGTGTATGACAGTGTATTAACTTTATCTTTGTAGTAATGTTGTGTATGACAGTGTATTAACTTATATCTGTGTAGTAATGTTGTGTATGACAGTGTATTAACTTATATCTGTATAGTGTGGAGTGCTGTTTTATACGTGACATCAATAATACAGTGGTCCCTCGGTTAACGAGCACAATCCGTTCTAGAAGGTTGCTCTTTAACCGAAACCATTGTTTCAATGGGTTTTTGGGTAATTGGTTCCAGCTCACCGAAAATTCCCTAAATTCAACAAAAAAGGTAGAAAAGTACATTTACTTTGAGGTGTGTATGTAGAAGGCTCCTGGATGATGATGATGGGAATTAGAATGGGGGTGGAGAAGGGAGAAGAGAAGGCATTGGGGTGGAAGAGAAGTCACCCCATGGTGCCATTTCACCCATAAAATTTTAGTTCTCTGGTGTAATTCAAGATTATTTTCTTTAAATCAACACTGCACTGCATTATATATTGTCAATATGTAAAATAAATTTCAAAATGACCAATAATTTGCTTGCAAAAACAGAAAAAAAGCATTTAGTTGAACAGAGTCTCAAGCAAGATGTTACCTCCACTGAAAAGATACAAAGACTGACGCCTGTATGGTGTGTTGAGAGGCTGGATGGCACGCATAAAACTAGTTTCATTACTTTCAATTATGTTCAATAATTGTTAAAATGAGTAAAAAATTTAATATTACACTTTTAAAATTATTGAATAGTATAAACTTCTTGATATTTGCTAAAATGGTAAGGAATTTAAGCCCTAGAACCGATTACTGTATTGGCAGACTGATACTACAGCTGATGGACCGCCAAATGCAAGCGAAATCATGTTGAAGTCGGCTCGTAAAAAACTCGTTAATCGAGGGATTGCTCGTTAACCGAAGTTAAGAATCTTATGGAAGGTAACTCGTTAACCGAGGGACCACTGTACTGACTTACGATTGTGATTCCTTTTTTAAGAAACTAGAGTTTGTTGTATTCTTTTTCGGGGAGGAGGGTGGAGGGTGTATTTTTATATTACAGCATGATGGTGTTGCTAACATTGTGACCTGCAAGTTGTATGAAAATAACACAATGTTTTATTGCAGATTGTAATGTTGACGATCATTAGAGACTGAGTGATTCATCCCTTGTAACAGCTTCTCTCTTGTCCCAAATATTAATCTGATGTTTTCTGTAATATTAACAATACTGAATTATTCATCTTTTAGTACTGACTATGAAGAAGGGGCTGAAGTTTATTAATGGTTTATGTTAGGTGTTGCATGTTACTTAATATTATTTAGGGTAATACTTGATGTGACACCTTCCACCTCTGGCACTTGATTCTGGATGTGCCAAAAGTGCCACAATAAGGGACTTGAGGGTACACCTGTAATTCACACCAGCTGTTAATGACTCGGCTTAAGTACCTGAAGAGCAACATTGTCACCTGGATATATCCCTTGATTATTACCTCAGTGGTATAAGGCCCAGTAAAATGCCACTGAGCAGTTTCAACCCTTGTGAAGATTATTATTATTATTTAGTCTTTCTTTAACCTCAATTTTAGAAGATTTGAAATTATTATATTTTATTTTATTTTTTGTTTCCCCCTCTAACAGAAGAAGCACCACGCCCGGCAGAACTTACTCAAGGAAATAGAACTGCGTTTCCCCGGCCCCTCTAAGCTACACAGCCTCGAGAAAGAACAAGACGCAATTCTGGTTCTACGGCAAATTGGCGCACAGAAACGACGGCCCATCTTCTTCAGGGACAACCGACCTCACATTATGGCCGAAAAGATGGAATTTCTCGAAGAGGTAAATAATTACAACTTTTATACAACTATTAAAATCTTCGCCACTTAGTGAATAGTTTTTCCGTTGTCAGTCTCGTATATAAGGTCATTGTTGTTGTGATCATAATTAATATATAATGTCTTCGTATTATGGGTTTAAAAACTACACTGCTCAATGGGTCAGCTTCTTCAAGGGCAAAAAATTGATTAAGTGAAATACCAGGCAGTAAATTAAATCATGGAGAGAGAGGTAGACAGACTGGAGGAGATCAAAGCTCTGGTACTAGTGGATGGGTGACAGTCCGAGGTGTTGTAAGTGTGTGTACAGTGAAGCCTCCATATAACAAACTTATCTCTATAATATAATGCATTAGATAGAGGGGTTCACATCTAACAAACCCTCGATATAATGGACTTTCCCCTCCATATAGTCCATTTAATAGAGGTGTCGCTATATTATGCTAAAACAGTGTACAACAGATCTTTTCTCTGTGTGTTTTATCAAGGGATCTACCGGAGTACTCAAAGTCCACGGTTATGTCCGCGGTCAAGTGCTCTCTGTCAATGGTCTGGTTCACATCCCTGGCTGGGGGGACTACCAGATGAACCGCATCGACATAGCGGCCGACCCACATCCTCTAGAGCGACACAGCCGGAGCAGGGAAGCCGGGGCAGATATGGAGGACGACGAAGTACATCTGCTGCAGGAAGCTGATCCCGCCCTACAGGAGCAACTTAAGTCAACGAATGAAGTGAGTCTTTTTTTATTTATTTATTTTTTTTTTTATTAATTCGTTCGTAGAAATGCTTATATTTGTCTCGGTCTCCCTGCTGTTGTTCCTCCCACTCTACACCTTTCACTACCCTTGATTCATCCATCCCAAGCAAAGGGGAATGAGGAATAAAGAGAAGAGATAGATAAATTGAGATAATTTCAATCATTTTTTCCTCAAACATATTTTACTTCTTCAGTAGATGATAATTATTTTTTCTTAACCATTTTTGTTTCTCGTCTTAGATTGACCCATTGGAGGGAGAACAGACATGGCCGACTGAAGAGGAACTGGCAGAGGCCGGAGAGGACGCCGCCACCACCAAACAACGTACCAAGCGGGTCCCCAAAGGAACCTCGGATTACCAAGCGGCGTGGATCTTGAACAGCGATGATGGTGAATATCTTTTTTAACATCAGTCCATTGATAACTTTGTGCAGTACAGGAAATTTTTATTGAGGGAAATTGTAGTTTAATGTATTTTGTGATAATATTCTGACCAATGTGAAATAAATGTACAGTACACTTACATAGTGTGTTTGTGATTGATTAAATAGTGCGCAGTAGATTAATATTTCCTCTCTCTCATCTAGAAAATCTTGCTAAGAATCTATACCTAAGTCTATTTCAATATCTCTCTCTCTCTCTCCCCTGCCTCTCTCTCTCTCTCCCACTCTTCCTCCCCTGCCTCTCTCTCTCTCTCCCACTCTCCCTCCCCTGCCTCTCTCTCTCCCCTTGCAATTTTTACACAGAATTATATCTTACAAAAGGACACTGGAATTATTTGTAACTTCCATATTGTACGGCTGTAACTAACTTTATTTACCCCGACACGTTACAGAAGAGGACAAAAATGACGACGACGACGACGAAAACAGCGAAAGTGAAATGGACGAGGACCTGGCCCCCGTGGACACCATCTCGCAGAACGGTTACGATGGTGAAGGTGACGGCGACGAAGATGACAACGAGGAATACGAGACGATGACCGTCACGGATGCCGAAGGTGTCAATTACGACGAGAAGGTGGACTATGAGGCCGAGATGGACGCCTTTGACAAAATGAGAGGTATGGATCATGAGTATAACGTAAGGACCGCGAGTGTAAATGTAATGAATCGGGTAATGAAGGGAAGAAGTAATTAAGAGACTAGAATTACCTGAGGTGGGGGATTTAACTAACCAGAATTACATCATCTATTTGTCCCGTGCAGAAGAGATTCTTGGGAGAGGTGGGAAGGTAAATTACTCAAGTTAACTCTATGACTTTATGAAGGTGTGTTTTTGCAATGTACAGTCAGGCCACAAATTACTTTTACCCGCCACAGTGTGAGACAATATGACGCACCGGCCAATATCTCCCATATGTTATTCTCAGTTTTATTAGTTAGAGCTTAGAGACTCATCACACACCCATACACCCACTCACCACACACCCACTCACCACACACCCACTTATCACACCCAGTCACCACACACACCTCAACCAAGAATACCCAGCCATCTTTTTTTTACCTCTCACAATAATATAATAGTAAGTAAAGTCAAGACAGTTCTAAAATGACGACACTTATTTTTTTTCTCCAGCTGCCCGCGATGATGCCATGTTCCCAGACGAGGTGGACACCCCCCAAGATCTGACGGCCAGGATACGTTTTCAAAAATTCCGGGGCTTACAGAGCTTCCGCACCTCTGCCTGGGACCCGGATGAGAACCTACCCGTCGACTATTCCAGAATATTTCAGTTTGAGAACTTCCAACGCACTAAAAAGAGAGTTCTCAAGGAAGACAAAGATGGGGCTCTAGTAAGTGAAAAAATAATAATTACAATAATCTAACGTAACTCAAACCTAATTTAGTCAAACTCTAACCTATACTAAACATACCATAACATAACCTTAACCTAACACAACCTTAATCAAACTTTACCCTAACCTAACCTAAACTAAACTTACTCTACTCTAAGTTAACCTTCACCTAACCAACACATTGTGAAAACTATTAAGAAATCAGCCATCCATATAATACTTTGACCCAAATATTTTTCATACTCATCAATAAGATTTTTTTTAACTTTCAATATTGTGTGAATTTTTGGTTGGAGAAACGAGACACAGTTGAGTTATTAGTGGAAATTTGTCTCCTACTCGATAAAGCAACTACTGGGGATAACTTTACTTGGTGGTTCTGTTCATGATTGAGTTTCTCTTATCTTGATCTTTATAATATGATTTAGAATTATAATTAGCATGTCTTAAGTCTTTATATACTGTATACAGTATAGTATAGCATGTCTGAGTCTATAAATATCATGTCTTAAGTCTTTATATATATAGTATAGCATGTCTGAGTCTTTATAAATATCATGTCTTAAGGCTTTATATATACAGTACTGTACAGCTGCTCCTCGACTTACGACAGGGTTAGGGACCCAGATCCTGGTCATAAGTCGAAAATGCTTAAATAATACATAGAAAATCTAAAATGGGTGTCTCTTTTTCTTCTCAGCACCACAAAACTCTCACTTTTAAGCTTGTCAGCCATTTTAAAGTGAATTACAAACGAAAATTTTGTCAGTACACAGCGCAATCACTAACGTTGAGACTCGAAAATACGTAATTTGACAAAATTTTGGTGCGACTGAGGCGGTCGTATGTCCGGGTGGTCGTAGGTCGAGTATGTCTTAAGTCGAGGAGTAGCTGCATAGTATAGTATGTCTGCGTCTTTAAATATAATGTCTTAAGTCTTTATGAATAACCTGTCTGAGTCTTTATAAATAACATGTCTAAGTCTTTATGAATAAGAGTCTTTATAACTAGCATATCTGTTATTTATAATATTTCACATAATACAGCAGTTTTTGTGGTTGATTACAGCCCGGCTGGTACGTGGTAGTACACATATCGGACGTCCCCCGCCACCTGTACGATAACCACGTCGCGAGTCACTCTCCTCTTGTGGTGTTAGGTCTCCTCCCCCACGAGCAGAAGATGTCCATCGTTAACATGGTGGTTAAGTCTCATCCCTCAGGTCACTTTCGAGCCATCAAGTCCAAAGAGCGGCTCATATTCCACGTGGGTTTCAGAAGGTTTGCCAACGCTCCCATCTTCAGCGAGCATTCCACGGGGACCAAGCACAAGGTGGGCGTCCTGTTGTGTTGGTTGGTGTTGTCTGATCTTTCTTCTGTTTTCTTGTTCTCTTTCCTCTTGTCTACTTCTGTTTTTCTTCATCCTCTTCTTATCTTCTTCATTGTCTTCTTCCTCTTTTCTTCTTTTGTTTGTTATTCTTACTAGAATTATTTTTATTATTGTTATTAATCCTTTTACTATTATCATCATCATAATCATTCTAGTTTGCCCGGTATTTCCACCCTGGAACGACTGTGGTAGCGACGATGTTTGCCCCCATCACCTTCCCTCCAGCCTCTGTCTTGGTGTTCAGAGAGAGGCCAGATGGTGCCCAGGTATGTCACTTTTACCTTGTGTCAACCTATATACAGTACATGCATACATACGTTAAGGCTGGGTGGACACAGTTTAAAAGTCGTTTCTAGACCTTAAATGCACATACTTGAGGTTGTTTGGATGACGTTTGTGTTAGAAGGATTAATGAATCACCCTGTATGTATTTGATAACAAGTTGAGTGGAAATAATGTTTGTGTATAAGAGATAAAGGAAGTGATGGTTGTGTACATGAGAGAGAGGCAGTACCAGGATGTAATGGCTGTAGTACATGAGACAGAGAGAGAGTTCTGTACCGGGTTGTATTAATAATGTGTCGTCTCTTACAGGACTTGGTGGCCACTGGTTCCTTACTGAGTGTTGACCCCAAGAGAATAGTGACTAAGAGGGTGGTGTTGAGCGGTCACCCATTCAAGGTACGTCTAGTAAGAGTAATCTATCGTGAGACTTGTTCTTTGACTTAAAGAAACAAAGAGCTTTCATGTCCTGTGTCTTGAACTAGTGTGTTGCTCTTTGTTCAGAGTGACTTGCACAATGTTCAGAGTGACTTGCACTATGTTTAGAGTGACTCTCAGCATATTCTCTAAATGATTCCGTTAATACAGGTCATTGGGTAACTAGCCTCCCTGCACCACCTACCACAGTATGTTGGCTACTGGTTATTAGACAAGATGAATTGTTTAGCTGATGCAGGACTTTTAACACACAGTGAGACCTCTATATAGAAGGTTGAAAATCATTATATCGAGATTTGTTGGATGTGAAACCTCCATATAACAGTACAGTCCATTATATCGAGGGCCAGACTGTACCCGTTAGATTGACATCCATTAAAAGGAGGGTTTCACTGTAACATGGCGATTCAGTTAATGTCTTGGCAGATGACACGACCTTATCTGGCATCATCAACACATATCCTCTTCTCATTGTTAGGTCACCAAGTGTAATATTTGACCCTGTCACTGATTTTGAACTGTACCAAGAATGTTTACTTTATAGACAGCTCACGAGATGTTTCCTCCGTAGGTGAATCGGAAGACAGCCGTAATAAGATACATGTTCTTCAACCGAGAAGACGTAATGTGGTTCAGACCCGTGGAACTCCGGACCAAGTGGGGGAGACGAGGACACATCAAGGAACCTTTGGGTGAGTGAACTTAGTTTGTGGTTTTTGCTTAACATTTACCTTTTTATCCCCAGAGAGATAACTTTAACCCATATGTGATAACCACTATTGTAATTATCCCTTGAAAGATAACTTTATCCCATACATGATAACTACTACTGTAATTATCCCAAGAAAGAGAACTTTATCCCATATTATGATAACTACATCTTCATATCCAGTTTGATAGATGTTTCAGTGTAATAATGAGAGTAATGACAGAATATTAAAAGTTACTGCTACATAGTTTAGTCTGTGTTCTGTGTAATGGCAAGAATCATGAGTAGATAAAGTCTCTATTTCACCCATGATTCTCATTGCCCATCTCTCTAGTACGCAAAGGTTTCAGCAAGTGAATTTATAGCAAGATATTTATACTATTAATAGCATTTTTTTTTTCACTTTCCAACAGGTACTCACGGTCACATGAAATGCCACTTTGACGGTCAACTAAAGTCTCAAGATACTGTCCTGCTGAATCTGTACAAGAGAGTCTTTCCCAAGTGGACGTTTGACCCGTACGTCGCCAGGCCTCCGCCCCTCTACACCTTCAGGTCCTCTAATGACATCGGTGACAAGTTGAGTGACGAGGATGACTGCAGCGACCAGCAACCCGCTCTCAAAAAAGCTAAAACCGTTAAATTCTTTTCGAGTAGACAATAGGCCTCTTGTTAGTTTCATTGTTAATAGTTAAATATTTATTGATTTTTTGTAATAATGTTTTAAAATGAAGCATTTGTGGCTGACCATTGGCCCCCATTTACACGAAACGTACGTGGGAAATGATAGTTATGTACAGTCGCTATAAGTGGTTGTGCGAACGATAAATAAAGATTTTTATTATTGAAAAAGTTTTGGTGTGTTGAGGAAGTGAGAATCTTCAGTAGCGTTTCCTTCAGGACTGAGTTGTTGATCTTTAGTCATCTTGTGCTGCTGTCGTAATATATTAACCTTTGCTCATTATTATATTTATTTTCGGATTTACGGTACATTTTCCATATTCCATTTTTTCTCTTGGGTTATGTCAAGTGCTAAAGCCCAGTCCAGATTAAAAATAGATTTGAAAATTTTAATTAAATGTGTAATATTGTCTTGGAAAAATTAATATTATTTTATATTAAATAATTAGTAAAGATCTCTGAAAGTAGGTTCTCTGTATACAATTTCTTCTTCATTTCTAACAAAATAAATAAATTTTTTAAATTTTTTATTATGACTTATTTTGCTTTGATAAGTACTGTAAGTGTTGATGTTAATCTGTGCTGTATAGGTAAGTGCAAGGAATATAAAGAAAGGAAATATTACTCTTACAAGCAAGGAATATAAAGAAAGGAAATATTACTCCTACATGCAAGGAATATAAAGAAAGGAAATATTACCCTTACAAGCAAGGAATATAAAGAAAAGAACTATTACTCCTACAAGCAAGGAATATAAAAGAAAAGTATTATTCTTGCATACAAGGAATATAAAGGAAGGAACTATTACTCCTGCAAACAAGGAATATAAAGAAGAGAACTATTACTCTTGAAAATAAGGAACTATTACTCCTGCAAACAAGGAATATAAAGAAGAGAACTATTACTCTTGCATACAAGGAATATAAAGAAAGGAACCAATACTTCTGAAAACCAGGAACATAGAGAAAGGAAGTTGCAGTCTCTCTCGCTCCTCCAGGTGAGTTACCACTCTTGTTCCTCCAGGTCAGATTGGGTTGGGTCAAGTTAGATTAAAAATCGTTTTTGAGTTTATGGGTACATCATCTGAACACCGAAAACAACACTATCGCATACTAAGCACCAAAAAACATGAATAAGGTAAACTTTTTATAGTTTGGAGAGTTTTGTAGGTTTGTTTTGTGTTATATTTTACCCAACAATTTCCCTATACTTCGAATCCCTGCCCACTTTAAACAACCAATTAGGGGGGGGGGGTCACATCCGTTAAAATACTCGACAAATATAAATTTGCGACGGAAACTAATAAAGTATTTTTTTTCTTCTATCACCTTATATAAGTAGAGTTGGCAACTACTACATATTACCTGAAGTAATACCTAAACAACTGCTGTACCATATGTATTATTATCTTCACTATCTCTTAACAAACACTGCCAGTACACGATACACTGGTAACTGTACATTAACAGTTTACTACAGTCAACATTACAACATACATTCATCTGTTTATTTCCAGGAGACAAATGAAAAGTCCTGATGATGGCCAACATATGAGGTCAAATACCCATAAAGCAACTCACTCCTTTATTAAACTATATATAATGAGTTGCTGGTATTATAATACACATTAGTTATTTTCCTCTCAATAAAAATATATTTGTCTATTTATTATGATGTTTTTGTCAGGTGAATGTACAGTATTGACAAATATTTAGGACTGATAGTTTTTATTTTCATCCATCCATCCTTCTCTCTACCTTCCCCTCTTCCCTATTTGCTGTATATGACCAAAATATTCAATTTGTTTCCTTTTTCTGTAAATTTCAAGTATATTTTTCTTGAAGTTTCTGCTAATTGTAGTATTTCTTCATCTTTACACTCTGTGGGTTCTTAAGTGTTTTGGCTGCACTGGGTATATAAACTCTACTTTGATAGTTATTTATGTATAAAATAAATATGTGTAAGTTTAATTTAACTTTTTTCCTTTTACTTTGTTTCATTTATTTATGTTTATTCCAATTTTAAGCTCGTATCCGCTGCCTCCACCCATGGCTGCAGAATATTTAATGTTAAATTAACACCAAGGTTGAAAACACTTAAATATATATTTCATATGTATTTACAACCTACAAAACTTATCGAAAATTAACTTTAATTAATTTATAACAAATTTTTATATATTATTGATTATATATAAGACAAATTATTAAATGTAACGCCATAAATAGGAGTTGGCGTCATGATCGTGGTAGTTGAGGTAAGATGGTCAGTGCAAGTGGCGGCCTCACCTCACCTTGTCCCGAGTTGTTTTGTTTACAGTTTGAAATTTAATGAAGAAAATGTCTGAAGATTCCAATTCCGCTATACTGGATTCTATTGTAAGTTGAAGGGACTCTTTTAGGTGGTGTTACAAGGTGTGAGAGATAGAGAGGAAGGTGTAAAGAGGTGACATGACAGCCTCGGGGTAGTAAACATTGTTATGATTTATATTGTTTTATTTTCTTTTGACTTGTTTACATCTAGTTGTGTTGATTTAAGGTTTTTATATATAATATTTGATTATTTAATGAGTATATATCTCATTGTCTATATTAGTGTCTAACTTTATATTTCTCTCTATATTCAGTATAGTGGTATGTATTTGTCTATCTGCCTATTTATTTGTCTAACCTTTCCTAACCTAAACTTTGAGAATATCTAACCTAAAATAATATATTTGTAGTATTATAACATATTTAGGTAATGTCTGAGAACTTCTCTACTACCAGAAGTTGTTCGAGTTTATTTATTTTTCCACAGATGTTCTTATATTTATAATAAGTATTTTTAAAGAGGCGTTATTTGCTAGAACCTAATAGAACCTGACCTAATCAACCAAAGAAACCTACCTAACTTAACCTATCTTAGCATTTATTTTATTGTTTTAATAAGAGTACGTTCGAACCAAGCGGGTCGGCTGTTAACAAACTGAGGTGACGATGACGTGCACTAACAGTGGCTGATTTTTCGGAGGAGTATTTACAAGAAATAATTAATTTCTTTGCGTACAAAGCACATAGAGAGATCTTTATAGTGTCATGTGATCAGTTTTCACCGTGTTTTACCCTGCAATTTCCCTCATTTTCGTTTCTTGCACACCACAGGTGATTTATGATCATAGATAGAGAAAAAAAAATATTTATAATTTTTTTTTTTTTTTTTTTTACAGGATTAGCCCACCAAGGCACAGGTCAATGACCTACGTCAGGGCCTGGGGGCGAAAATATAATAATAATGATGAAATATAATAATAATAATAATAATAGACCATAAATTAAAAAAAATTAAAAAATCAATAATAAGAAACGATATACGGGTACACATATGTATGTTGTATTGCCAAAGTAAGAGAAACAATTGAGACCCTGCAATTGTGTGTAAATGAGGCAGAAAGTCAGATCAGCAACCTGGGACTTGGTCACATATGGCAGCAGGGTCTACCATTAGACAACACATTATGCTTCCTATTTTAAAGTACTTACTGTAATGATAAGAACATCTGTGGGAAAATTTAACGAATTCAAACACCTTCTGGTTGTAGAGGTGTTCTCATAAATTACCAAGATTTTTTTTTATATCGGTACCTATTTTAGGTTAGATTCTCAAAGCTTTAAATTTTTTATTATTTCTCTCTCTCTCATCTTAAGGTCAAATCAACTAGAGATACTAAACATTGTGTCAGTACTACACATGAAGCTCTTACACCCGGTCACTCACACAATCTTATGTTTGTCCCCAGTCCAGCGTGACGGAAGGATGCCGCCTGCCAGTCCTAATGAACAACGGAGATGACTGGCGTAAGTCAGGATGTTCAAGTAGGATTACAACCCTTATTGTTTTGTTTAATTTTATGTTTTGTTATTTGTTGTTGTTTTATCCTGATATAAGTGTACTTCCACCTGGATCAACTTATTCCTCAGGGCACTATTAGTACATAGAGAGTAGTAGAGTATACACTTAACAATACACTTGATAGTACAGTAATACATCAGTTTTCATACATAAAGTGTACAGTACTGTTAGTCATGTTTTAATGATAACTACTGTACTGTACTACTACTATAGAATAATACACTTTTTAAGTTACTTTTCCACCCTGTTTGGTTAAAGACTTTGAGTATATCCATAGTTGGAATGCACACTTAATTCACTACATTATCTTGACGTTTTTATATATAGAGTATATATATTTTTGGTAATACAAATGAATGAAATATTGTGAAATATATTGATAATAATATTCTTTTCAGAATTATGTATATACACTCATGAAATATAATGATAATATACTTCTCAATAGTGTGTGCAAAATAATTAAATATACTCATGAAATATAATAACAATAGTTTATACAGAACAATTGAAAATAATCTTGGAATATAATGGTAAATATAGCCGACGGTCGTGTGTTATGGGATGATTAATCGCTCTCTCTCACAGCTCTGGCAGAGATCATCAGCATCAAGGACTCAGACAGCAAGAAGCAGTTTTATGTTCACTATATTGATTGTAAGTATGGAAGTGTTCATTTTGTGTTGTATCTTGTATGTAAGTGATTGTCATTCATTGTTTTAGGGGTGACTGTAGTACTGTACCTGTATTATGTTAAGATTAGCTTTAAGTTGTGGTACAGTACCTTTTAATGGTGGTACAGTTTTCATACTTTATTTTTTGTGATTTTTTTCCTTTCTACCATCTATGTGAACTTGGCATCATTATTTCTAACTCACACATTTCGCAGTGGTAAGTGAGGCCATTGCTACTATACTGTACCACAAGTAACTAAAATACATCATTTGAACCTGACTCTATTACAAGGCAGTGCAGCACTAGTAAGTCAAACTGGAATTAAGTCATTATGTACAGCTAAAAGGAAGGTTACAGTGTCGTGCCCATCACTCTCACAACATTGATAACTTCTATAGACACTTAAATACTTGAGAAGTGTCAGTTTCTTGTCATAAGGTCAGATTTACTTAACCATCCATGGTACTGTGTGAGGTACCTCAACCACCACCCTGGCAGGGTTGGGTTCAGATCCTACAGGAGGGACGACGGTGTTATATACTGCATGTGCCTCCTGTTGTTGTGTTTATGTAATGTTATGTTTTTATCACCAGACAATAAACGTCTGGATGAGTGGGTGGAAGAAGATCGTTTAGACACGAGGAAGATCCAGTACCCTCGTCGGGACTTGGCCTCGGCCGCCACCACCGGCCTCAACACGCCTAAGAAGACTCTCACCGGTGCCACCAACTCCCGCCCGTCCTCGCCGGGATTGACACCTGTGAGAACCGTCGTTTATACTCGGCATGACGTGTACCGTTGTTGGTCATAATGTTGCTTATCCGTATACTGTACAGTATTTAATTGTTATGCTCTTGGCAATTGTTAATGTAACAAAGTAGGTGACTTTGAATTATGTGTAAATAGTCTAGATATTGGAATTTCAATATATTTTATGTATGCAACAAAATAAATGCATGCTTGTTACATTGAAATTAAGTAGTGTGGTGTTGGTGTAATGAGTACATGCCCTAATGATTTACTAAAGAGGTAAATTCTCTGCCGTGGTTCAGGACCCAATCACAGGCCCGTCAGTGTTAGCTGCCTTGCAGCAAAAACAGCAGAAGAACAGAAAGAGGAAGTTGGATCACAGTGAGGTAAGACACCAAGTGGGTGGGTGATACAACACTTCCCTCACTCAACTGTGTAGTAAAACATGTCTTGTGTCACCCTATACCAACACACTTGGTCTTATACTGTAGTGAGATTACACTTAAACACAAAAATATCATCCTTTCCCTCACATAAAGTAAAGTACAGTACCTGTGCTGTACACTGAAGCTCCTGATGACCAGTTCAGTAATAGACAACACCTCACTGTGTATTGTACTGACTCAACACATTATGAGAGTTTCCTGTAAGAATACATCACAAGTCAACAGTGATGCAGAGTCCTCTCTATGTATTGTTGCAACTCTTCTTTATTCTTCCTCATGTGTAATGTTCCATGCAATCTCTGGCCGTTGTCAACCCCCCTGTACTGCATAGTCCCTCCTCCCCTTGAGCCTAGTCTTAATTAACCTTCTTGTATTTGTGTGTTTAAATTAATCTTTTATTCGGCTTTGTTACTCTCAGCTGCTGCACAAAACTCCATCTCTGGGTCTTAGAATGTTCCTTGGCTTGGGTAATAATAATGTTATTCACTCAACATTCTTCTGTAATGAATAACCTAAAGGTCTTATTAACCTGTGCTGTTGTACATAATAAAAAATAACATCTGATAACAATCCCCTCATAACACAACCTTACCAGTCTCCCCTTCCCCTCTCTACCTCTCCCCAATGAGATGTCGTCCCTCAAGTGCACTCATTCCCTCACTGTCTCTCTCATACCTTAAAACATCCATTGTACTTGTCATCTCCATCATCATCATCGAGAACATGACAGTCAAGGGTTGTCTTGTTTGATGTTCACCCAGTCAGTCTCCTTCCTTCCTTATTTCATCCATTTTTTTTCATTCTATTTTGTTTCCTGTTGCATCCTTCTAAGTCTTCCTCTTCTATGTCTTCACCTTACTCTCACATCTCTCTTATTTTCTTTCATTCATCACAACAACTACAAACATTAAGCAACAACATTCAACTTTGGCTTTACACATTAAAATAAATTTAAGCCGTGAAAATTTTGACATATTGAATTTTAGTCCGCGAATGAAACGTATCAACAATCAGTGCACTTTGTTTCAGTTGGCTTTCATTTATGTTACATTTTTAAAAGGTATTGAGCTGTTTTATGCATCAGTGGACATACTTCATTTGTGTGTGCAGTTTGCGTATGTGTGTACTGTATGGTCGTTAAGTGTCCATGTGTTTGTTTATGGTCTTGTGTCGTGGTACTGTCATTCCTGAGTCTCTTCTTGTGGTATCATTATGTGTGTGTGTGTACAGTGTGTTGTTATCATTATACAGTATATGTGTGTACAGTATCAGAATTCAGTGTTGTTTCTATGGGTTTGAAATCTCTCATTGCTTTTGGTAATGATGTGCTTCTTGCCATTGTGTCATTGCCATTGAGGAGTGTATCAGAGCCAGAGGTTGGACTCGGCTGTTTACTTGTAGCCAATGAAATCCGGGATTGATGTGTCTGTCACTCAAGATCACGTGTTAGCAAGTTTTAATTTACTACAGTACAACATTTTCTATATATTTACTGATAAGAACTCATTTAAGTTTGTATATGCCTGTCAGTCTTATTGTACTGTTAGAGATGTCTGTGTGTGTATATGGTGTGATGGTCAGCATGCTCGCCTTGCAAGCAAGCAGACCCGGGTTCAATCCCCAGGCAGGGTGAAACTATGGGCAAGTTTCTTTGCATCATATGCCTCTGTCTACCCAGCAGTAATTGGGAACCTTGATGTTAATCGATTTGCGGGTTGTGTTCTGGGGTAATGGTTAGCCAGTGCAGTTGGCGAGTTGTGCGGTCTTCTCGAACTATTCCTTGACACTGGGTCATGCACCTAACCTAACCTAGCTAGCCCTTAGGCCAGCCATCCTCATTACACAAAGGGCAACCTTTAGTGTGTGTCAATTCAAGCTAATTTTATCACTTTATTAAAACTCTCATTGGTTTCGTTGTCACGTATAATTGAATAGTTGTAAGGACTTGAAGATCGTAAAAGATGTCTCTCATATTGTCGTTACCTAACCATCGTCCATCACTGGTAATGGTGACCGGTAACTCCACATATCTCCAACACACATTATCCTGCCTTGTCTTCTCCAACAAAACACACTTGAGTTTCATATCCTTTATTTCTTGTTGTGTTAAAATTTGGTTGTTTTGTATCATAGTTCAGTATATCACAAGACCCATGTACAGGTATCTTATGAGTTCAGTATATCACAAGTATTAATTATCCTGTAAATAAATAAATATCATTTATAAATAAAGTTTGGTGTGACTAGTTTTAAAGAGAGAAAAATGTAGCATCATAAAACCAAGAAGGGTAATTACAGTAGTCGTGTTCCATGCACGTTATAGATCTGTGTGTCTTAGTACGTTATTTTCCAAGGTCTGACATGTACGTATTACTGTATAAGAGTGAGCCACCAGTCACGGCTCTAGTTATATCATTCTCTACTAGTCCGGCCACCTCTGGAAGGTATACATTTATTCCAATTAATTTCTGTAGAGCAAGTCGCCGCCCGCACAGGAGGAGGAAGTGCGAAGACCATCCATCGGAAGTTCCATTGGAAGTTCCATCGGGGGGCTGGGAGACATCGAGATCCCTCCGTTACTAACACAACAACAGAGCCTACCGAGACAGACGGGCTCCCTCGCCACCCACTCCGACGACCATGCCATAACCCGCATCAAGAACATGAAGATGATCGAGCTGGGGAAATATCGAATAAAACCGTGGTATTTTTCCCCTTATCCACAGGTAAAATATATACTGTACGGTATGTCTAAAAGATATTGCATCCATATAAAAGTGACACATAATGAGTTCAGGTCAAAACACTGCATATGACACCCAAACAGTTCTTTATGACCAAGGGATTGAATCTGTGTGTCTCTGGTTGGTTGTCATACTGAGTGAATTATGCCTCTCTCTTTCTTATCCTCCCTGCCACAAGTGTTCATGAGGAGAGAAATATTTTATACCAACATAAATAATTTAATAAGCAGCCATGATATATACAGTACTGTATATATTGTTACATCTCTGAAATATTGTTCCAAA
Source organism: Homarus americanus (assembly GCF_018991925.1). NCBI lineage: Eukaryota > Metazoa > Arthropoda > Malacostraca > Decapoda > Nephropidae > Homarus > Homarus americanus. Next base: position 15,748,534 of record NW_024737068.1, read on the forward strand.
TACAGTACTGTACAGGAAAGTTTGTATTGTACTGTCATAGTTAATTGGGATAGTTTCTTATGTGTAATCATTAGTAGATATGTAAGGGAAGCTAATTTGTGAATCATCATCAATTTGGTGGTCAGGATTATGCTATGGATTATTTCTCTCCAAAGTCCACCATCTCGGTAGTAAATAATTATACAATACGGGAAACGATAAGTTACCTATTATTAATGTACCATAGTTTCTCCAGGTATTAACACGTGACTCTCTATCCGTTTGCTCAGGAAATCACCAACCTGGACTGTATCTACATCTGTGAATTCTGCCTGAAATATCGGAAGAGTCGGAAGTGCTTAGAGAGACACCTTGTGAGTTATTGTAGAGTTTATTACCTTTGTGTGTCCTGTGTCCGTCTATCTCAAGTACTTAGGGAGAACATTTGTTTCTTTCATATTTTATAATTTTTTAATAAGGCCTAAAAAATGAAAAATAATTTGTCCTTGAGGGGAAGTAGTAGTTATAGGTAATAATTGCTGAATGTTATCTCAGTTGATGTTATTATGGTATTACTTCTCAACAATCACTAAGGTCGTCGTGCATGTAACAAGTTTAATATTTACACCAGTATGCCTGTCATTAAAAGATACCAGAGATTGACCTCCTCTCTGCACAAAAGTCGGAGGTGTAAACTTATCTGCAATGAGTTCTTGTCAAATTTATCATATAAGCAATAAATTAAAATGATTTTCTCAAGTACAGTATAAACATTAATTCAACATTAGTTTTACATACGAGGAGGAAGCCACAGACATGATTGAATATTAATACAGTACATGTAAAATACAAGTGAGTCGATGTTTACTGTGAACTAAATGACTCTTGTAATGTCATTGCTATACTGTGAACCAAAGTCCTCCCTTGAAAGGATGGCTTGGAATTCCTTAACTAACACAGCTTAATGATGACTAGATAAGGATTTGAGTTAAAGTTTACATAATGATTTAAATATCCCAATTGTCACAGTATAATTAGGAATGATAGTCATGTAAGTTATATTTGTAAGACGAGATAAAATTGAAAATGCACTTAGTATTATTGTTGTTAAAAGTCTTGTAAGATTAATGCATTCATAGTGTTAGGTTAGGTGATAGTTTTTGTATTTCATGTATATTTTTTAATCCTTTTGTTTGTCTATTTATTTATTTTTTCCCCAGCAAAAATGTCCCTTCAAGCATCCACCAGGCAACGAAATTTACCGTAAGGGCTCTGTATCATTTTTTGAGCTTGACGGCCGAAAAAATAAATTATACGCACAGAATTTGTGCCTTTTAGCCAAGCTGTTTTTAGATCACAAGACGTTATACTACGACACCGATCCTTTCCTCTTCTACGTGATGACCGAATACGACGCCCGGGGCTACCACATAGTTGGTTACTTCTCTAAGGTAAGGGAGGGAGTCACTGATATTGATCTTTTACACTGGTGCTCTTGTAACTACAGTATATCTTATCTCATATTTCTTTCCACCTCACTGTTTCCCTCATCTCTCCTCATAATATTTATTCCCTTGAGGTCAATATTCCCTTTCCACCTCACTATTTAGCTCAGACTCTCTTCATAATACTGTCTTCAGGTTAATATTGTATTCCCGTTTTACCTGTTTCCCTCATAGCTTTGCCTTGTGAGCTTAAACAAATATTACTTCACTATAACTGCTGTACGTCATACCGTATTTTTACAGGAGAAGGAATCGTCCGAGGATTACAACGTGGCGTGTATATTGACTCTACCGCCTTACCAACGCAAAGGTTATGGTAAACTTCTCATTGAATTCAGTAAGTGTCTTGTAAAGTGTGTGAGTGTCTTGTGATTAGTAGTGTGTGTTAAGAGTTGAGTATGTCTTATATAGGGTTGAGTGTGTGTAGATAAATAGTTGTCACTCTTACTTTATTATAAGACCCTTGACTGGGAGTTGAGACAGATGTGTGACCTCTTCCACCCTTCTGTTTCCAACATGGTCTCCACTCAGTAACTCTCCCTAGATTAAGTAACATACATTTATAATTTGGTTTAAAAAGTGTATTATTGGAGGTTCTTGACTCGGTGTTGCTTCCTTGTTGTTATAATCGTTGTGTAGTTTAGGGATGGTCCATATTGGCTATACAGGTACTAATTCATGCAATATTAATTCTTTGTAAATAGACAACTGATTATCATGTAACATAACTTGTGTAGGTTTTGATTACCATAGACAAAATTCAAATTTATTTATAGTGGTGATAATTAAGTCTTTAAGATTTATTGTATATAATTATTTTTGTGCAGGTTACGAACTTTCAAAATTTGAAGGCAAGACCGGATCACCCGAGAAGCCACTCAGTGACTTGGGGCTGTTGTCGTATAGATCTTACTGGAAACAAACCATTCTGGAAATACTTATAGCACTGAAACCTCAAGAAGGACAAGAAAAACCTCAGCTGACAATCAAGTAAGATTTTTTTTCTTTCATCACCTGAAAAAAATCTCCATCCCAGTTATTTCACCTGAAGATTAATCTCTGGGTGGTAAATCTCGAGGTGAAATAAGCTGGGGTGGATATTTTTCTGGTGATCTGATTTTTAGCTAATTTTTTTTTTATTGTTTGTATTACTCTTCTGGCATGAGTGAGTAAATACCTCATTTGTTACCTGTACATATTGTTATAATGTGAAATATACTGTAGTCACACACAAGACCTGTTGCCTCTCCTGAGCCACAAACCCCAAGATTCAGACTCGTGAATCCGAAGCATTTATAAATAGACTAATGAACGCATGTCTCTTTTGCTCTGGGTTCACGAGTCTGAATCTCTGAGTTTGTGGAGCAGCGGAAGAGTCAACGGGACTTTTTGTGGTTGACTAGACACTTTAAGATGATGAGGAAATGCAAGTGTAAAGATTTTAACAAATATTTGAGGAGAAATTTGAATGAAGCCAAAAGTTTACAGGAGAGAAGGAAATATGTAGCATAGTATTTAAAGATTGTGCAAAAATTTATACATTACCATTTCTTTTTATTATTAACTACAGGTGCTCCTCTACTAACGAAAAATCGGACTTGGGAACAAGCCTCGGGTACGTACTATAACTTGTTCATAAGTAGAGGAGCACCTGTACTGTACTACCCAAGTACAGGTAAATTAGGATCAGGTTTGATCAAGTTATGGGTAGCTTAAGTACAGGGGTTAACTTAAGCAGCAATAAGTAATGATTGTCATTATCATGTCCAGATTTTTCTAAATAGTGAAGTAAAGATTTTGGTGCATTACCAAGTAAGATGTCATTGTTGCTGACAAGGTAATATTAATGGAAGTAAATCTTTAAAAGCTTATTATTAACCAATTATTAATTATGAGTATATTTTCATGTTTTCAGTGAAATCTGTGAACAGACGAGCATCAAGAAGGAAGACGTTATATCGACACTCACCAACTTAGAATTAATTAACTACTACCGTGGACAGTACATCCTGACGTTAAATAAAGATCTGGTCGATAGTCATAAAAAAATTATGGAGAAGAGAAAAATTAGAATCGACTCTAAATATTTGCACTGGACGCCCAAAGACTGGGCAAAGAGAGGCAAGTGGTGAAATATTTAGTTGTAGGAAATACGTTAACGTGAAATATGTACATATTCCCGTATGTAATACACATACTTATTATATTTATATATACAATTTTATTTAATGCACTATGTACAGTATATATAATTATTCATCAGTGAAACTGATGTACATTTTATACAAATATATGAAAAAGGACTTAATCTAGATATTTATTACCCAAGAAGAAATGATATATGTTTTAGCTCAACTGGTCAAGCTGTTTTTATAGCCAGTTTCCAGTCTCTAATGTCACATCAAAGGTTCAGTGCCCACATAAGTTAAAGCTTCATGGTGGAGATTTAACTCGTGATAGGAACGGCGGCCGACCGTAAAACTTCGTCGTCAGGTGCCAACCGGGACACCATGCCTTCAGGTAATGTCCACGAACCCAGAAATTCAGCCCCATGAGTAGAATAATGTATTGGTCTACTGCTTCGGGTTCACGGGGAGTGGTGAATGTACTCGAGTAATTCACTGTCCAGTATTCACGACTAACTTACACAAGCTTAAAAAATGGTCTTAAGTGGTAAGGTGTCTCATGCCGACTCTTGCATTCTTTCTCATCCACCTCATGATATTATAGCCACTCAATACTATCCTTAGATCACCTGATGATTACACACCTCTGGTAGGTAGGATTTTAAGGTGTTTAATCATAGTGAAATAAGCTGGTGTCTGATCTTTAGGCAATCCCTCCCCTCTGTATAATGAGTTGAGCTGCTTCCAGGATGAGGAGACTAACACCTTTAAAAAATGCACAACGTTAAGTGAGATGAAGTGTTCATTACTCTTGCTTCCAGCCTCTGAACAGTAGGAAGTCACTGAAGAATTAAGAGGTAACAATTATAACTCCTTATAGCTAATGTTAAATACAAGAAAAGAAAGTCAAGTTAGTAGTAGTTATTTTATTGTTTATTTTACAAGCACAAAATGACTTGAGAGTGCAAGGGATTCAGATTCTGTATACCCATCTATACATATATATTTACACACTCCATACAGACTTTTTCACATTAAACTGTGTAATATGCCCCATATAAATCCCTCTTATTTCCAACATTGTACATTCAGTTCACTTGAAAAAATAGCATTGTGTTGACTAATGACTCAAAATGAGGAATATCTCCAGTTTAAAATGAGCTCACATCTTTGGTCAGCCCCTCTGCTACTTAAACAATCACAAAATTTCATATGCAAAACTCTGCTTAAGGAAAATCTATTGGTACATTTTTTTTTAATAATATATTCTTAACTATCTGCCACTCAATATGAGGAAGGAATATGTTTAGTAAAAAAAATACCCATCGTCACACTTCATAAATACCCCACAATTATATTTCTCCCCCGAGTTAATACACTGTACTCAAACTGTCACTTCTGATGCCTTCGTCCAATTGGTAATTCTAATACTAAGAAAACCTCTCTAAAAAAAACAAACCAACCACTATTATCCATTATTTTTTGTATTATAAAAAACTAGCTCTCTTGGTGCTGAGAACATAACCAGCATGAGAAAATATGAAGCCATCTGGTCTACATACATCACGAGGTACCAGGAATAATAGAGAAAAAATCCATCCCTGGATTACTTACAACAGGTACCGTGAAATAAAAGGAACAAAAGTTTCTCGGTAAATGCGAGATGATGAAAAATAACTCGCCACAAAAATGGTGAATAACAAATGAATGACAAAAACTAATGGAGTGAAGTTTGGGTCTAGTCACCGGTTCATCGAGGATAGACCAGCTGGGTTGCCGTCATGGCTTCTGGGAAAAGGGAATGGTAACTCATGACTGGCACGTACGCTGCAGTTATCATCTTGCCTGTTGGGGCGGAGACAAAAAATTACCATCGTGCAACAGAAGCATAGATATTTAAAGCACTGTCATTCACACATTGCAATATACACACTGAAGTTATATTAGAATTGATCTACAGTTCACATAAATGCTACAAAATCAAGAACAGGAATGAGAATTATGTAGATAGGACTTACCAGCAAACCAACGTCCATGAAGTGCATTGACCGAAGCAGCTGCTGTTGCTATGGTTGGGCACTTGACATAGACGTTACCTTGAGCAGACTGTCGGTCCACAAAGATGTGCAACACACCACCATGTTTGTTGCACTCCTCTAAAACATCATCTCGAATTTCATCTGCCCAATTAGGATTAGATTCTCTGTAACATAAAATAAAGAAATTACTTAAATGCCATTAACTTAAAGAATAATCGACACAGTGTGGAGGCTTATAAGTTTTGTGTTCTTTAAAGATTATTTTTGTCTATTTGTGCAGTAAGAGAAATGCTCAAACTTTTATGCCATTTAAATTGTATTGAAAACAAGAACTGACTGTCTTTTATAAACTTTCAACTGTAGGTAAAGTTTTCATTTCACTCTCATGAACCATTCTGCACATTGGCTAAGTTAAACATAAAGACTCTCCAATCACCCTTACTACCCTAACATGTGTTCTGCTATGATTTTCACCTTTATGACAAAAAAGGAAAAGGAAAATTGGACATACACATAAGAGGTAAGTTAACAACGACTGGTAATGTTATTTTTGGAGTCTACATAGGCCCAATTATATTGTATATGAAAGGATTATATTATACATTTAGACCAACACAAACTGCAGTTACTCACGTAGAAGGATCAAACATGTTGGAGAGGAGAAAACACTGAGTTGCAATGGGTGGTGCTGGTTGTTGTTGGGGTTGGGCGGGCATGTGTAATGCATTTGCAGCTGCTGCAGGGAGCTGGAGACCTGTGCCTTCAGCCAACTTGGCCATCAGCTGAAGCCGTCCTGTTGCACCTGTAGATACAGTACAGTGCACACTTCAAGATAAAACTTCACCATTTTATCATCTTCCTATTCCCTTCTGTTTTTTTTACCTATTTTATTTTATACCCAAGATAATTGACTCAATAAGTACTAGATAAAATAAAATTACTTCAACTGTGTTTACTGGAGGAATAATATTCATGGATATAAATACAAGAACTGAAAACATTAAAAACAATACATCAAACTCGTACGTACCCAAATCAATGCCCGCCCTCTCCATTTCATCTGAATCAAGAAGGGAAGTTCCCTGCTGTGTTTCTGAGCGTTCTGTGACGTGGTTCACCTTCATAGGTCGTCCAGCTAACTCAAACCCATTCAACTGTTCTAATGCCTTTTTAGCATCATCAGAATTATGGAACTGAAAACAGAAATTTTTTAATTCAATTGAAGCATCAATGAAAATATAAGTTAACTGTTAATACCAACATATGAACTCACTCTATATCTAGAATTTACAAGTGCCTTCTTAGCTGATCAGGTAGACTCACTATTCCCTAATATTATACCATTCACTTTTATTTACAAGACCTGACTTCAATGGGGACTTCATTCCAGGATAAAAAGTAGGTTTACATGATACGAGACAACAGGTAATACAGTCATGGTTGGGTCGAGGTGGTTAGCCCGCGCCAGGGAGGGTAACCGAGTCAAGGTCACAAATATTACTTAAATATGGTCATTACAGTTGATTGTGGTAGTAGAGGAATGATAATAGTCTATTTCTTAATAAGAGAACAATAACGGAGCCTCAATAACTTACTGTAATGAACCCGTATCCTTTAGATCTTCCTGTTTCAGAGTCCATTATCAACTGTATGTGGTCAATCTTCCCAAAGGGTTCAAATATGCCTCTGAGCATGTCCTCTGTGATGTTGAAGTGTAAGGAACCCACATACAGTCTCATTGGACCTGCAGCAGCCTTCTGGTCTTGTACGGCCGCTGTCGACGCTGCACGGTTCTTCTCCGCTTGCGTTGGCTGGCACACGATAGGCACCCCGAGTATCTTCTGACCCGATAATCCCAAGGCCTGCGAAATAAACCAACGTTGACTTATGAAGTACACGATGTTGAACAGCAATTTGTAACTAACGTAAAAGTTGCTACTATACTTAATTAAAAATTTAGTGAAACTCTTTAGACCATGCAGAGGCAGGACCAACACACCAATTGTTATCCATTTACCTAACTTTTATAACATCCCCCATAATCCTGTCCATAACATCCTATCCTATGTAGGCCTCTCTTGGTGTGTCTTCCTTCCCTCAGTGGTCTTCTCTCACATATTGTACAATATTTTAACCTATTTCTTACTTCCCACCCTCTTAGTACATCAACACCATCATGGGAATGTACTACAGATACCATACTGTCTATAATGATAACAGACCTAGCCTTCCATCTATCTACCCTACAGTCTAACCTCTTCCACCATGACGAATCTCAAAATATGAATCAGCAGTCTCTCTGCACCTTGCAAGTCAAATTCAATAAAAAATAACACAAACTGATGTAAATTTGCATGTTAGCTTGTTCATTCCATACAACAAGCAGTCTTGACCAGCTTGCACTTGGAGAAAATCAATCCCTACTTAGCTTATATCGGTGAAGTAAATAAATAAGGATACACCCGTTACCTTAAGTCAAGTTGCTTTAGTGAAATCCTTTTAGCATTACTAATTCTCCTTTAAAAGAGTTTACTGCCTTTATGTTTAATTCCTATGATCATAATAAACCTACTTCATGAACATGTTATACTGAACTGCCTAACAGAGACTTGGACAAACCTAAGGATATTCATTCATTCCCCAAGATGTAAAATTAACACTTAAATTAGTCAATATTTTCATGAATAACAGATGCAATGACATAATTAATCTTCTGAGGGTGATGATAATAGCACAGATGGTGGCCAATACTGAGGATGATAGCACACAATGTCTCAGTGACTCACTAAAGCACCAAGACGGGGAACCAGAACTCACCAATGGGACAGATTCTACATCACAAAACTCAACATAAGCAATTCCCTTTGATCTGCGAGTCTTTGTGTCTGTGATGATGCGGACGTCGTTGACCTTCCCCACGACGGAGAAGAAGTCCTCCAGATCACGTGACCGGATGCGAGAAGAGAGCTGCATGCAGAAGACAGTTCGAGCATCTCTCTCCTCGACAGAAAGTTCTCTGAAAAATATAAATAAGAAAAATGAAGTAACGAGCTGTATACCATAAATAAAATAATAAAAAACGGTAAACAAAATAAATAATAAAGTTTATCAAGCCACACACCATCAATATTTTATGAACCCAACAACTACCACGCCCAAGTGACTAGAAACATCCTCCATTACGTACGTTTTAGGTGTCTTGCTCCTGGACCTGGAGCGTCTGTGGTCCCTACTACGGCTCCGTCTGCGTTCGCGGCTGCGGCTTTTGCGGCGTCGCTCGCGGCTTCGGCTCCTGGTGCGGCGGCGTTCCTTAGACCGTGACTTACGCCGCTTGTCACGTGACCGCGACCGCGATTTTTTCTTGCGGTCGCGGTCCTTTGAACGCGAGCGTGACTTCCTCCTGCGGTCCTTGTCCTTAGACCTGCTCCTGGTTTTCTTTCGGCGGTCTTTATCGCGGGACTTGCTGAGTGATCTCCTGCGTCTATCCTTGTCCCTATCTCTGTCTTTGTCTCTGTCTCTGTCCTTATCTTTGTCCTTAACTCTGTCTCTGTCTCTATCCCTATCTCTTTTCTCCTTATCTCTGTCTCTTTCCCTGTCTCTATCTTTGTCTCTGTCTTTGTCTTTCCTGAAAATACACAAACATTAGAACTGGATATAAAAATTAATTACACCAATGCTAACAATAATCGCCTAAAAATGTATTAATAAAAATGAATGACCAAGAATTAATTACATCAATGCCAAGAATAATCACCAAGAATTAATTACTTTGATGTAACATTATTCACCTCAGGAATTAATTACAGTACAGTATATTATTCATTATTCATCTCCAAGGAATTACATCAATAATAACATTAATCACCTAAAAAATTAATTACTGTACATTGATGCAAACATTATTCATTTATCTATAACACCAACCCACTATAGAAGGAAAGAATACATCGCCACTTCATAAAACAAAAAACACTCACCTGTCTTTCGAGGATGTGTGTCCATTTTCCTTTGGTTTGGCGTCTGCCGACGAGCTGCCTCCGTCCTAGGGGAGCACAAGAGACGGTGTAACGGCAGCACCAGCCACAGGTGGGTGGTGGGAGAAGGGCAAGGGTGGGGGAGAAGAAAACAGAACAGCCACGCATTAGTTCTCTACAAAGTTATCAAAACCTAACATTACGTTCTCCCACCAAGTAATAAAACTTGGCTATAAAGACTGATTTCAGACATGGTTAAAAAAGCTATTATGTAATAGTATACCTTGAGGGAAACTCCTGTAATGGGGGTAATGTATTGGTGGACATTTACAAAGACACAAAGTCCAAGAGTTTCTCAACAAGGTCTGCACTACAAGATCTTCCATGTCATCATCAACCATACCACACTTCATCTTCCACCTGGTATACATGTAAACTCACTAATGGCTCACAGTCACACAATTCTTCATACAAGTTTATCAGTCACACTACCGATGCCAACACTAAAACATGTTGGGTCACTGTCAAAACCACAAGGATACACTAAATATAGTGCACCCCTAATGAAATTCACACTTTCGGTGCACCATCTAGCTCTGTGCACCGACATAGTATACATAATGCCGTATCCTCCAGCCCGCTAGTACCTGATGTCTCTCTAGCCGTAGGGTCCAACCAAGGCACGGCCGCCTGCAAAACGCAAACTTTAGACTGGAGCCTTGACGCCACGTGAAGTTATATTGCATCAATATACAACACATGCACCAGTCACAGCACAAGAGGAAAATTAATAATAAAAAAAAAGAGGAATATAAGATCAGACTGACCACAGCAGAACTTAACATTTTCTTCAAGGTTATACCTGTTTTACTGACTGTCCTCATGACACATAAACAACAAATATTGTGGTCAATTTAAGGTGGTGGGTGTTGAGTGGAGTGAGTAACGAGCGAGATCCCTCGGTGTTCTGAGCTTGCCAGCGCCAGCATCTGAGTGGAGATACCAAGTTGTCAGTACCAGGCCACCACCGACACACTGAAGCTGCACCAATAACCACTTTTTTTTCTTTTCACTTTGGTACCATTCTGTTAGCACAGCAGTGTTCACTACTATTTCTTCATTTGCTTGGAAACTTCAGCAATTCACAAGTTACTTCTTAACTTCTATTTAGGAAATTAAACTTTAAAAACAATTTCAAAAATTCCCTCCAAAGAATATTTCACGAAAAAAAAGCCAGTGACAAAAGATAACACAGCAAGCCTATGAAAGAAATGTCCTTGAAATCCTTGTTAGGGTTTTCATTTCTAGGAAAACATCTATTCAAGATATCATGATCATCTTACAGTTTGATATATATACAATATCCAAGAAAGAGAGACACAAGATATCCTGATGAGAGCTTCATTAGACTTGCTACATTCTCTTCCTACCTTAAACTATGGTGCCCTAAACTTTGAAGAGTAATTTATTACATAAGAGATAATCCAACTGGCTCGGTATACTGTTTATACTGTATCCTATATCAAGTTACTTCAGGAACTGCTGCTTAACTACCACTATGACTCATCTAAGTTAGAAACATCCAATTATCTTACTTAAAACTCATGTACAGTACATGTATTTAACTTAAGGTGACTCAAAACAATATTTGCTACAAACTACTTTTTTTCTGAGCAAGACCATAGGTAAGATGAAAGTTTTAGTGAGAATACTAGCAATGACTTACAGAGGTATAGCTGTTCCTAACCACACCAAATACATTTAGGAAATACAGGCCAACATCTCGAGTCTCTACTCGACTCCTCAGCGAAAAACATTTTGCCATGAAGAATCTAGTTAAAACTCTTAGTTTCTGCCATCTTGTTTCTGCAATGTATTTTGGTCAATTAGTGAACAGCTCACATGACACTTCATTGTGTCTGGTGTTGAACAAGAGGTATAACTTATGACTACCAGTACCTGGCGGTGGTGGGAGCACAGTATTCGAGCTCACGACCGTTTTATCATGGAGGGTGGGAGACAGTGACTGAATAGGTTATCTAAAACAACAGAGAACGGGGAGAGAAGATCAGCGAAGCACACGCCAGATTCACACTCACCAACTTACAGCCTTGGTGAAAAAAATAAAAAATAATTAAGATATATATTACAGATAGTGTGTAAAGTATTGTTTAATAGTCAATAAATAATACCAAACATGTATGCCAACTAGAGTGAGTTATTCCCTTAAGTGAAACAAGTGCAGTACAATTATTCAACAAGGCTGCAAGATCATACATAAATATACCAACACACTCACACCCATACTGGTATACTTCCATATAACTAATACACACACAACATCCATCCACAAGTTCATTATACAGTAGTAATGTTATACACCTGAGTCACATAAAATCACTCTGTAAATGAAGAATGGCTTCGAACAGTTTCTGCAAAAAACAAGCACTGTATGTCAATCTTATCTGATACTGGAAGTCTTTCACATTATTTATAACTAATACTTCTTTTAACTATTCTTGTCAGTTATTTTCAATCAGTTTCACAAAAGGAAGTAAATTCATCAACTTTTATATGTCATTAGATTAAAAAAATAATACTACAGTATTATATTTTAATAGAGGTAAAGATTCAATCATTCTATCATCAGTGTTAATTATACCTGAAAGTAAAGAATGATAGCAACCATCTACATCACTTACCTCCTTTTTAAATGGGGCTTCCAACATGGCATCAACATCAAGGTCATCTGTCATTTCCGACTCTGCAAAATAATACTGTAATAATAATAGGAACAATAATAATAGTAGTCGTAACAATGATGTAGTAATAATAATTTCTAGCAATGATCTATACAGTACTCTTAATTTTATTTGTGGATTAACCACTAAACTAATGTATTTATTATACGTAGGCACTGAAACACTTGCACAGTACCATACACTGTTATCAACAATGGGGGTACTGAACGGACTAGCTCATGTGAGGAGGGTGAAGGGGAGGGGCACTTGATCCGAGGCAATCCCATGGTTCACTGAATTGCTGGCCTTACCAACCAACCCAACTAACCACACCTAACTAACTAAACTCAGAATTATTCCAACATTGTTAATTTAACCCTATTGCAGCAGTTGGCATCACATGAGAAAAGCCTTCAATGTCACCGGATCAGCTCAAATGGGAAATAACTTTTTGGTACAATACATTTGAAATATACACGAGGTGCTTGGCTCCCCCGTGCCACTAGAGGCCTATGGCTGTCAGTGGATCAAGCAGCATCACCACGTCGTGTCTGGCAGCCGTTAACCCCCAAGACATGATAGATTCCTCATGTGTCCCAACCTCTCCTGCCCCCCCCCCTCCCTCCACCACCTTGTAAATATGTAAAAGTTAGTAGAATAAGGAAATTTTTGTCGTGTGAAACAAGTACATATATGTGTGAAACAAAACAAAGGCTTACACATGGTTTACATCACACTTACTTCTCTCTGCTATCTCCTCATAACTTCCCGACCATCCACTAAAACATGAGTACAGACATGTTTTTATTTGTTTTGGCAAGATTATGTAACCATCCCTAACACATGTATAAACACGTGTCATAACAAATACCAAACAGAAGCCAATCTGACCTTTATATACACAACAAATCTCATTTTTCAGATCACTGTATCTTTAAAATCACCCAAGCAATTTATAGCACCTTCTACAGCTGTGATATAATACAGGTACAGCAGCCATAACTATGTGAAATGTAGACGTTTATTGGTCCAGTAGCATGGGTGCTGGACAACTCGTACCCAAGCAAATCGTACCAATCAGAACACGTCAACTCGTAACCAATTTACGTGACAGTTCGTACATTCAGCAGCCGGTGCATGCCTAGTACTTGCCAACAGTGTGTAACAGAGACGTGACCGATCGTCCAAGCGGCTAACGAGCAGATCAGTGGTGAAGAGGATAAAGGTAATGTAAGTAAAGAAATATATATTAATGAATTGGCAACTCAACTACAACCACAGCTGCCACAAGATTCTCATATCAAATTTTCTTCATTATTTAAACAAATACATGTAGAGGGTATACGAACACTTGGAAACTTCTCATGACCTTAAACAACAATGAATAGTTTATTATAATAAATATGCTGCCTTTGGTTTGTTTAATATTTATCCTGACAGTGATACAGCCGAAAACAGATCCAACAATCACAATCATTTTTACATACAGCCTTCTTTTACCAACTATTGCCAGGTAAAATTGTGAGCACGAGACCCAAGGTGGGTTCGGTGCATCTTTGGCTGACTGTACAAGCCATAGATGATATAAAGCGAACAGAGAATGCATTTAATAAATAAACAAAAGAAGAATAAAGTGGTATATACAGGTAGTCCCCGACTTACGACTGCTTCAACTTACGTCCATCGGTACTAACAACCTGCTCTGACCTTACGACCGCGGCAGTCGTGACCAAAAATATTTTCAAAGGACGCGCACATTTTCTATACCGAAACGTTTCCGTCCCGGGCGAGAACGTGGCGTGGCTTGGGTCACTGTGTGGGTACACTCACTCAGTACAGCGCTTAGTTGGTGTTTGGTTATCGTATCCAATACTGATCGCGCTGTGAACTTTCGTTATTATTGTATTTAATTGACTTTATTATGACTGGAAAGCGTAAAAGTGTGAGTGCTGGTGGTACTCCAAAGAAAAGGAAACAGGCAATTATTTTTGAGAGGAAAATGAAGATAATAATGCAATATGAGAATGGAAAAAATGTTGCAACAATCTCACGTGACCTAGGTTTCTCACACTCGACCATATCCACTATTCTGAAGGACAAGGAAGGTATTCGTGATGTAGTGAAAGGATCAACACCTATAAAGGGAACTATAATTTCGAAGAAAAGACAAGGTCCCATTCATGAGATGGAAAAATTATTGGTGAGATGGATAGAAGACCAGATACCGAAGCGTGTGCCCTTAAGCCTTCTAACCTTACAGGCTAAAGCAAGAAGCCTGTTCCAAAGCCTGAAGGAGCAGGCAGGAAATGAATGTGATCAAACCTTTACAGGAAGTCATGGGTGGTTTGATAGATTTAAAAAATGCTACAGTCTACACAATGTTAAGGTGAGTGGAGAGGCAGCTAGTGCTGATGTTGGTGCTGCCGAAGCTTTTAAGGAGGAGTTAGATGAAGTGATTGTGGAAGGGAATTATTTGCCTGAGCAAATATTCAATGAGGATGAGACTGGATTATTGTGGAAGCGCATGCCTGAGCGGACATACATCCACAAAGAGGCGAAAACAATGCCAGGATTCAAGGACAGAATTACACTTCTGTTGGGGGGGAATGTTGCTGGTTTCAAGCTAAAGCCCTTCATGATCTATCATTCAGAGAACCCCAGGGCTTTTAAACATGTCAGCAAGCACACACTGCCAGTGTTTTATCGCAGTAATAAGAAAGCCTGGATGACCTTAGCACTGTTTGAGGATTGGTTCATTCCACGAGCCAAGGAGTATTGTCTGCAACAACGGATTCCATTCAAGATTTTGCTGATTTTGGATAATGCTCCGGGACACCCACCACACCTGGACGACATGCACCCTGATGTTAAGGTAGTCTACATTCCACCTAACACTACCTCTGTCATCCAACCCATGGATCAAGGTGCTATTGCTGCCTTTAAAGCGTATTATTTACGTCCGACCTTCGCTAAGGCTGTTGCTGCTACTGAAGGTGAGACAAAGCTCAGAGAGTTTTGGAAGGAGTACAACGTTTTGTCATGTATAAAGAACATTAGTGCAGCATGGGATCAGGTTACAAAACATTGCATGAATGGAATATGGAAGAAAATCCTGAAAAGATATGTGAACAGTTTCAAAGGATTTAATGAAAATGAAGTTATTTCGGATATTAGTAACAAGATAGTGGAGTTAGGTAAACAGCTGGAGTTAGAAATTGATAATGAAGATGTTGAACAGTTGGTTGAAAGTGTAGCAGAAGAGCTCAGTAACGAGGATCTTATTGAACTAGATGCACAGAAAATTGCAGAGGAAGAAGAGAGACAAAATGTAGAAGAAGAACCTGCACCCCCCAAAAAGTTTTCAGTGAAACAAATGGCAGAGGCATTTGCTACAATTAATAAAGGAATGCAAATGTTTGATGGCATGGATCAAAATTATGAGCGTTATGCCAAAGTTGACAGAATGATCCAAGATGCACTTGCTTGCTACAGAGAAATTTATAATGAAAAGAAAAAACAAACTGTGCAGTCTAAATTGGACATCTATTTTAAGAAGTCCCCCAGTGCTGTCTCCTTCAGTGCTGCCTCTTCACTCCCTCAAGATGATCCAATACCTTCAACCAGCAAGTTTCCACAGTACATAAACCTGTCTGAAGAAAGCACATTGATGACCCACCCAGCCCTGTCTCCTCCTCTGCTTCATCCAATTAATGTAGTCTCCATGTATAATTAGAAAATTATGGGGGCCCCGTGTGCATTCAGCTGACTACATTAAAGGTAAGTGCTCAGTCACACTGTATCCATTCCTCATTATTTATTACTTTTACTGCACTGTTTTTCATTGTAGATTTTTTTTAATTAACTTTTTTTTTATCTATGTCGGACTTAAGACCTGGATTTGGGTCCCTAACCCCGTCGTAAGTCGGGGAGCACGTGTGTGTGTGTGTGTGTGTGTGTGTGTGTGTGTATATATATATATATATATATATATATATATATATATATATATATATATATATATATATATATATATATATATATATATATATATATATATATATATATATATATATATATATATAATCAACACCTCAACCGAAGCATTCAACAAGCACAAGCTGGACAATTTTGTAATTAAGAAGATTTGTGACCAGGTGAGAAGGCTGGGTCACCTGACCATCTGACCTGACCACCAACTGTTGTGTGCTATTTAAAGATTAGTAGGGTCATTACCTAATACCTGACCATTGTGGACCTGGTCTCACCCTTCTCTGTATATATACACCTTGATTTGTATTTCTCTCTCTAGTCTGTACTCACCCCTGAAGATGTGAATTACACGAAAGCGCTTGGGAACTTCGTGTTTTCTTCTTTCCTTGTGGTTATCAGCATATACCTAGATCACGTGCACCTACAGTGATTTACTTGCATATATGTATATGTATATATATATATATATATATATATATATATATATATATATATATATATATATATATATATATATATATATATATATATATATATATATATATATATATATATATATAAATATATATATATATATATATATATATATATATATATATATATATATATATATATATATATATATATATATATATATATATATATATATATATATATATATACATACATACATACATACATATATCAATTTTAACGTGGACAAGGTTGATTTTAATATATGAATAGCAATGTTTTTTAGCTTTACTTTAACAAATTAAGAGTAAATACATCTGCTCTTGGTCTCTCTAAATAGGAAGAGCGTGAATATTGGGCGACACATAATCAGTCGTTACGTTACCCATACTGGTCTTGTTTCCGTGACTTTTTAAACAAATCTACCCAGAGTTTCACTAACATAACTAACTGTATATGTGTTGGCCAATGTTCTCACTCTTCGTTCTTTTATATCCTTATTACTACTGTATTTCATTCTTGACGTTGACATGTCAGAAGAAGAAATTCCCGACGATGTCACGATGTCAGCCACTCCGTAGAACAAGTTCGTTGTACCGGAAGAAGTACCAGAGAGGAGCCCTTATTATATACTTTACACGGACTGATTTGTTTACAAAAACCTGGAGCTGGAAAAACATTCTGTTTTTATACATGTCTATATTTTGTTGACTTATGACCAATTTAAACGTTTACATCGCCAAGTTTATAAACTGAAACTGCCAAATCTATTAGCGTCAAATCTGTAAATTGCAATAAAGTTATTCTAAACCACAGTGTGAAATATGTACTTGTCGTGCAATATTTGTGTGACGGAATAACATACTTATGTAATGAGATGCAACCATTTTAAAGCCTGCATTTTATTTCCCTATTTCACTGCACTTTCTTACAAGGTTTACATAATCTTTTTTGTGGTCCGACTAATTACCCAAATGTACCCAAATGTAGCCGCAATGAAGCCAAATGATGGTCCTACAAGCGTAAATCAGGCTGTGAATCCCTTCTCGATTATAATTTGGTGTCAGTCACAAAAAATTGGTAAACTTAATTTAATCCGAGTTGTGTTGTGTTAGGTTAGGTACATGCACTCGATCTATTAACTCAGATTAAATTAAGTTTACCAATTTTTTGTGACTTCATGACACCAAATACTAGTCGAGAAGTGATTGGCAGTCCGATTTATTCATGTAGGACCATTATTTGACTTCATTGCGGCTACATTTGGGTAATTAGTCGGACCCCTTTTTTTGTAATCATAGATAAAGCTAAAATGCATGGTATATATACTAATAGGTATGGATTATCTCTTGAATTGTGTGTAAGTTATCTTGGGTACGAGCTGTCTTGGGTACAGGTTGACTTTTTTGGGTACGAATTATCTTGGATACGAGATGACCCTAACCGCAGTAGCAGACAATAATAGTTACTAACATGGCCTTCTTTCTGACTAACCTTACATAACCTAAGCTAACTTAATCTAACCTAACCATTAATAACACAGTTCATCAATACAGCTGCTATATCCACTACAGTACGTTCTGTAAAACCATTACTCATATTCACACTGGTTCAACTTGCTGATGCTAGACAACTAAATCTTCTTTTCCATTGGGAGTCTGTATAAGAGATGGGTTTAATTAATGAAATTAAACGTATTAAAACAAATACATAAATTTGTGATTAGAAATAAAATAAACAATACATTGTACTCAAGACTTAATTGTGGGTCATATTCACTTAATAAAAATCGACAAACTATGCATCTCTCTGTAATAACATTTATATCAGCCATTTAATATAGTATTTTATAAGAATTAAAGGATATATATTATACCAATATTTTAAGGATATAACATAATTGGTGTTTGCTTGACCACGTATAATTATGACACCATCCTTGTTTTATATTTTTCCTTATAACCAATTATACCGAACCCTATAACTTACCTACCCCTTCTTAACCTTCCATTGATACATTAAATAGTTTGGTAAAGATAATGAACAAGAGAGGTAACAAGAACTAACAAAGTCTACCATAGGAAATCCATGAAGTCTTTTCCCATATCCACCCATGACTTAAAAATACCATTATCAATCATTCCTTCATATTTAACTACCAATCAACCAAATTAACACAACAAGGATACATGTCTACAAATAACACAACACTAAACATTCACATAACAATGAATTTAACAGGAAAAAAACACAATTACGTATTAAAAAAAAACCTTCCCAAAGCGTCCAACAACGTTCGCCATTACGCCACAAGCCCAAGAGAAGCCACATCATAACTAACCCATTTTTCTCCTTTATTTCAGAAATTATTAACCCCTACACATCTATAATATAACCCAGGCATATTAAAATAACTTTCTGGAGTATTAAAATATAAATAACTTACTCATTTGCGGCGATATGATGGAGTTTATGGCGAAGCAGAGAGTGTAGACTGTGAGAGGTGTTGTACGGGGCTCACATTGATCCACCCAGGGACTACAGCCAGGGAACATCGCCTTGCGCACCCTCTCTACCTCTACCTATCTACTCTCTACCTATCTACCTATCTACTCTCTACCTCTTATTTAATTGTTGATGGTATAGTGTTATGGGGTTAAAGCTCTTGGTTTTTAAAGTGTAGTAACTCCTTCTACCTATCTACCTCTACTGATCTACCTCTACTCTCTACCTATCTACCTCTACTCTCTACCTATCTACCTCTACTCTCTACCTATCTACCTCTACTCTCTACCTATCTACCTCTTATTTTATTGTTGATGGAGTAGTATTGTGAGGTTTAAAGATCATGGTTGTTGAAGCGTCAGTAATAATGTAACGTCAATGTCTACCTGTACTTTCTACATATCTACCTTTACCTCACTTATATAAATATGACATAAACCACATTGAATCAGAGTTTACATAATGCAAGTATACAATTTGTACTATTCATAGTCATCAAGTATACATGTACAGTCCCCTTCACTTGTGCGCTTACATAAGAACATAAGAATGGAGGAAACTGCAGCGGACCTATTGACCCATACTGGGCAGTCCCGTTTACACCCAACCCCTATTGCTCATATAAGCATCCAACCTATGTTTGAAGCTATTCAGCGTATTCGAGTTAATGATGATATTTGGTAACTTGTTCCATTCATCCACCACTCTGTTTCCAAACCAGTGTTTACCTATTTTACGCCTAAATCTAAATTTGTCTAATTTAAAACCATTGTTACGAGTTCGCTCCTGGTTGGATAATTTGAGTACCTTTGTAATGTCCCCTTTGTTTAGCCCTGCCTTCCACTTATACACCTCTATCAGGTCGCCCCTCGCTCTATGTCTCTCAAGGGAGTGCAAATTAAGATGCTTTAACCTGTCTCTATACTCAAGGTTCCTAATGCCCGGGATTAGTCTTGTCATTCTCCTCTGAATTCTTTCCAAGGATTCTATATCCATTCTGTAATACGGTGACCAGAACTGAACTGCGTAATCCAGGTGTGGTCTCACAAGAGCAAGATACAGTTTTAGGATGACCTCGCTAGTCTTGTAACTAACACTCCTTTGTATGAACCCAAGTACTTTATTAGCCTTGTTACGAGCAAAAACACATTGTTTACTTGGCTTAAGGTTCCTACTTATCATTACTCCTAAATCTCTCTCGCAGTCGGATTTCTCTATGGCATCGTTGTTCATCTGGTATCTGGTTTCCCTGTTTACATCTCCTATACTGAGTACTTTACAATTGTCCACGTTGAATTTCATCTGCCATTTTTCAGACCATTCGAAAAATTTGTTTAGGTCTTCCTGTAGTTTTGCCGAGTCCTCGTCAGATTTGATAACACGTCCTATTTTAGTGTCATCAGCAAATTTACTTATGTTGCTGTCTATGCCGATATCTATGTCGTTTATGTATATAATAAACAATAATGGTCCAAGTACTGAGCCTTGGGGAACTCTACTTGTGACGTTGCTCCAATGGGACTTAGTTCATCATATAAACCACTACCTCATCTGCAAATTTGGTAAGAAGCTTCTGCACCATCCTCGACACTGGCTCCTACTACCACCTGTGATCCCTAGCCCGAGAATTGCTGTTCAACACCACAACCGCATCCAGCCCATACGTGCACGAACTGATCGCTATAAGAACAGCCCAGTCCCAACCATTGTAAAAATTATCAATAACTTGTAATAAATCAGTGTATTCACTCCCAGTAAACACTACTCCTTGCACTGTCACTATGTTGAAATGAACTGTAGTTTGAGCTTTTCCCCATCTAGTTATTATATATCTTATTTATATCACTTATGTTATTTGTATATTATTTGTAATTCGAAACCCATTCCCCAATTATGTAACTATATTTTCAGCCTTCTGGCTGCCAAGCTCTTTCAATAAACCGTTAATTATTATTATTATTATTATTAAACATTATTTGAGATATTTGTTTTAATGTTGTTTTAATGTGATTCCATAGTATGTTTATTATTGTGAGTTTCCTTCTGTTGAATGTAAACAAACACAGGGCTGCCACACTGCACAAAACCTGACGAGCCCCTGTAAACACACTAGTGAAGGGGACTGTAACAATAGACAGTGCAGGTATACAAGGTATTTAGTGCTGCAGGTCTATCCAGTGTTAGTACAGGAGGAAACCGGGGACCGGGAAACCTGTGGTGTTTGGTAGTGAGGGTCACACTGGATAACACCCTTCTGGAGACTGGTGCCTGCACTTCGGCACCTCAACTACCCTGAGAGATTGGAGCGCCTGAACTTGCCTAGCTTACAGGTATACTACAGATGGGCAAGGGGTGACCTAATTGAGGTGTATAAGCATCTCAAGGGGCACTGCTCAGTTGAGTCTCCTTACTTGGAGCTGGCGGACGCTCGCCCCACGAGGGGTCACAGCTCGAGATTGAAGAAGCCGCAAGTCCAGAAAACTGTGAGGGCAAACTTTTTCGGAGTGAGGGTTGTAAACTCTTGGAACAATCTACCAGAAAGTGTTGTGACGGCCTCACTTTCGGACTGCGCGGTGATTGACCCGTTACCGCCTTCACACCTTTCGAGCTGATCCAGCAGAATCATATAAATACCCCCCAGCCTCGCCATGACCCGAGGATCACACACCCAACACAGACAAAACCAAATACGTGCGCTATGCGCTAACCAAATAAACGCAGTCGTGTAAAGCCGCGGCACTATCTCTCCCACTACAATTCCCTTCCAAACCTCCTGCTCCTTCCTCTGTCCTCTTCCCCGCTCTGACCTTCGCTACCAACAACTTGGAGCTTCTAAACTTGAACCATGAAGGTCATTCTACTCAACGCTCTCAAACAGACAAGACCTCCTCTCAACAAGCTGCTCACCACACAGCAACTCCCTAACACTGCATTGTACATGCAATATATATTTATATGGAAAATGCCATTATGAGTTTCCCGTCTTACTTCCATCCTTAGTGGTGAGATCTCCTACGTGTACGTATGTATGTGAGCTTAACAAAGAGAAAATAGACAAACACAGAGAAATTTGACAACTGGCCCCATACAGTACGCTACAGGTTTCCTTTTAATTATTTAACTCTTGACGAATGACTTAATTGTGTACCCGTAGTAAGGTAGAAGCTGTCCTACACACCCTGAAGTCTTGGCGTTAGTTCTTGTATTTAGGGGATGCGAGTAATATTCTCCCGTTATCAGCTACAACATTGGGGGGGACTACAACAAGTACCTACAACACTGGAGAAGCAACAACTAAGCCTACTTAAGTCACCCCTTACCTGCCTATAATATAAGCTATAGGTATGCAACTACAGGTGTTCTAATATCTCTAGGTAACTGAGGTGCCGTAGTGAAGGTAGCAGTTTAGTGGCCTTCCTTTGGACATGTTTAATCAAGTGACGGTCTCTAGCATATCTCTGAAACCAGACGGGGTGACATAACAACAGACGGGGAAGCTAATGAGCCGATCAGTGGTGAAGACGATAAAAGAAAAGGAAAAGTATAAGATCCAATAAACTAGTTGCTTGATTCACCTTCTGTCAACAATGGTCCGATAAATATTAATTAAATTACATGAGGTCTTCATTTATATATAATTACTCAATAATTCGCTCATCATACTTCCTCTGTCTCATGGCGGTCGGTAGATAGTTTTTCCCAGGAGGTACATCAATATCATTATTATTATTATTATTATTATTATTATTGTTCAGACAACTTATTTTAAGCAATTTCTTAATACATGATCTTATTCTGATATGTGATGATAAAAATAAAATTGATTAGTCTATTTCTCTGAGAGTTAGTTAATATATGGTGATATAACTTATGCTTGTACTGAATTAGAAGAAATTCAACAATGATTATCAAGTTATTTAAATTATAAAAAAGTGCCGACATATATTTATATAATTAGTTATACATATACTAATAAATATAGATGGAGATAGTAGGCTTATTTCATTGATAACAATTATTAAGATTGACTTGAATAATAATATTATTAAGACTGTCTTGGGAAAAAAATGCCTACTGGTTCACATCCGCGATTTACCATGTCGTTAGTTACCACGAACAGAAACATTAAAATATTCATTATTTATTCAACATAATCTCATAAAAGGTATGAAATATTAATACTATAATTATAATAATATAATAATAAATTTAAAAGGTCATAATTATTTGATTATACTATAATAGTCAGAGGATAAAAATTATTTGCGACTTAGTTCGTGGTTAGTTTTAAGGATTTGGGAGTAACGGAACACATCAGGTGAGGGCGAGAAACAGATCTGGCTCAGTAATGTGTTGGCTGTCAGTGAGAGAGGATGAGTGCTGTGTCCTCTTTGTCTATTGCAGTACTTAGCGCCACTAGCAATACGAGAAATGGTACGTAAATAACATAAATACATGCATATATATGTATATCACCAGTCTATTTAACAATACACAAGAATTATGGGGAACCACGTGGAATAAAGTTTTACATTAGATTGAGGATACGTGTAGCACCTTAACCTATTCATGTATGACCTATTTTGGGTTTATTTTGACTAGTAGGTCATACAGGTCAAAAATTAACCCTATCGTGAGGTTTGGACCTTGTTGAGAGAGTGACAGGTCTTGGGTGTGAGTTATGGTGTGGGTTAATGTGAGATTCAAATTTGTTATGTTAGTTAATTGAGTAAAATAAATGGAATACAGTAATTTTAAAGTATTTTTTTATATATTTGAATTTTTACTGAGGGTAATATATAATGTATTAACGTGGTTGGTTATAATTAATTTATCCCATCCAAAATATATTAAGTTCATGATAATTTAGGTTAGGTTAGGTTAGGATAGTTTACGTTATGTTAAGCTAGATTAAGATGGGTTTAAGTTTGGTTAAGAATCGTTTTAACGCCTCCCTCAATTCCTATAGAAAGAGTTAATATTTTGTTGCTGCTTGGACTTGTTACGTTACCTGTCAATAGTCCTGGAGAGTCATTACTTTGGAGGTAATGTCGGAAGTTGAGTTATTTATCGTAAATACTCCTTATAAAAAGTCGCCGTGTGTTGTGTCTGTTAACAACCAACCTGCTCAATCCCAGCCACACTTTACTGTACACTAAACACGTAAAATTACACCAAATGAAGGTCAGATTTAAAGAAAGCTGACCAAAACACACTCGAACAATATATTTACCTGTAAAAAACGAAGGGGGCGTTAAAACGATTATTTACCATAAGTTTGGTGAGGTTAGGATAGATTATGTTAAGATAGATTAAGATATGTTAGGTTGTGTTAAGTTAATATGGGTTAGCTTAGGATAGGTTACATTAGTATGGGTAAGGTTATGTTAGGTTGGTTAATCTTTAGGTGAAATAAGCTGGGGTGGATATTCTCCCAGTGGCCCATATTCTGTGATTATTAATTTCTCTATTAATTTTATCACTAACATTTTATATTTATTTGTCATTTATAAAGTTCTGATTCCCTGATGTGTATACGATCATGTCTGTTATTATGTCGATTCTGGGTATATTTTCCCACTTAGATGATGTATACAGTTCAGTATATATCTGATGGTTTGTTATACTGTATGTATATATGTGTACTGTATACAAGGAAGGTGCTTATGATGAGTAAATTTTGTTTTATGCAACAGTCTTGTGATCTGTTACTGAGAGGAAGGTGTGGACCAACTAAATTGACCATTATTTAGCCAAGAAATATAACCAAACTTCAACTGCTCAGTCTTATGTTTATTTGGGTTTATTTGAGTTGTATCTCGTGTCGTTAGAACCGAGTCACAAAATGGAGTACTGTACTTACTGTATTTTATTGATGTGGCATTACAAGTTTGTAATATCATATTTGTGCTTTCCTACAGATGTTTATTACATATGGTATTATTCTTTATTTATCATTTCCTCATTTATCAGCTAACTTGCTTTTTTTGGGCGGTTGGTCTGTTCTTTGTTATGGGCTTTATTTGTCACGTGATAGTACAGGAGGAAACTGCAGTACTGTACACTGAGAGAACCTGCCATGTCTGGTAGTGAGGGTCACAGTGTATAACACCCTTCTCACGTGTGTTTGGGCCAGGCAAGACTCAACCTCATAACTTAGCATTGACAGATACTGGTGTTGCTGCTGTACTGTGCCACCATCTCCCATAATAGTGCTTAACCCTTAAATGGCAGCCTTGTCAGTGGATGATACCTGTAGAGACAGTGGATGTTTCATGTTCCTTGCCTTCCAGTTTTGTGCATATGGGGGCAGATTGGGGGTTATAAATTAGCTGCGGATGTTTGTGATAATCTTATTGACCTAAATGAGACTCAATCCTGTTTTGGTAAATTAAGGGTGAACAACCAAAGCTTATTTATGTTTTTCATAAAAAAAATCAGTAAAATTTTTGTTTTGATGCATAGATGTAAATCCATTGACTGTCCAGTATAGGAAAACACTTTGATTTTAACTACATTACTTGAGAAGTATCAGAAAGACTGTGTTCTCCATGCCTCTGGTAATAAAATAATAAACATAGTTACTGTGTACTGCCCAACATGAGTGCAATATATATGGATTTGTTGGCAGTACTTGCTCAAATTAACTAAATATCAATTACAATCATTGGTCTTATTGTCAGTACATGTACAGTAGTTGAGTGATGGTGTGTTTTCATTCATCAAAGGTACAGAGGTCACAGCATACTTGCTGCTTCTCAATTACTGTACAGTAAACTAAGTGTTCAACCAACCAAGCAGTAACACGTGTATCTCCCACCACTGTGTCCAGGTTCGGGAGTGATATGAAATGGGTGTTCTCCAGTGACACTACCAGTCACCTTAGTAAGCTGATAAGTGGTACAATAATTAATAGATAAAATAAGAAAATAGAAATCTCCACTGTATATGAACCGTCCAGGGGGGATTGCCCAGCTGTGTGACTTGATATTGTGGAACGTAAAGTTTTCCCCGTGGGAAGTTAACTCCTGTCAAATTTGATATGTTGAAGCCCGTGACATTTTGTGACTTTTAACCATCATGGAAAGAAATCATGTGGCTTATGTGTATGTCTGTAAGAAGTAGAATTATATATACTGGACAGTTTTTATCTACAACTAATTGTTGAAATTTTGTCCTTCTTCAGGGTTTGGTCGTGTGTCACAGACTGGCGGTTTGGTGCTGCGTCGACCCTGGCACAGTAGCGTGGTGTCTGCACGAGCCATCCCCGAGGTCACCGCAGCTTGCAGCATCGCCCATGGTAACTTAGCCAGTGGGTGGGTGACACGAGGGCCAGGCCAGCACCATGGCCACTCTCAGGCCGCCACGCCGGCGGTGTTTATATCTCCGGCTCTCCACGTGTCGTACACGACCGTTCACGTGCCGTATTATCGTGCGTTCCACACGTCCCCGAGAGCCTGGGAAAAAGAATCGTCAAAGCCATCATCACAAGTTGAAGTGACAGTTAAAGATCTCAAAGAAAAAGCCAAGGCAGCTGGGTCTCCCATGGCTACTGATAAAAAATTAGAAGTGGTGGAAAGAAAGTCACTTGGTGTGAGAATTAAAGAAGAAATCTTACATTATTATCACGGCTTCAGGCTCCTCTTCATCGATACCAAAATCTGCATCAGATATGTCTGGCGGCTCGTCAATGGTGAAACGTTATCGAGAAGAGAACATCGACAGGTAATGTGTTGTGTCTTGTTTTATTCTTAACACATTCATCATGTTGATAGTTGTGGATCACCCCAAGCATCTTCACCTCAGCTTATTTCACCTAAAGATTAACCACCCAGACATTAATTTAACCTCACCCCTCAAATAGTGTTAAGGTGGTTAATCTTGAGGTCAGTTAAGCTGGGGTGGAGATGCTTCAGGTGATCTATAATTGCTTTGGTTTTATCAGGCAGTAATGAGTACAGTACCTATGGAGAATATATTTGCCTCCCCTTGCATTTTTCAGCACTGTATCCCATAAGTACCAGACTGTAGATAGTGTATTTGCATATATTCCATTGTATCTTTAGTTCTTCCTGTAAGCTCAATCAGTATTTAAATTTTCTCTAACTGGATTATTAAACTTCCGTCCAGCAATATCAGTTTATAGTTTTATTACTCAACAGATAATAAGTTGTTGAAGTGCAGTACAATAATAACATAGAGAGTCAGAGGTAAAAGTATAAAAGAAAACCTCATTACACAAAGGACGTGACGCGTTGGTCCTACATGGTAAATCAGTCATTAGAATTAAGAAATATATGACATGGTTATTAACTTAATCTTACATTATTACTGTATACATTGATGGTACAATTCATCATTTACTCTTAAATCCCAAATCATTAAAATCGTGTATGTTCTGTACTGTATTTTGTTGTTATCCGTTGGTTGGTTTTTATTGTAAAGATCTAATTTTATTCCATCTTGAACCTCCCTATACTGTTTGTGAAAGGTTCAAAGAAAGAATGTATGTGGCTGGTGTGTGTGTGTGTGCACGCATGCGTGTGTGTGATTGAAGTGTGGTGTTGTAAGGTAGTGAAACTTGGGCAGTTAAGGAAAAATATATTCTGGGCTTTTAAAGAAATATGTAAATAAAAAACAAAGAATCGCCTGAAGAATCTCCCCCCCCCCTCCCCCAGCTTATTTTTTTCACCTTAAGATTAACCAACCTAATGCTATTTGGAGTGATGAGGTTAGGCTAGTGTTGGGTTGGTTAATCTTCAGGTAATCCATTTTTTTTCATTTTCATCTTACTCTTAAGAGCCGAGAATGTGTTTTGTATAAAATATTAATGTTGTGTTGATGTGGCAGTTGTTGTCTGTGCTGCCGGTACTCATACTGGTTCCTGACACTTGAGCTTGTGGGGCTACAGGAACCTTTGTAGCTACTGTACTCTGCTGTACTTTGTTGCTGCTTCTCACCTGGTGGACTGTACCTACCTACAACATGAATGCTTTTATTTAATTTTTATTTTTTTTATAATTTTCACCATGTCTTCACCAAAGAAGACCTCACACATCAACAAGTGAGGATGGTGTACTGTTGTAATATACAGTATGTACAAATATTCATGCGATCGCCATGAAAAATCTTGTAAGGCGGTGTGTATAGAATTTTCTGAAACACCCTGTATTTGGCCTTCACACAACTATGAGACGGCTTCCTGTAATTACTGTACTAGTTTTCTTGAAGTTTTAATCGAATTTGAAGGATAAATAATAATGTGTGCTGTATATTCTCAAGTATAACAATACAGGATATTACAACATCAGTGGATTGAGTGTATAATGAATTGCTAGGTCATGAGCACTGTACCAAACTTATGTCGGGATTACATGCTGTGTTTTAAAGTGACTATGTTAATTATTGAATATTTTATATACTGTTCTCAAATTATAATAATTTCGTTGCTTAAGTGCGGTAATATGGTGAGCTATTTTAGTTTTTACCATAAATCCGCTCTGTATATATGCCCAGGGCAGACCAGAGACCAACAATTACTAAAAGTGAAAGTAGTTCCTCCTTGACGGTGTTCAACCTTCTCTCTCCATCTCCCCGCCCAGACAGCGTGGCGCCCTTTATACATCTATTGCTATTTTTAATATTAAGTAGCAAGATATAAATGGGTTGTAAATGTGAACTGTAATCTAGATTGAAATTAACTTTGTGCATGTGCTGTCTGCTCTGAGCATCGGTAACGTTAAAGTTTTCCTAGAAATACTGTATATTATTAACCTTATAGGTCAGAGGACGGTCCCCGCACTGCACGTGAGTTGGCGCTGGTACCCTGGTTTGGCGTTATGGCTAGTGACAAGAAACACTGAGTGAGCCCAAAGGAATTTTGTATCGTTGGAGGGGTTTGTGTGCGTAGTAGATTAAAACCTCCGTGAAGTTCCTTAGTGGTGTTACTTTTCCGGAAGTTACTTGACCTATACTTCGTCCGTCGTAGTTCAAGGCTTCCGTTTTATAATTTCAGGTTATTTGGTTCTGATATTTATTTAGGCATGCTGCTGCTTCAGATAATTTTATAGTCATGGCTAAATTTGGCGAGGGGGCATATGACATTTCCAAGCCTTTCGTGTGTGTGTGTTAAGACCAAAAGGGGAAGGAAATTGACTTGCTGCTTATCAGTTTATTCGTTATTAAGGTATTTCGTGTGTGATATAATTCAAATCCTCATAATTAAGAGTTTTATCGGGAACATTACCACACCTTATCTATATGTGTGCAGTACATTCTCTGGTTGGTATCATCTTAAACACTGATAATAATACACGTGTCATAAACTGATAGTGTTCACCACCGTCATAAAACAAGATGGAAGGAAGGGATAGTTATATGTGGTGACTGTGGGTGACGTCATATATTTGGCAGCAGTGGGAGGGCAGGTTGGGTACGGTAGTTACTGTACGTCACGGGCAGGGAGGGAGGGAGGGGTAACATGACTGCTGCCGTATGCCCTCAGCAACACGGTGATATCTGCTGATTACATCTCGCCTGCCTGGTCGCTCTGAAAATAAACGATATATAAGTTAAGCGGTTTTAACTAATATCTACTATGCTAAGGTTTATTTTGGGTTGTATGTTTATAAAAGTTCATTATTCCTCGCTCTTCCTCCTTTTCCAAAACATATCATTCCACGGAGCCATTAAAAAAAACAGACTTGGTATTTAACAAGACATGGAAGCGTGATTCTTTTAATATTTAAAGACAATCACAGTGTGGAAAATAATTAAAATTGGGGAATATTTGAGAGCAAAGGTGTGTGTGTGTGTATAGATGTGTTGCAAGTGGGTGGCAGCTATATTGGCGCATCAACAAGACAAAATTGAAGATCTTTAAACCATGTTATGAAAGATCTATTAACCCCAGTTGAACATATCAATTATGGTAGTTACAATGCTTGGTGGTGAATGGTTGGATAAATGGTCAATATATCCGTAACCCAAGTGATGATGGGTGGGGCTGTTATCTTTGTTATCGTGGTGATTTGGTGAGTGGCTTTTTGTAAGTGTCCGGATGTGTCTAACTCCTACGTAATTTGATTATCTCTGTCTTTTACTGTCTTGGGGGTTCACTCACGCACCTTCCACTTACAGCGTGATGGTGACCCACAGCTGATAGGTGTTGGGGGGGGGGGAAGTGTACCCTAATCGTCAAGTGTATTTTAAAGTGTTTTGGATTGATTGGGAATTTTTTATTTATATTTTGTTCTCGAAGATTTCGAAGTGGATGATGATATGAGCATAGTTTATGTTTTAGTAATTGAAGCTTTAAATGAAACCGCTATCTCTACCTTAAATGATCTGATTATTATTATTATTATTATAACAACAACAAAAACATCACTTTCGTTTGAAAATTTATTGGGATGTTTACCATGATGCACGCGCACACACACACACAGGAATAATGCATGTGTGTGTATGGTTACAGACAGGTTATAAGTACATTATTATTCACCCCCACACATATTAGGCTTCCTTGGCGTTCGTTAACTCTTTGTGAGTCCATTTGCCGGGAACAGATCTCGGTACTTCCTGCGGTATAGATGGGAAGACGTCATGGATACTGACCAACTTATTGTTAGTAGTAGGAGCTAGAACTCGCGTTGTATCCATCTTAGTATAATACACCTGTTATCTAGTGAGTGTTACATGACAGCAGCAAGTAATTGGAGTCGGTTAGGTAGAGAGAGGACGGGTGATAGTTAGCATAGCAACTGGCGAGGAGGAAGAGGTGACGGCAGAGAGATACAATGCATTCAGTACAAGCATTATGGTGAAGTGACATTAGCATAGATAACTTGGTGAAGGCAATGAGATGTAAATATTAAGACATAACCTCGTGAACCAACTGAGTTTAGAGAATGTTATCGCTGGTATTGGTGGGATGGATGCCAAGTATAGGGGCAGTAGTGTAGTCATGTTGGACCAGACCCCTCGGCGCCTGTCCTGGACTACTGTAATGTCTCCACTCTACCTACCGTGTCTTAGCAAGGGAGATTATTATTACTGTATTAACTTGGCGACTTCGCATTTTATTAATATTGTCTCGTGTGTGTGTGTGTTTAACGATGAATCACTCGCACTTTCCGCTAATATTATCCTTATATATTTCACAACAGGAAGAGAGAGAGAAATATCACTGCTGGTATAGTGTTGACTCCTGGATATAGTCGCTTTATAGGGAGATATGTGAGCGTAAACTTTAGGTTGTGATTATCCTCTTGTCTTATATCAAGTTGTTGAGATATTGTCAGGATTGTCTGGTGTTCTCTGTCTTGACTTGCCAGAGGACACTGTGTGGTAGAAAAAGTTGTGCTGCTTTTAACTGATATGGGTCGACTAAACTACAGTTATTACCTGCACTATACTGTGATGAAGTACTTGTAACGCCACCTCCCCACACCAGATCCTCTAACTACCGCCCAATCAGTCTAACATCAATAGTAGGCAAATTACTGGAAGCAATCATTTCAAACTATTCGAAATCACCTGGAGAAGCACCGATTGATCAATGATTCCCAGGATGGCTTCACAAGCATCTTAATTTGCACTCCCTTGAGAGACGTAGAGCGAGGGGAGACCTGATAGAGGTGTATAAGTGGAAGGCAGGGCTAAACAAAGGGGACATTACTAAGGTACTCAAACTATCCAACCAGGAGCGAACTCGTAACAATGGTTTTAAATTAGACAAATTTAGATTTAGGCGGGAAATAGGTAAACACTGGTTTGGAAACAGAGTAGTGGATGAATGGAACAAGTTGCCAAATATCATCATTAACTCGAATACGCTGAATAGCTTCAAACATAGGTTGGATGCTTATATGAGCAATAGGGGTTGGGTGTAAACGGGACTGCCCAGTATGGGCCAATAGGCCCGCTGCAGTTTCCTCCATTCTTATGTTCTTATGTTATCTATCTAACTGGTGTAGGTAGGTAGGAAAACTCAGCTTGGTCGGTCCTGTTAATGCTCCCTCCCAGTTTTAGCTCAAGAATGCTTATTGATTTTATCCTGGCAGTCTGTACACGGCTTGTCTTCATTTCTGGTAAAGGTGCAGTGACTGACTACCTAAAACTCCAGAGATTATATTTTGCCCTCTTTTCATGATCATATTTTACAGATTTTTGGATTAGAAACATTTTATTTTTTTAGTTTTGGTAAATATAAAAACTTTCTGGTCTAGTTTATTGTAACAAACCATTTATCTGACAATTTTACTTAAAATGTCGATGTTATGCTAAAAGTAGAGAAACGTTCACTTATACAACGCGTTTAGAAGCTGTCATTACCACCCCTTTAATTTAAACAACAGGAGCCAGCGGTGTATCCTGACCTCATTGTAGATCCGTTACAAGTGTGTGAGGTTGGGAAATGAGGGTAGACGTGTGTTGCTGAGGCTTGTGAGAAAGGTTACAATGATTCTTATGGCTGGCACAGTAATTTAGATGTGGCCATGCACCACGTCGGCAGCATACTTTAATTCGTCGCCTCCTGTAGCGGGTTACTTCAGTTAGGTAGTGTTGGGTTTTAGGTTTTGTAATAGTTGTTGTGACTATAAAGGTGTCATTAAATATTATATTACCTGTTTACACAAGGGGTTGGCTATACGGGTAGAACACTGCAAGGGGGGGAGGGGGGTGGCTCTGGTGAATTAAAGACAAAAGTGGAGGGTTGTGACGAAACACGACGACGTAGAATAAATAACTCATGAGACACGTAGACACCTCTTAGGGTTTACACAGACTGGCCATTGATAACGCAAGGAGTCAAGTTGGACGATATGTTCTTGTATGTGAACATTTATACATTTTACTTGATCTCTTATCTCTGTTTATACTTCGCAGATGACTTGAGACATAATACATAAATGAAAACATCACGTAAAGCTTTAAAGTAGAGAAAGCTTTGTTGTACTGCGCCGCGTGAATAAGCTTGAACCCTGGAAGTGTGGTAAACTTGCCAAATCATGCCACCGCCTGAGCTCCTCCCTCCCTCCCGCCGCCGCTGCTCTTGCCAATGGTGCTGCGCCTATATTTACACTTGTTCAGTTTTCCTTAACGTTATGGCTTAAGTTACTTTTATACATAGAATATTACATTATAGATGACCATCATGTGAGATGGATAAGGTTACTAATCACTCCATTTATGAGGGGAGGATAAATTGCAGGTGGTGACGCTTTATCATTGGGCGGTGGGAGATATCGGTGACGTCACAACGCATCACGTGACTATGGGGTGAGGTGTGACGTCATGCCTCTAGGAAAATCGTTGTATCATGGAACTTCCTCTGATAACTTAACAAGTTATTTTTAAGTCTTATCGCATAATAAAGGGATTGGTTAACATAGATCTTGAAAGCTTCGTCGAGTTCCGTTTTTCGTGATGTGTTAAGGCAGCTCTGGTAACCTACTGAGAGAGACAAGCTGTATCGACCTGCGCCTGCAGTAACCTAAAGCAGAGATGTTGAAAGTCGCAAGCACGATTGTTTCCTGATATAAAAGCTTAACAGCAGGAGTACCAGCCTTACAACTGGCACAATATAGAACCTTTATTGTGTGTGTTCCTGGCTAATGCCTTACGTATCTAAACCATAATATTTATGTTTGCAAGCAAAATAAATTATGTTCCATAATAGTGTTTTCTTCTTGTATTTTATAGAAAATATTATATATTATGAGTCCTGCACGTTTAACATTCTAACAGGAAAATGTTGGGGAAAATGTTGTTTTGCAAAAAAAAGGACAACATTTATACCGACCTTGAATGACAATGTTAAGTGTGTTAGGAAATTTCTGTTTTTATTTTTATATATTTGAGGATTATTGTGACTTAGGAGAACCTAAATTCGGGTTGGATGATTCCCAAGTTTATTGGCTTATAGATGAACTTACAGATACGAGTTAATGTCATTTAATACCATTATTTACTTGGGCCAGGTCTAGTCAGTTGATCTTCACTGAATACTTACTCTCTTCTAAATAAAAACTAATATACAGGTACAGTAGCTAAAACGACTATCTGTGCAAGTGGGGGTCGATATGCTCCGAAATTTTACGTGTGACTAGTGACAGCCTCATATACCAAAATTTATCGTCCATGGTCACATATTGTTTCCCACAAAGTATGCACAGATAGTTGTTTTAGCTACTGTACATATTTACAGCTGCAGTATGCTGGGAATTGTTTAGATTTTCAGTACACAATCATAA
The DNA here is from genome assembly GCF_018991925.1 of Homarus americanus. NCBI lineage: Eukaryota > Metazoa > Arthropoda > Malacostraca > Decapoda > Nephropidae > Homarus > Homarus americanus. The sequence goes on from NW_024737068.1 coordinate 15,783,103, forward strand.
AAAAAATACCCTGCCTATATATATATATATATATATATATATATATATATATATATATATATATATATATATATATATATATATATATATATATATATGTATATATATATATATATAGAGGAATTGGGAATAGACAAATTTATGATTTTAATATAAACTCCGAATTTCCTGTAGCTAATTATAATGAAAGTGATACAGCAACCTTGAAATATTATCTACACTAGGTTATATGTATATGTATCTAGTAGGTTTTATCATCATCATACCATCACCATAATGATCATCTTATTTTCTTCATAATCATCATCATATTATCTTCATAATCATCATCATACCCATAGAACTTTTAAATTAAGTATACTGTAAAACTCCATTTTTTTGTGGTTGGATTATGTTAGGTGCACGCGTCGGTAACTTGATCTGTGTGTGTGTGTGTGTATTAACAGTGGCAGGTAGCAGTGGAGGCGTTACAAGGCAGTTTGTGAACGCAGGGATTGTCTTACATGTTTTGTTGTGAGGATAGGTGTGTAGTGTTGCCTTGTCAGAAAAGGTGTGAAGTGTTGTGAGAACAGGTGTGTAGTGTTGTGAGAACAGGTGTGTAGTGTTGTGAGGACAGGTGTAATGTTCTTATTTGTGTTACTAAGCTTGTGAGGACAATTTTGTTCCTGACATGTTGTCTGTGAGGACAGGACGGAAGGGGGGGAGACTAATTGTGTGTAATGTTGACATTTTGTTTGGTTGATTTAATTGTCATCCTTCGTCTGTGATAATGCTTAAGGTTTGTGTTGGCGCAGTCAGTCATATTAATGTAGTATTGTGTATATTGTGTTTTTATAAGCTTACTTACCAACTATACTCAGCCTATTCTCACTTCACACACCACCTGACACAACCTGCTGAAGTCTGTGAGAATCTGTCCCCTCCTCGAACTAAAATTTAAACTACCTTTTAATGGAGCTTCGACGTTCATTGGGGTTATCATCCTGTGTTTATTTGTATTGTTACGTCATGGTTATAAATACTTATTATTGTTTGGCGCGGCTCAGAGATTTCGACACATCCTTTCATGCCTGCTATATTTAGTTAAGCAGCTATGAGCTCTTTGTGTTATCATATATTATCTTTTATTTATGTTTTCCATACATTCTTCACGCCGTTTAAAGCTTGGCAACCATCTCGAGACAGTTAGAATGACGTGTGAAAGTTATTGTGGTTGAATACTTTTGTTGATTAGATGAACGAAGCAGATTAAGGTGCCCAGCTGGTGTGTGCATTCATGTACAGTACACTGCAATGGTTGTGTGAACGCAACGCGGAACATTTCATTATGTGACTAATATTTTGGGTATAGTTAGACCGTGCCAGATGTATTTATGTTAAGGGATAATAGAAGTGGTGTAGAATGTTATCGGTGTACAGTCTATCAGTCGTGGACTTCGACAGCCAGCCAGATAAAATGGTATTGCGGCGCTGGATAGGTCATGTATATACCTTTATATTATTAGTTCATAGACGCGTATCCTTACCACCGTCTGTTTACTCTTATAGAATGGTGAAGAGCAACGTATGATTCCCCCTCTAAGGTATTACACAGGCCAGCGAGGTGTGGTATTGTACTGTGGTTGGAAGTGTGTTGCATCACGTAGCCTGGCCGCAGCGTCTCGGGGACGGGAGGGAGTGGGGGGGGGTGCTTTCCGCTGCTGGTATTTACATATCTACCTCCTCAACTGTGTACAACTTAGTTGTTGTAGGAAAAATTAGGCGCCCGTGTGTTTGTATGGGTATGATAGCTTCTTATGGTTAATTAGTGTGTTATTGTAGATCTATGAGTGGAGTGCGGGAGGTGTCATGAGGGTTTGGGATAAACTAAGAGCGAGAGGGAAAAATTCACAGGTACAGTGCTTGTGGGGAAGGAGGCCCGTTAGCTTGAACGAAGGCGGAGGCGAGGGCCCTGCAGTGGCATGACAATACACACACACAGGTTCGGACCCGTAAAGCAAATCATTACTAAAGGGCGATGTTACTACGCTTGCTGCTGTTATCGTCACTTCCCGATTATCGTTAACTAGAACAAAGAGATTATATTTCTTACCTGTATCTGCGTAAATTTGGTTTTCAGAGACTGTATGAACTGAAAATCGTTTAGGTTTTGTACAACATAACAGAGGTGATGTGCCCCTGGCAACCAGCAGCTTACCACCCCGCCACCCTCTACTTGGCCAAGGCGCAAGCAAGCCATAGCATCACTTGTGCTTCTCTAATGGAAATTTAAAGGACTTGTTTCAGGCATTAAAAATGTATGATGTATAATACATTAGTAGATACAGGCTTAAGATTATATATGTGATGTTTAGGTTGTTGATGTTAGTGCAAGTGGTGGGTTGTCTATCGTTGTCTCACCAGAATGAACTGTAACTAGGCGGTGTATGGTGGGGTGAAGGCGAGGTAAGTTGCACCACACCTTGAACACACCCAGGGTAGGCCTTCAAGCTGATAGTAATCCATTATGTGAAGGTAAATGTTACTTGTTGGTGGTCGATTTTACATGGTGAGTCAAGTTACTTACAGGACAATGATGGTAATAACAGTAGGGTGAGGACATACTGAGCAGCGATACTTTATAATGACACGTTAATTGGTAACCTGAAGGACTCGGTACAGGTAACCACCATGGTAACCTTGTATAGGGACGTTAGCAACACGTGCAGGTGAAATATCTGTGTGACTTAGGAAATGTCATGCTTCTGGTCCAATACTAACCTACATCTATATCAACATTGTGAATATTTTACCGGCTTTACCTTGCATTAAACATTCGGTAAAAAGCATTCCTGTGTTTGATAAGTGATGGCAGCCACCTCGATGTGTGTGGCTGGCACCGGCGCGGAAAGTTCCACAGGCATGGGAGTGTTAGAGAGAGTTTACTTGGAACTATATTCGAGCCATATGAACGATAACAACCAATTAATGTGTGACATGTGGATGTTTAGGTTTAATGGTGTGTTGTTCCCGAATGACGTCACCACTGCCTTATCACGGGCGTTGGTGTGAGTCAGTGACCTCTGGCAGTATTCTCGCTCCTCTCCCTCCCTACCCCCTCCCCCCTCCCCCTCCACTCACACCTGTTTATGCTTCAGCCTCTCATCGCCTCCATCCCCCTCCCCCACCAGTCCCTCTCTTGAATACAGAACACAACCTACTGTATATAGTATAAGTCAATTACGAAACAGCTTTGAGGCATTATACCAGTGTCTATATTAACATTCACTTGGGAAATATGATGGTCGTTCTCTCTCGCCTTTGTTTATATCTGGTTACTGTTCCTACCTGTTGACGAGGGAAGAGGTGACCTTCCGATGATAACTCTTATTAGGAGGATGTCTTCTGCCACACGTGATATGAATTACTGTTTTGACAATGTTTTTCTTTTGAATCTGGGTCAGGGAATCATGCAATATATCTCAAACTCTCACTCACTTTCCCTCTGTGTGTGTGTGTGTTGGTAATTCCACTTTTAACCATCCACGAGGACCTCAACGTTTCTCAGGCAGAGCCAAATATTACTATACTGTACTGTTTCAATCTGTTATCCTGAAGGCGTGTGTTTTACCTCGTTACAATAGGTTTATTAATTTTCTAATAGTTTAATAATGATAAACTGTATATAAAAAGGTGGAATCATCATCATCATCATCACCACCATCATCACCAACCATCACCAACCATCACCACCACTAGCTCTTGGTTCTAACACACACAAATCTCTTGTCCTTACAGTTAGTACGGACGACCAGCGACCTCTTCCGCCTGTTGCCCTTCTCCGTGTTTATCATCATACCCTTCATGGAGATCTTGTTACCAGTAGCTCTCAAACTCTTCCCGGGAATGCTGCCATCCACCTTTGAGACAGCTAATGAGAAGGTCTGTATAAATTGGTTGGGATTGTTAAAACTGTCAAAGGTTACTAGTTGATGGTGTGTCGTGGAATTGTTATCTTTTTCAATACCCCCCTCACCACTTCACCATCCCTCCTGCAGGAAGCAAAGATGAAGAAGAGACTTAAAGTGAAGCTGGAGATGGCCAAGTTCCTCCAGCAGACACTAGACACCATGGCAGTACAGGCGAAGGGACGGCGTTCAGAGAGTGCCAAGGAATTTGTTCAGTTCTTTGAAAAGGTTAGTTGTTTTTTTCTTGTTTATTTTATAGTGTATCATCATCATCATCAACAGCAACAACAACTTTTAAGGCCATTTTATGAGCTTTGGTGGGTCAATACATTTCAGTACAGTAATGTAGGTAGTAGGCAGCTACCAAACAGGGAGGTACTACCGCCTGGGAAGATATTGGAAGCATAATGTGTTGTCTATGGTAGACCCTGCTGCCATATGGCATCACGAAAATTGTGACCAAGTCCCAGGTTGCTGAACTGACTTTCTGCCTCATTTACACACAATTGCAGGGTCTCAATTGTTTTCTTACATTGACAACACAACATACTGTACATTATGTTTATCGTTTCTCATACTTGATTTATTTTTTCCTTTTTTGCATTTATTTATGGTTATTATTATTATTTTTAGTACAGGTATTTTGTTATTAATTTTTATGAATTATTTTAATAATAATAATATTATTATTATTATTATTATTATAATTATTATAATAATAATATTTTTGCCCCCAGGCCCTGATGTGGGTCAGTGACCTGTGCCCGGGTGGTCTAATCCCCGTAAAAAGAAAATAAATAAAAAAAATATCTGGTTGAACTTGTACTGTATTATACATTAGGATGATTCAAACAGGCCTCCTCCATACAAGCCAATATTAATACACTACAGTACTGTATATTTCCTGTATACTACATCATACAGTGAAGCCTCCATATAACAGATGTATCTCCATGTAATCCTTCATATGGAGGTTTCATCTAATGGATCCTTGATATAACACTTTCATCTCTATATAGTTCATCAGATGGAGGTTTCACATCTAACGGGCCCTCAATATAACGGACTTTTCTAACCATACACAGTAGGCCGTTAAATAAAGGTTCACTGTATGTCTAATCTACAATTGTATGTCAATAAATATGTATTAATGTTTTACAGCAAAGAGAGACTACAATACATGCATATACACATAATAATAATGGTTCCCCTTCGTGTAATGAGGATGGCAGGCCCAAGGGCTAGCTAGGCGTGAATTTGTTTAAAGTGTAGAAGCTGTCGTCGGCACAGCAACCACACCCCAAGTTAATGAGCTGCATGACCCAGCGTCAAGGAATAGTCCGAGAAGACCGGACAACTCGCCAACTGCACTGGCTAATCATTACCCCGGAACACGATCCGCAAATCGATTAACATCCAGGTCCCCAATTACTGCTGGGTAGACAGAGGCTAATGGTGTAAAAAAACTTGCCAATAATTCATAAAAGTAAGATTTATTTATTATTCCTTCTAATTATTTTCCCCCTTTACAACACAGGTAACAAAAACTGGAGGATTCGTCAGCAACGAGGAGATTCTCAAGTTCAGCAAGTTGTTCGAGGACGAGATCACCCTCGACTCTCTCTCTCGGCCGCAGCTGGTGGCTCTCTGCCGACTGTTGGAGATGCAACCTTTTGGTACAAATAACTTCTTGAGGTTCCAACTGAGGATGAAGTTAAGAACTCTGGTTGCTGATGACAAGGTGAGCTGGGGAGTGGTGTCCTCTTGTGGTGCTGGGAGTAACTAAACTGGATAGATAGATAGATAGATGTGTAGTTTGATGGATGAATAGATACTTGTGTAGATAGATAGGTACTTATGTGAATATAGATAGATAGATAGATGTGTAGTTTGATAGATAGATGGATGCATAGATACTTGTGTAGATAGATAGATATTTGAGTGGATAAATAGATAGATACTGTACATATATACATACATACATACATACATACATACATACATAGATAGGCAAATACATGCGTAGATAGATAGATGAATAAGGTGTAGATATATGGAGATACTGTAATGGTTATGAGTGGCATCGTCCATGACTGCAGTGTGGGGACAGTAGACACAGGTACAGTAAAGGTGAAGGAACAGAAGGATAATAAAATATAGTCAGATAAAAAGAAATTGATATGGAAAAACCAGTTAATAAGTTTCAATAAACATAGGTAGGAGATTAATGTGAAGAAATTATTAATGCTTCTTGTTGAATTATGTTTGTACAGTATTGTGAAACCCCCATATAACGGAATTTGATATAACAGACAGACAGTTCACTAGGAGGTTTTGTATACAGTTTCAGTATATAAGGGTAATTAGTTTTCTTTGACAGTTTTACACATGGCAAGTGATGTACCGTACATAGCTATAATTTTGGGGGGTTGGGAACTACAGTATTCATAATTTTTTGACAGTTATGGCATTCCAATCTTCTTTTTTTAGTCGAAAAGAAAAATCTTCTTTATTACAGATTATCCAGCATGAAGGAGTAGAGTCACTGGCTGTGTGGGAGCTACAGCAGGCTTGTCGTACCAGAGGGATGAGGGCGTACGGTCTGTCGGAAGAACGGCTCCGCATGCAGTTATCCCAGTGGCTGGAGTTGAGCCTCACGGAGAAGGTCCCCCCGTCCCTGCTCCTCCTCTCGCGGACGCTCTTCCTCCCAGAGAGCGTCCAGACCCCAAATACCTTGGCTGCCACCATATCAACCCTACCAGATGAGGTAAATATGACCATAAACTCCAGGGGTCTCTCTGCACTGAATCAAAACCTAACCTAACCTAACCATGACAATAAACTGACCCCCTTGAAAAGTTTGTTATATGAATAATTACTACATATTAAAAGACATAATTAGCACTTGAGTATTTAGTTAGGTGTAGTTTATTAGTGTAAGTTATTCAGATTTGAGGTGTAGTATGTAAGTGTAGATTATTTATTATTTGTTTCATATTCTGCATAAAGTCTCACTCTCTCTCTCTCTCTCTCTCTCTCTCTCTCTCTCTCTCTCTGCCAAGGTTGCCACACGCACTAAAGCAGCCATCGGTAAGCGTGAGGGTAAGATCGACAACTTGACTCGCCTGGAAGTGATTCAGGTTGAGGAGAGGAAGATTGCCGAGGACAAGAAGGAGCTGGAAAGAGTTGAGGAGGAGAAGAAAATCAAGGAAGAAATTGCCAGGAAGAAAGTACAAGAGGTGAGTTTAATACATTACTGTACCTGTTGTATACTGTAATGAGCTATGGACAGTTATACTTCCTTTACCCCAATATATACAGTTATTTCATCTATGCTAACATTTTCTCTCTGCAGTACATGTAAAGGTTTTTGTATAGGAACATCACAGGTCACAGTACAGTATTTTGGTGTTGCGAACAAGCCTCCCACCACTAATAAGTAGAGATTTCTGGAGTCAAGATTGCTTTTGTCATAATCTAGGTTCTATTTGTCATAATCTGGTTCCTTTTTGTAATGATCTGGATTCTATTTGTCATAATCTGGTTCTGCTTCATAATCTGGTTTCTATGTCATAATGTGGTTCCCTTTTTTCATAATGTGGTTCCATTTTGTTATAATATGGTTCTTTTTTGTCATAATCTGGTTTCTATTTGTCAATCTGGTTTCTATTTGCACTTCGCATAGTTTTCAATAGGCTTTCAATTTATTGTCACGAAACCCTATCTCGTCCAGGAGGCACAGCGACAGGAGCAGGCGGTGCAACAAGCCGTGGAAGAAACTCGGGCAGAGGTTCTTCAGGCAGGGGCAGAAGTGGCCCAGTTGCCTCCCTCAGCCAACAAGATCCTCTCTGAAGGCGTGGAGGTGACCAAGGCTACAGTGTCGGTCCTGGGAGAGATCCAAGTAAGAGGGAGAGAGACAAGTCTTTACTAAGATTCTGTTAATTCTGTTTTCTAGAAACTATCAACATTGTGAGAACAGGAAAGGAAAATATACAATTGGTGAAAAAGGTGACTGTAGAAGGTTATGTAAGAAGAGGATTGTTGGAGTAGGACATTTGATTTAGTGGAGACAGATCAGAGAAGGATTAGGGTAGTGGGTATTGAGATCATGGATAAATATATAGTTTGGGAATTTAAACTTTCTGTTGTTGTTTAATCCTTAAATGGTGGCCATCATCAGTGGAAGTTAACTGTAGGGACGGTGGTCATAATCAGTGGAAGTTAACATTAGGGATGTCAGCCATCATCAGTGGATGTTTCTTGTCCCTGGTGTTTGATTTTATGCATATGGGGAGCAGAGTAGGGAGCCTTTGTTGTCAGTGTAGCAAACGATAGCAAAATGGTAAAGTACTTTTTACCATAAGGAGACTGAACTACTCTACTATAGTTGTTTCACAGTCATCAGCACTTTATTTTAGTGTTTGGGAATTGTTTGGTGAATGATAATACTGTAGTACTAAGTTTTTTGGTTGTCAAATTCATGGGAGCTTTTTACCATTGTTGGAAATTATGTGCACTGTTTTGAGTACATAGTGAAATTTGTTGTGGAGGTGTTCCCCAGTCCTTTGTCATGTCTGTGATGTATTCTTCACCTTTATGATGTACAGTACTTTTCGCTTAAAGTTTTTGTTAATACTTGTTTCTTTTCTATTGAATTTCCCAAAGCAGAAGGCTGATCCAGAGGAACTCATCGACCGAGCCCCAGTACTGAAGGATAAAGCCGAGGTTCTCTCTGAGGAGCTGCCAAAGTCAACCCAGGAAGCTGCTGCTGCTGTTACTGAGCCGACTATGGTGAGGGAGATTACTGTGTTTTGCTCCCCCCAGAAAGTAATAATTATGTTATATGTAGACCTGTTACTCTAGACGTCGACGGTATTTGCTCTTATGATATGAGTGACATTTTATCGGTTTCCGCAGCTGACGAGTAAAGATCTGCGGGACGTAGAGGAAGCCATCGAGACCTTAGGGGTGGAGAAGAGGAAGCTGATTATCGAAGAGCAAGAACTCTCGGAGCTGAAGAGCGAGTTGGCCGACTACAAGGAAGATATCGAGGACTTCCAAAAGGTAAATTGACACATGGTTTAGCCTATGGGGTAAGGGGTATTAAAGTATAATTTGGGGAAGTTTATTTAAATGCTTTTAGATGTGAGTTGTAGAGCGCTACAGTATAAGGGTAGTACAGTAGTTATGGTCTTTGATAGCAAGTATAATATGATTCATGATAGACCAAATGAATGAGGAGATTGATGAAGATACCAGTACTGTACCTGTGCAGTAATATCCCCATTAGCCAGAACAATTGGTGCACGAGATTCCCGTGTACGAGAGATTTCTGGGTAATGAGACAAATCCTTATACCTGGGAAAAATTGCTAGGGAGGCTTAACCTCAGTTGGACAGCTACAGAGCTGTAAACACTACTGTACAGGTCCAATAGTAAGTCAACAAAATTCCCTGTAATTTATACTACTGTACACACTATACTGTACTGTACTCACCAACAGATGCTGTTATCTTTAACTTGTGATGCAGGCAGGCCAAATGGTGATAAGGATGGCTTGCCTTTGTTCTGTACCATTTATTGTAACAGGTGTTGCTAACTGTCACACTCTTTTCCTTTCCCTCCGTGGAGGAAGAAGTGTACATGTACTGTATATGCTGTACATACATCCTCTACTATAATAGGCATACACCGTTCATTCTGCTTTGTACTGTATGTATGGTACTTTTGCACTTAATGTACAGGACACATAACTGTACAGTCAGTAATCACTGTTTACTTCTTCTTAACACTGCTTTAACAGTATTCTTGGCAGGTTGTGTCCTGGTACAGTACTGCACAGTGCAGATCATATGAGAAAACAGTAGTGAGTGAGCAAACAAGCTTGTACAGTGGCAGCAATCTGAGCTTATGACCTAAGTTCTCCATGCAGCTAGCACACCCATGCACTCGGCACATGATGCAGTCTATCAAAAGTTTATTTTGAATGCCCGAAACTGAGAGCTGTTTTTGGAATTTCTCTGAATTTTTATTTTATTTTCCGGGTATTGGAAAATCTGGGGATCGAAGATTCCGGCTTCCTGGGATATTACCGCACAGCTCATTGTTAGGAGATAACAAGTTGAACACTGACTTAAGAGATGTAGAAGTAGGTTGAATACTGTAGAAGAATTCATATATATACACACCTTTCTTTCTCTCTCTCAACTGTCATACAGGAAAATGTGGTAATTTGTTTAGTTTATTTGTAGTGAGATGAATGTAGGGAATTTATATATATTCCACATTGCTACTTGTTATGGTGATTCTGTCCAGTAGTTAGTGACTTGGTTGTGCATGAGGTGAGGGTTATATCATAAACAAGGATGACACGCTGGTCCTCCAACAATCAAAACCTCTCTTGCTTGTGTAACTGTGTATCCCAGCTTTTTCCCTCTACTGTGCACAGCTTAAATCTGCAGCTACACCCATCACTGTGTTTTTGTGCCAGATGCTGTTATGGTGCACTTGTAGCATGCACGAGGCCACAGTGCCACTAAGGAAGAATAACTCTAGACTTTCGGATATCTGAAAAAATCAAAATGTCCCATCGCGAACATAATATCTGAACCTCGTTACCCTACATTTTGAACCGCTCTTGTGCCACTAGATTATTTATTTGTTTAGCAAACTGAGGAAGTTTGTGGTCAGTATGGTTGTAGTAGGTAGATGTTTTACTCATCATGGTACAGTACTACATATATTGTGTTATGGGGGGAAGTATCCAAAGACTCTCGGGACAACACTGCCGTATGTTTATTACTTATTGTCCGCCGTGTTCTTTGTATAGATAGAGAGCTTTAGCATGCACTTAATGAAGGAATTTATATTAAGAGGAGTATAAGCATTTTGCAGTGATGAATGTATTTAAATTTATATATATATATATATATATACAGTTGTACCCCGCTTAACGCGGTTTCACTTAACGCGATTTCTCATATACGCGGTGCCTCGCCAGAACCGAACTTTCACTTAACACGGTTCATCTACTCATATACGCGGGAAGCGGCGCGGGCACGATGCGAACAAGGTCGCCAGGTCGCCCAGTCATCAAAACATTACCGAGTTCTTCACCCACCACCCACCACAGCCGGCCCAAGTCAGTGATAGTGATAATTATAGTGAGGATATGGACTTGTATGGACTTTGAGGTGTTTGACAAAGAGGCCCTGCAAGCTTCTGTGGTGGATGGTGATACAATTGATACAAGTGATACAGGTGAGGGCCAATAATCTGCCCTCTGCCTCGGAACCAACCCCCCATCCCCGTGTGCCCAGCCATCTTTTCTGCTAATGTAAGTGTTAAAAAACCTAATATTATTGATATTTCTCTTAATTATTAATTGTGTGTGCATACCATCATAAAGTTAAGATTATATTTTTACTACAACATAGTTGTGTGTCGTCAAAAAGTGGAGTTTGGGGGTTGGGTCAGTCTATTGGAATTAATCCCATATGTTCTGTTGTTCACTTAACGCGGTACCCTGTGGGTTCAATTGACCGCGTTAAGCGGGGTACAACTGTATACAGGTATTAGCATGCTTTTTTATACTTGATGCTTGATATGAGTTTCAGCATTCTTGACCTTCGTGAAAGGATTGAAGGTGAATGTAACCACTCATTGTCGTGTTCAATAAAGTGAGGCCGAGATGTGGGGTTTAGTTGAATGGAGAATTGTGTGTGTTTAGTGATGTATAACAGGACTTATGAGTATCTATAAATACACAGACAATAGTTGTAGTATGATAGAGTACTGTACTCTACTCCACTGTACTTTACTTTACTGTACTGTACTTTACTTTACTGTACTGTACTTTACTGTACTGTACTGTACTTTACTTTACTGTACTTTCCTGTACTGTACTTTACTGTACTGAACTGTACTAGTACTGTACTCTACTGTACTAGTACTATATCTTACTGTACTGTACTGTACTTAACTGTACTGAACTGTATTTTACTCTACTGTACTAGTACTATGTCTTACTGTACTGAACTGTACTGTACTGTACTATACTGTACTATAATATACTGTACTGTATATACCTGTTTAAATTTGAGAGAGAATGCAGGAGAGGTTTGATGGGAAACAGGATGATAGTGTGATGATGGAGGATTGTTTTGCATCTTGGGAGCTGTAGATAATATTGTATACCAAATATTGGGTGGAAAAAATATATTGATTTTAAATAGGATAGATGTATTATATATTTCATGTTGCTTCTACGTTCAGTTACCTCCTAGGCAGTCTTTTCTTATATATTAGTTGAAGAAATATTTTAAAAGTTCCGTTGTAAGGAATTTTATTATGAATTTTATCTCTAGTGGTTGGAGAAAATAATTAAAAAGTTCCATTGTAAAGTTTTTATTTTAGGAATTTTATCAAACCAGACACCTGATGCGTATATATTTTCAGGCCTTGATCGAAGCAGACATGAACAAGAAGGAATTACGGGAGAGTAAAGCCGCCAAACGCCTCTTCATCCGCGTCAACAAGATGATCAACAGACTGGAGCCCGTGTTAGACAGTCTGGGCAAGGAGAAGGAGTACAGGCAGAAGATTGTGGATGCTGGAGAAGCTAAAGCACAAGACAAGTGAGGAAGTTGTTGTGTGTGTGTGTGTGTGTGTGTGTGTGTGTGTGTGTGTGTGTGTGTCTTTCTTTCTCATGTCATTCATTTGTTTATCCCGTTGTCGATTATGTTCTGTTATGTTCCTCCCATTGACACTACAGTACAAGGCCCTCCCCTAAATCAAGAGGTATTGTACCACAGGATGCTTACTGGTCTCCCATCACTGGAGTAGGTCTGGTTCAAGAAACGATCATATTCTATCGGGGATGATCACACGCACACAACTTATTGACCCATTGTATAATGCAGTTAACAGTGAAACAGCCATATAATGGACTTTTCTGTCTACATAATCTATTAGATGGAGGTTTTCACATCTAATGGACCCTCGATATAATGGACTTTCATCTCTATATAGTCCATTAAATAGAGGTTTCACTGTACTAGTTAAATGGGTTTCATGGTTCTAATAAGCACCAACATAATCTAATCATTAGGCATAGATTCTAGTGTTTAAACTGTTGCCACACTGAATGAGTATATACTGTCTTATGGCTGCTTTGTTTTGTCCATTGTGTGTTTTAAGGATAGTGAAGGTAGAGTCACACACACACCCTATTATATTTTGAGTTATTTAAAACACATTAGAGTTAATCTGGTATGTCCTTGTATCACTGTAACAATGTCATTAGTTTCTCGCCACCTGAAAGTTCCTGCTAATTTCGAGCCAACACTATAGTATGAAGGCCTTAGGCCTGTCTTCGACCAATGATATGAGGTGTGACGTCGTGAAAGTTGAGGCGTCCCTTGTGGGCTGACGCAGTTTGAAAAGCGGAGTCTGTGTTGGAATTTTGTGTAGGGAGGTGTGGGTTGTCTGTGGTGGCGACATGGCAGGTATTTGGGTGTATTCTATTTGGTAAATCCTTAAGGTCCCATGTGTTGAGAGATACGTGGTCCCCGTTTAACTTGCTAGGAGCAGAGGTTTATTGTTTTGAAGTGTAACTGTTAAACCCTAATATAAAGTATTCAATAAACACAGTAACCGTTAATAAGAGTCCTAATTCATTCTTGAGAAAGATTGTTGTGTTATAATTGTTTTGGTATTGTGCAGTAATACGGTGAGTCTTATATATAATAACTATCCTACATTTCCCCTCTGTAAAGTATTGTATCTTAGTCCTCAGCTATCAACCCCTAGCTTCTCCTCTTGGTGTAACCTGACCACAAACCAGCTGTTAGCTGTGTTCTCTCCTCTCCTCGTACATAAACAATTACCTCTCACTACCTCCCTCACTCGCTCCACCTCTCACGAGTATAACGAGAAAGAATAAGTAAATAAACATAAAGAATTAAAGGGACAATAAAATAGTAATTTGTTACATAAAATATGTTTCATAAAATTTGTTACATAAAGTTTATTACATCACACTACCCACACAATTTCACTTTTCCATTTCTAATATATTTCAGAGCTTATTTGTGTCAACATTTTGGTTGTTTTAAGTATTTAATTCTTTAACACTACTGAGAAACCTCCATATCACCGTATAATCCATTACATGGAGGGTTTTCACATTTAATGGATCCATGACTTCTATCTCTATACAGTTCATTAGATGGAGGTTTCACATTTAATGGACCTTCATTATAATGGACTTTCCTTTCCATATAGTCCATTAAATAAATGTTTTACTGTTTAGTTGTACTATTCAAGTGTGAAGCTTGACAACTACCTTCCTATACCACAGGGCCGACTTAGTGAACCTGGAGGAGTTAACTCGTCACTTGTCCTACATTTACCACGCCCCCGACACGTCCAAGGTCTCCATGATTAGTGACGTGTTGACCAAGATGGACTTCGACAAGGATGGAGCCGTTGAGGTGGACCACGTCCTGCACGTTTTGCACCTCATGCTGGACGAAGGAATGGGCGTGTCCCCCAAGTTGTTCGAGGATGTCACCGAGATGATGGCCAAGGAGGAGCAACTCGAGTCTGCCAAGCTCATACAGCACGCTCTTAAGACTACCATAGTTGAAAGTAAGCTGACGGGCTCCTCAACTTCTGCCTCGCCGAGCAGCACATACAAAGATTCGACCGTCGGTAACACCCACAGCGAAGAATCCAAGAGAACGAACGAAAAACAGGAACACTGTGATAATAAGGACAGTTCCCTGGAGTCGAGCGAGATTAGCGACACCGAACAACAAGCGAAGCACAGTCAATGACACAGCGAGAAGAGGGAGTAGTTGTTAATTATTAATAGTTTATTTATAGTTATTTGTAATGACTGTAGTATGATGTACAGAGGTTTATTTTAACATTATAGAAGTACTGTACCATTCTGTTTTCTGAGTGGGTTTGAATGGAATACCCTTTACTGTACTGTGACTAGGAATCTTTTGTTTTTATCTTATCTAAACTATTACTGGAAGTACAGTTTTATGACTTCAGATTGTAGAGAGAAAGTTGCTTGTGTAGGAGGATGTGTGAACCTAGGAGGACATATGTGGGTATAGGAAGACTGTGTGGGTATAGGAGAACACATTGACCTCGGAGAACGTGCGGGTGTAGATGACAACTATGAACTAACTAACCATCGTACACTATACTCCATAAACATGTTGGTTGTATACAGTATACACTATAGCGATGCATTTGTTAAATAATTAATGGTGTGCGAGAGCTGCTGTACTGTATATATAGTATAGTGATATAGTAAAGCATTATATTGTATTGCCAAATATTCCACTTGAATTATTTTAAGAGCGAGTGTAATTACTGCAGTTACCGTTATATATAGATAATTACTGCAATACCTCTCTCATTTGTGTTATTCTCTTCCTCAGTTTATCAAGATGTTTTGCTTCCACAGGTATACTGTTTTATCTGATTATTATTATTATTACATGATGTGTAATATTTTTTTTACTCTGATGTGGAAATTTAAGAGTTTATTGTATATCGAGAATATATGTGAGGAGTACTGATTGACTGCTCTTGTACTCAGCATTTTTTCATTTGCATATATTTTCACTTAACTTTGGTATAGGTTGTGCTGTAAGATTTTTTTTGTAACAAATAGTATTTATTTCTATATATATATATATATATATAATGGCTGTGTATATATATGCTGTGATGATTGTAGAAAGGCTTTGTTGTTAACTATTTAATTTTGTGTAAAGTTGTATTTTTAAGTGTAACAAGCACACATACAGTACCCATGTATAAGCAGGGTTTGACATAAACACACACATACAGTATATATATATAATATGTCTGGTCACATAGTGTTTAACACAAATACACAAATACAGTGTTTAACACACAAACAGTATATATATAATGTCTGGTCATATACAATAATGTTTTTATTGTTAGGAAAACCTTATTGGAATGAAATGACATTTTAGTAATTCAGGAAGTAATGTAATGCACAATAAAATTGTATTTAGAACATCTTGTTAATAGACAGAACGTTTGAAAGTCTAAAAGAATCAAGTTCTCTCGCCTTATAGCTCAGTGCTGTAGGGCTATACCTGCCTATGATGTAACTTATTTGACAGAAGTAAACAGTATTTTACTGATTCAAATATTAATGTTGTTGAGGTTTGACTGTCTTGGTTGTTTGGGCATTGGTCCAGTCAATACTGCAATGTGTAGAATATTATAAGTTACCGGTAAGATAAAACTGTTTATTCGTTGACATAAAGAAACTGTTTATCACTAGAGACAAAGTTTCAGTATTTACTATAATTTGGTTGTCAGAGCAAAGTGTCATGTTTCCTACCTAAATATTTAGTTTGAAGTTACCAGTGACACCATAAGACATAAAACTGTTCCTCACTTTGCATGTAGTTATAGTAACTGAGGCAGGAGGCACTGGGAGTCAACACCATCAGTTCAACACAGTACATGATGGCAAATTTGGAGTTGTAATCTCTGTGACCTTTGTTTTTTAGCTGAAGAAAGCCTGGCTGTAAAACGTTGTTGATGATGTTGCATAAAAGGTGCACTGTTGTTGCTATAACCATATGTGTATCTGCAAGTTTATTTCATGTTTGGTGATGTTAAAGAAAATTTTTCAAGTTCATGATCAGTGATGTTGATTAAATGAACAATGACAGTGTACCATAATATATCAGCAAGCATTTTTTTCTTTTTAGTGATGAAGTTTGTAGTGATTTAGAATAATGGTGAAATTTAAAAGGAAATTTGTATTTTAAACAATTTCACAATGCAAATTTTAGGTCTTGGTATTTGCTGGTAAGATCTTTACCGATTTTAATTCTCATATGCTGAAGTTACAGAAATCCTAAGACTTGCTGTACTTGTATTTGTCAAATTGTGTAAACTATTTGTAACATTATACCTCTGTCTCTTCAGCTTCCATTACTGTACCCTTGTAATACAATTCTCTGACAGTCAGACAAACTTCTTCTGCCTCCCTTCTGAGGAGTACTGCAGGCAGGCCATTTTGATGTATAAATACTATACAGTAGTCTGTTCACTCCAACCATGCACCTGGGGTCTAGGGTCAGTTTGTAATACGGCAGCTGATTGGTTGGTGAATGGACACGCGAAGAGTCACTACAGTTCTTCAGTATTTAATCTATTGTATTAATATTTTGATAATTTAAGGGATAATAACTTTTCTGTGTTGATCTGTGAAAATTTCTGTGCTTGGGGAAGCAAAAATTAACATAGTAAATGTTCTGGTAACCTAAATAACATCAAGAGAACATGAACATGATGAACAAGTTCCAAGACGTAAACTTCTCCTTGCTGTGTGACATCACACAGTGCAGTAGAGGATGTCACTGAAATTTTGTAATCTCTTTCTTGTTCTCTTCAAGATATTTATGTTACCAGAGCAATTCCTGTGTTAATTTTTGCTCCTTCAAATGCGGAAATTATCAGAGATCAACACTAAAAAGTTATTATTCCTTAAAATATCAGAATATTAACATGATAGATTAAATACTGAAGAACCGTAGTGACTCTTTGCATGTCCATCTGTCAACCAATCCGCTTCCTTGTTACAAACTGACACTAGACCTCAGTTGCAGTGTTGGAGTGAACAGACTGTGCACAATTTTCTTGCATATCTCCTTCAAACACCATTCAATCATCAGAATATTGGTAAACTTGATGAGATTGTCAAGAAAAAATGGAAAGGAAAAAATGCAGTGAAATGATTAAAATATGTTTGCTAGAAATTCATGTAAAAAAATAAGATCATGACATGAATATTGTTTGTTTCCTCGACTCGCTCACCAGTCTTGTTACTTAGTGTTTGTATACAGTATTTGGGAGTTAGCCAAATGGGGCTAAGTCCTAAGAGGCATAAACTGTATTGAAACCCAGACCTACACAGTCTTATAACTAATGGTTAAGTTGGGGTCTCGCAATACCCCGCCCCATACAAACCATAAGCATGTCTCTCGTTACTTAATTGTACTCTACTGTTTTAACCATTTTCCTCAAATATGGTCCATAAGTCAATACATCACCACAATATGTAAGATAACAACATTCACATACATATATGTTCACCGTGACAAGATTGTATTATATGACGTGAACTAAGACGCTTTAATGTTCTCTTGCGAGTTTCACTGCATGTCAACATCTTGTAACTTTACGTCTGTACAGCCAATATACAGTATATGTGACTGAAATCTTCATGTTTTTCTCATTGCATTAACAACATAAATTTATTGAAGTATATTTTCTCAACAAGATACATCTTTTGTTTTTTGAACTGGCTGAATTCAGTGTTGCTGACTACTGAGAATTGGATTTTGTCAATGTTTGCATTACTGATAAACAAAATTGTTAGAAGTGGTTATTTTATTTCTCCTTGACTTTCTCTAATAAATCTTTTGTCTTATTGTAGATTTGTCATAACAAAACACAAGAGATGGTTGATGAGAGTGAAGAGGAAAGGAAGTTATGGTGTGAAGAATGATAGAACATGACACTAAGTGGTTTATGGTACAGCTGCGTGAGTGAGTGGAGGATTATTTACTGGTCTGATAGAAAAAATATAACTGCTCTCACCTCTTGATACTGCAAGGTCCTCCCGGTAGAAGTCAACCAGCTCTTGTATTCTTCTGTTGGTGTCAGGGTTACCAAGATGGATGGGATGACACGGAGTCTCTGCAAGGCCTTCTGGTGCAGGCGGGGTGAACCTCATCTCCAGCTCTGCTAGTAGTGGACTGGCCACCGTTCTCCTGTAGTATTCAGCTGGTCCATTGAATTGAATTGAAAGTTTATTTAGCCAGAAAAACACAGATACAGAGTGGATAATAATAATATTAACATGGCTGAGCCAGTTGAGAACCTGAGCTCTCTTTGGGGCACCTAATATATACTATACATTTATCTCAAGGAAGTATTGTGTAACATTTAGTATCTGGAATAGGACACATAGCATGGTGGTAATAAGTACATCTCACAATGTTACTACGGTTATCACTTCAATATTTATTTATTTATTATTATTTATATATATATATATATATATATATATATATATATATATATATATATATATATATATATATATATATATATATATATATATATATATATATATAAATAAATTAGAGTGGAATTTAAAAACATAAGTATAATGGGGGAGCAGTACAACCTGGGTTGTACAGTAATAAGGTTGAAGAGGACAGAGCTTTCAGGATTATGTCTAGTTGGCAATTATGTTTATTGCAATGGTAATTACTTATTTATTTACATGATAATTTCCGATAAAACGGTTTTGATGGTACAATAAAAGCAGGTACTGTAAATATAGTAAGTGTTACAAGTAGTATTAACACTTCGACAATAGATATATTTTTAAGAGATGATTTAAAGGAAGGTAGTGTAGTTTTTGCTTGGATGGGTGGGGGTAAGTTGTTCCACACCTTCACACCGTGATATTTTATGGGGGTCTGGGACTGAGAGGAGCACATGGGGGGTGGTCTTAGTAGCTCTGGGTGCCTTATGTTGTATCTCTGATTATTCTGGAACTGGAAGTAATTATTGTCAAGCAAGTGATTGATAGATTTGTAAACAAAGAGGGCACAGCAGTGTAAGTGTTAATATCCTCGAATTTTAAAAATTTAAATATAGCAAATTTTTCGTTTGTGTGATCTGTTTTTTTTCAATTAGGTCATTGTCCGTACAACTCTCTTTTGTGCAGTAACCAGAGATTGTATTTTTGAAGAGCCAGGTCCATCAGCTGATGTGTTGTCTTGGTGTTGTTGGTGTTGACAGAGTCTGGGCATGGAAGGTGTGACACCTACAGCCTCACACAGTTCTTCTGCCTGACAAAACCATTCAGGAAAGTGATCATCCATGTTGTTTTGGACATCTTGTAGTGCTGCTTTCACAGTTGATTTTACTGCTGGCCTCAACTATGTCCTTGGCCTGTACTTGAAGGCTAGTGGTCACACCTTTCAGGTAGCCAAATGCATTGTTGGTGATCACCAAGGACACAATAAAGTCTGTTCTGGTGATGACGAGCAGCAGGGCCTGGGCATCAGTCAGTGAGACTGTAGACCAGCTGCCAGGACCACCCTCCACACTGGCCACCACCGAGGGATGTAACTCCACAAAGGTTTCTAGGGCATCTAGGCGTTGCACCCAATGTGTATGGCAGAGATTTTCAGCTTGTTTCCTTGATTCAGGTTGGGTCTCCAGGACAGCCGCCTCCAAGGCATATTGCACGTTTCCTGATACTGGTGACCTGGATGGACTTAACAACAGCCAAGTTGAGGGCATCTGGAGTACTGTCACCCCGTCTGGTCCCCGAGATATGCTAGGGACTGTCAGTTGGTTGAAAATGCTCAAAGGAGGGCCAGCAGACTGGTGCCTGCACTTCGGCACTTCAGCTACCGTGAGAGATTGGAGCGCCTGAACTTGCCTAGCTTATACTACAGACGGGCAAGGGGTGACCTAGTTGAGGTGTATAAGCATCTCAGGGGGCACTACTCAGTTGAGTGTCCTTACTTGGAGCTGGCGGACGCTCTCCCCACAAGGGGTCACAGCTCAAGATTGAAGAAGCCGCAAGTCCAGAAAACTGTGAGGGCAAACATTTTCGGAGTGAGTTGTAAACTCTTGGAACAATCTACCAGAAAGTGTTGTGACGGCACCGAGTGTGAGCTCTTTCAAGACCAGACTAGACCAACACTGGAGCAGGTTCAGGTACATTCAGGAGCTGGTGCATGCCCAGTACTTGCTAACTTTTTTCTTACCATATTTCCACAGTCTTAAACCATCAACACACGTGCAACATACTTCATGTAGTGCCCATGGTTTATCTATATCACCTATTTTAACTCCAAAGTAGGCAAAATATGCATTTTTCACGAATGCGATTATTTCTTGTCGTTGCTTATGCACAACAAAGCTCCCACATAAGGAGCAGAATACGTTTGGATTGTTTAAACCTCCACGAGAAGACATATTTACAACAGGAATCGTATCTTAGTAGAGCAAAACACGGAGATTTAACATTACATCTACGAGGAAAGGAAACAACTTGGTGAGGAAATTCAATAAAAGATTCTTCTCACGACTTGTAATAGGAGCCCTAGCACTGCACCAATTAGTATATTTTTCCTTTTCATAATGATCTCGCACCATACTGCTTTATCATACAAATGATCATTAAAGAAATTTACATTGGCTACACGATACACAAGAGAATGCCTCACTAATATAACCACACCTCTACCAGGTTTATTATGCACATCATCGAATTTACTATTTAACTTTCACTAATAAAAAAACTGATGGACTTATGCTTACCAGTAAATTAAAATTTAAAAACTAAATTAACTGTATTTCAGTTCCACTGCATTTTCACACCAAACGCATGAAAGTGGAATATAATGCTACTATCACTCGCCACTTCCCAGGTCCGCTCACCACGGGGTCTTGGAGCACTCTGTCGGGGGTGCCACTGCCGGACGATGTGTTGGGAAAACACTTCATTTTTACCTAGACTTCACTTTTAACTGCTACACCTTTTCCAATGATATACAGTATATTAACAGTATTGTATACTGTATATATCGGTTCAATGCATTGTGTATTTATACATTATATTAAAGTTACACGGACAAGTATATCTAAACAATTTGCATATTCTGTGCTAGGCCAACAGGAACCCATCATACAACCTTGTGTTGCGGGAACTACGAATTACTACAGAAAGATCTCTGGCAGCTTTAGGATAGGTCAGAAGAATGGTTGTTATGATATATGTAGTTTTTATCCGGAAATGGATGCTGGAGGAATAATTAATTGGATTATAATGGAGTTAAACAAATATTCCTCCTAAATTATTTTAGCTGTTTACAAATCCCGCCAAAATTACATTAAAACCTTTTTGAAAATTTTATATTTATAAAGTTAATTAATAACTACCAAAATGAATGAAAATACAAAAAAAACCCTGATATTATAAACAAATTATACAGATAAATAATACAGGATCATATAGTTTTATGAATTCATTTTGTGCAATTTTGAACTTGAGTGACTTGGAGGGAAGGGAGTTGAGACTACCAAGTGAGGTAAAGTAATTTGTTCTTCCCATTTATCGATGATTATGGCCGTAATTACACTTTCTATTAGGATGATGCTATTTTTAGGATAATAGAGAGGGAAATAGGAATATAAGGCCAGGTAGGTGTTAGGCGATAGAAAGTTGGGTGAAGGAAATTTAATATCCTCAAATAAATCCAGGCGTTGTAATTAAGCTATAAATTAACTATAATGTATTATATATATTTAGAGGATAAATGGTAGATATTATAGTATTTTGAGCTTTGTAAGCACATTAATATACTGTTATATATTTGAGAGGCCCGTCTAATGGTTAAAATTATATTCTCATTATTTGATTTATTGTTATTTATTCTCTCTTAATTCTCTTGATATATTATTTTTTCTTCTATGTGTTTCCTATTTATGCCATTTCCCCG
This sequence comes from Homarus americanus, assembly GCF_018991925.1. Taxonomy (NCBI): domain Eukaryota; kingdom Metazoa; phylum Arthropoda; class Malacostraca; order Decapoda; family Nephropidae; genus Homarus; species Homarus americanus. The sequence continues at coordinate 15,805,658 of NW_024737068.1, forward strand.
CAGGTACGTAAAAATAAGATGAAATATGGACAAACATGTGATCTTCATTCATTCTGTTCTTACGTTTTATTATCGGTTTTATCCTTTAACTTCTAACAGTCAGTCATTCAGTCAATCAAGTAATCATTCAGTCAGTTAATAAATCAGTCAAGCAATCACCCAGCCAATCAATCAATCAACCAACCATCTGAGTTAATTATTCAGTTAGGTTCACCTGAAGATTCGCCCCCCCCCCTCGAAAGCATATATCACCTGAAGATTAACCACCCTTAACTATACCTACCCTAACTTAATCTAATCCTAACCTAATCCAAACCTAACTTAATCTAATCTTCTCTTAACCTAAACCTAGCCTAGCCTAACTTAACCAAACCTAAACCTGATCCTAGCCAAACCTGAACTCTCCAGGTAACTTTTGTCCAACACATTGTATATATACAGTAATTATCCATACCTGTAGTTTTATGCATCATAATGTAAGGTTAATATAGTGTTATTATTTCAGGTAGCTAATTGTTGGTAATATCAAGGTAAGCTTTCAAGATGGACAGAGAACACTCCCAGCTTGAATCTTCCAATCAGCTTGGAAGATTAGAGGGAGCCAATCAACAGAAAGAGAAAGGTCATTTAAATGCATGGGAGAGAGCTAAGCTTATTGACAGACCTTTCCAGAGAGCAAGTGTCAAGCATGTTGGCGAGTGTTCGTCGCGTGATAATGTCCCTCCAGCTAGGGACTTCGTTAACTCATTCTTACAGAGAGCGAGTAAGCCAGATGTGTCTCCCCAATTTGTGGCAGCTGCAAGTATTACTAAAAGACCTCCTTCCATTTTCCAACAAGCGAGTATGCACGAAGACACACGACCAATGTCACATTTACACCGGCAGACAGAAGAGAGCACCAGTGAGACAAAGGCAACACCAGACAGTGATAACATCCCAACAAGACAGGTGCCTACATTTTCTTCTGCTCCGGTTAAGAAAGTTCCTGTGTTTGGTGTCCCGCGTGCTAAACAAGTTAAAATTGGTGTAATTCAGAACAAAAGCAACAGTATGACACCATCCTCCTCCAAGACCATCCCTTCATCAACTGGACAGACCCAATCTACCTTTAAACCCTCATTATTTTCTGCTTTTAAGCCAGTCTCTGTGAACAAGGCTCCATCTTCTTCAACTAAGCCAGCTGCTGTTGTTCACAGTACCAGCACTGAATCACTAAATGGTAAAAGTATTATAACTTCTCACAGAACACCAGCATCAACCACTCTGTCATTTATGAATAAAACCACACCGTTGAAACCAAACTTTGGCCAAAATAGTGTACAAACATCCCAGTCATTGGTCAAACCCAAGGCAATCAAGAGAGAAATTTCTCAGGTATGTGAACCTTCAGCCTATGTAGCCAGTAGTGAGGTAAGTCCTTCACACTTTAATGTAGTTCTTCTCTTAAAAGTTTTTACAAATAATATTCATTATGTTTAAGGAAGTTGTAGGTGCCTGGTTAGGATTTATTTGTCCAGAGATTCTGCTGTAGCAAGTATTGTAGGGGATTAAGTCGTGTATATTTTACGTCATATTGAAGTACGTACAGTATAATATATATATTCTTAACTGTTCTTTAGGGTCGCACCACCAGTGAGCAGGAACCCCCTCCGAAGAAGTTCGGACTTGGACCACTGATGCAGAAAAAAGTTTCGCCTCCCAAAATTGCTACACAGAAACCCTCCAAACCTGTAGAAACATCCTCGAAAATAAGTCCTATTAAAGTTGAAGCAGCGGATGATGGCATCCATTGTGACTCAGATAAAGGAGGCCACGGAGATGATGTTGGAGATAATTCTCTTAACAGTGATAAAACTTCTTCAAGGTTACATGAGAAGAGTGATAGAGGTCTTGTTAACCCTGGCACTATAACTAAGAAGAAGCCTTTGTGTACTACTGATAACTCACAGTCTCAGTCAAAGTTTGGTAATTTGAACAAAGATAAGGCTAAGAAGGTCCCCACCACACTTAACTCTTCAAAAAAGTCAACATCGGCGAAGAGAAAGTCCACAAAGGATGTGTCTCAACCTGCAGAGAAAAGGTCCAAGACTGTCACCTCTTCCTCCACATCAGAGGCTGACTGGGAGAGAATTTTCAGTAACGTCATTAACACTGACCAGGTAGTGGATAATGGTGTTCAGGTTAGTGTAGTTTCTATTTGGAATAATTGTTCTTATTTTACAGGTATTTGATTGTAATATATAGAAAGATTGGCATATTAAATAATTCTAGACTAAATTATGTCACTCACACCAGAGGTTGAAGATGTTCCAAAGTGAAATATAAGATACAATAACCATGATTATTTCCTGGCATAATATCCTCATGAACTCAAATTGTGGTTGCCCTAATGTCACTTTGGACTGAATCTCTGCAGGTCACTCAACTTTTACTTTTACTTTTATCCTCTTCGCCACTGATTGACTTGTTAGCCGCTTGGGCGATCGGTCACGTCTCTGATTACTATAGATCATGAATACAGTACAATCTATATTAATACAGTTGAATTATACTGTATCCTTATCCAGATACAGTACAGTAATCTCATACTACAGCTCCTCCCCGACTTACGACCTACCCCACGATGACCACCTGCTCAGTCCTTAACGACAATCCGCACATACGACCGCGCAGTTGGAACCAAAATTTTTTTCAAATGACGCATATTTTCTATACCGAAACGTTTCCATCCCGTACGAGAGCGTCGTTGCATGGCTGGGGTCACCGCGTGGAGCGCTTAGTTGGTGTTTGGCTGTCGTTGTATCCGCAACTGATCGTGCTGTGTACTGACATTATTTTCGTATTTAATTGACTTTAGAATGACTGGAAAGCGTACAAGTGAGAGTGCTGGTGGTGCTCAGAAGAAAAGGAGACAGTCAATTACTTTTGAGACGAAAATGAAGATAATAATGCAGCATGAAAATGTAAAAACTGTAGCAACAATTTCACGCGACCTAGGGTTTTCGCAGTCGACCATATCCACTATTCTAAAGGACAAGGAAGGTATTCGTGATGTAGTGAAAGGATCAGCACCTATAAATGGAACTATAATAACGAAGAAAAGACAAGGTCCCATTCACGAGATGGAAAAATTACTTGTGATATGGATGGAAGACCAGATGCAGAAGCTTGTACCCTTAAGCCTTCTAACCTTACAGGCTAAGGCAAGAAGCCTTTTCGAAAGCCTGAAAGAGCAGGCAGGAGATGAGTGCAAGCAAACCTTAACAGCAAGTCATGGGTGGTTTAACAGATTTAAGAACTGCTACAGTTTACATAATGTTACGGTGAGTGGAGAGGCAGCTAGTGATGATGTTGTTGCTGCCGAAGCTTTAAGGAGGAGCTAGATCATGTGATCGTGGAAGGAAATTATTTGCCTGAGCAAATATTCAATGTGGTTGAAACTGGCTTATTATGGAAGCGTATGCCTGAACAGACATACATCCACAAAGAGGCGAAAACAATGCCAGGATTCAAGGCATTACACTTCTGTTGGGGGGGAATGTTGCTGGTTTCAAGCTAAAGCCCTTCATGATCTATCATTCAGAGAACCCCAGGGCTTTTAAACATGTCAGCAAGCAAACACTGCCAGTGTTTTATCGCAGTAACAAGAAAGCCTGGATGACCCTAGTACTGTTTGAGGATTGGTTCATGAATTGTTTCATTCCTTTAGCTAAGTAGTATTGTCTGCAACAAGGGATTGCATTAAAAATTTTGCTAATTTTGGATAATGCTCCGGGACACCCACCACACCTGGACGACATGCAACCTGCTGTTAAGGTAGTCTACATTCCACCTAAAACTACCTCTGTCATGCAACCCATGGAACAAGGTACTATTGCAGCTTTTAAAACTAATTATTTACGTACGACCTTCGCTCGGGCTGTTGCTGCTACTGAAGGTGAGAAAACGCTCAGAGTTTTGGAAGGAGTACAACATTCTGACATGTATAAAGAACATTATTGCAGCATGGGATGAGGTTACAGAACAGTGCATGAATGGAATATGGAATAAAATACTGAAAAGATATGTGAACAGTTTCAGAGGATTTAATGAAAATGAAGTTATTTCTGAGATTAGTAACAAGATTGTGAAGTTGGGTAAACAGCTTCAGTTAGAAATTGATAATGATGTTGAACAGTTGGTTGAAAGTGTAGCAGAAGCGCTAAGTAACGAGGATCTTATCGAACTGGAAGCACAGAAAAATGCAGAGGAAGAAGAGAGTCGAAATGTAGAAGAACCTGCACCCCCCAAATATTTTCAGTGAAACAAATGGCAGAGGCATTTGCTACAATTAATAAGGGGATGCAAATGTTTGATGGAATGGATCGAAATGTTGAGCGTTTTGCCAAAGTTGACAGAATGGTCCAAGATGCACTTGCTTGCTACAGGGAAATTTATAATGAAAAGAAAAAGCAAACTGTGTAGTCTAAATTGGACATCTATTTTAAGAAGTCCCCCATTGCTGCCTCTTCACTCCCTAAAGATGATCCAATACCTTCAACCAGCAAGTTTCCCCTGTACATAAACCTGTCTGAAGAAAGCGACATTGATGACCCACCCAGCCCTGTCTCCTCCTCTGCTTCATCCAATTAATATAGTCTCCATGTATACCTGTAAATAGAAATTTATTGGGGCCCCGTGTGCATTCAGCTGACTACATTAAAGGTAAGTGCACAGTAACACTGTATCCATTCTTCATTATTGATTACTTTTACTGTACTGTATTTCATTTTAGATTTTGTATGTATTATTTTTTGCATTTCCGACTTACAATCATTCCGACTGTCAACCTGGATTTGGGTCCCTAACCCCGTCGTAAGTCGGGGAGGAGCTGTACTGTATATGGTATTGTATATAATTATTTGGGGTAGTTTTCACTGAGAAGATTTGTCTCTCTCTGACACCCGATACAGCTCCTCCTCTATCATAATAAGTCAACACTTCAATTTCAACATTATATTCACCTGTTTATAATTGCCTGCAGTTATAATTGTTAAAAAGTCACTCAATGATGTTCTATTTGAGTTAGTTAAATTCATATGCATAACTGGTCATCAAAGAAATTTCACAAGCTCATTCCTCATTACCTATTCTTATTGCAGGAACCTCTACACCAGCCATCATTGCAAGAACCTACGCAGCAACAGTCATCATTGCAGGAACCTCTATACCAGCCATCATTGCAAGAACCTATGCAGCAACAGCCATCATTGCAGGAACATCCACAGCAAACATTGTTGAAAGAACCTCCACAGCAGCAGTCATCAACTCCCCGTGTAGAGGTTGAAGATGCGTGAGTATGAGAAACAGATGATGTTATTAATGAGTTTCTTGTTACACTGTGCTGTACAACCATTGACTGTAGCCTAGTGTAACCTCTTCACACACACACACACACACAAATAGCTTGGCTTGATATTAACCTCAATTAACCTTACCCAACTTAACCTAACATAATCTAATACAATAGAACCTGACCTAACCTAAGCCCTCCAGGTAATATTTGGGTGTTTAATCTTCAGGTGAAATAATAAGGTGGGGGGGAGGGGGCTAATCTTCAGGTGATCCCTAGAGTCCATCCTAAATATAGTTTCATAATAGGACTTATAACTGGCAGACTTAAACAATTGATATATGAAACTAAGAACCCTTTATTTATTTATTATATGTACTGTATGATTGGAGAAGAGGAATAGAGAATGGGAAGGAAAAAAATACCCAAAATAAATGATACTTTACTTATTCTTCTTTACCATTGATTGATGTGTTAGACTAAAGTAAAGTACTGTAAGATTAAAGTAAGAGTAATATTTAAGTAAGAGTAGCAAAAAGTTAGAGTAAAAGAAATAAAATAATGATGCTTTTGTATTGAATTGTCACTTCTTATTTGTGGTTCACTTGCCATTTGTTGCAGCGAGGAGGGGGAGATGGGTACCGGCTCTCTACCACCAGCTCCCACCCAGGTGACAGAAGATCCCACTGATGACGTCCCTTGGTGTGGGGTGGATAGTGATGAGGAGACTCTAGATTCTCCTGAAGGTAAGTATATTTTAAAACATTGAGTAAAAAGTGAACCATTTTGATCTACAGTAACGATGTAATTTGTGTTCCATAGATAAATGTATGGATAAGCAAATTTTGTCTTGTTATTTCATGTTATTCTAAGTGTACTGGAAGTATTTTAACAACATCTGTATTATAACTACATTGAGACTTTTTAATATTTAATCTTTTTAAGTTTCAATCACTGTTTTAATGTCTCTAAACCTTTCCCATGTCTTATGAGTTCTAGCCTAGTACCTGTATCACATTCATCTCTCAAGAGATCTTTATAAAACTCTCTATACTTAGTGGCCATCATGACCACCGTGTGAAGCCTTTCTCTTGATTGTGTGTTGAGGATGTGTGTAAGATGGTTGGCTGGGTTATCTTGTTGTAACAATGTGTGTGTGTGTGTGTGTGTGTGTGTGTGTGTGTGTGTGTGTGTGTGTGTGTGTGTGTGTGCGCTAACATAAATTCATCTTCCCATGATCTAACTTTAACCAATTCCTTCCAGTAACAGAGGGATGGAACACATTACACAAATTATCATCGTCGCCAACCAAAACAGCAAGACAGGAGACGCTACCACCTACAGTTTCTCACAGGTCACGAAGTTCATCTAAAGTAAAAGTGAAATATTCTTCACCGGCGGCATTAGCCGAGACCATTGTTTCGGAAAAGACATACGAGGGCAGGATACAGCGCAGGATTCCCTTAGAGTCTCGTAAGACAGCCTCATCCCAAAAGAAATACACCAAGAGCCTTGAAACATCACCAGACGATGAATGTACTCCACAAACATCACCTGAGGAAGACAAAGGCAACTGTCACGTATCTCCTGGGACAGACAGAGTAAAGGTACTATACTGTACTGTAACTTGTATGATTGTTTATACCGCTGAATGTTTCTTAACTATTTTTTATAATTGGAATACAGACTGTGAATACACACCTGATATTTATTATACAGTTATGAGGACGAGATACTAAGTTAGACTTGTGCTGAGGTGAAGTAACTACTGCACTTGTATAATAATAATAATAATAATAATAATAATAATAATACGTACCTGTAATATATATCAGTAAAATTGTCATACAGGTTTACAGTTGGATAGGCATGTACTGTACAGTATATAATCTATGAAGTTATACAGTTGAGCATGAATATAGACACTGCAGGTCACGGGAGTATACAGTGCAGTATATCGGTGCTTAATTAATAGTATCTTGGATGTTTTCTTCAGGAAAAAGTTAAGGAACTGATGGAGAATGTGGATGAGATTTTGTGGGCTCAGTGCGATGAATGTAAGAAATGGCGCAAGTTGACCAACGTCCTGGATCCTTTATCGCTGCCTAATTTTTGGACTTGTAAAATGAATCCCAGTAAGTAATCTCCTCAGTTCTTTATGTCATCACCTCATAAAAATGTACCATTAAACACTTACCAACTGTGGGATTATATTCTAGTGTTCTCCCTTCCATGGTTGACAGGTATCAGGGAATAATAGGTTAGAGAAATTGCCCCCTGCTTTGTGCTAAAAATCTCCTGTGGTAGATGTGGAGACTTGCAGATACATAAAACCGGATCCTTTATGACCATTGATGACTGTCGGGTTCTGTGCTGTATTCTAATACTGTATGTGGATAATGAGGCCAATATGCAGTCAGCCCTCCTAATCAGTACAGTACTATAATATAATTTATTAATTGAAACTACTGTATTGATCAAGCATTTGGCATTACTGTATTTTTATCTCTGTATGGTTTATTAAATGGGGGTTTCATATATAATGGACCCTTGATATAATGGACTCTCCTCCTAATAAAGTCTATTAAATAGATATTTCACTGTACTGTAATTAGATTGAGAAATAAAAGAGTAGCTTGAATATTCGGTCTTTCGTTGCAGATAAGAGGAAGAACAAATGTCGTGAGTCGGAGGAAGAATGGGGACAGTACAATGAATCGTATGTTTACAGCCAGTACGTCATGGGTTCAGGTCAGTGTAATGCTCCCTCAAGTACAGTCAGAGATGGGTTGGTGTTAGGTTTGTCCTGAAGATATTTTAAGGAGATTTTTTTTTTTTTTACCTTTACTTTTACATTGATGGACCTTGCTTTTTCCCCCTATTGGTTGACAGCAGTGTAAATGGTTAAGTTAGGTTTACTAGTCTAAATGGTTAGGTTAGATTAGGTTTAGTTGTATAAAATGTTAGGTCAGGTTAGAAGTGAACTGTAAATGGTTTTGTTAGGTTAGGTTTAGCAGTATAAATGGTTAGTTTCATAATATTTAAAGTATAAAAGAAATAATGTAAGGATTAAGATATATAACTACTGTATACGTACAAACATGTGGAGTAAAGGACCAGTCAGATCTTCTCATTTCTGTTACCCATTTTAGTGGTGTGGGCACGAGTGGTTGGGACAGCATGGTGGCCGGCGATGGTTGACTTTGATCCTGATAACAAGGAATATGTCTACCTCAATGACATGGGTACTGCTCCGGTAAGTTGTGGGTGTAATCCATGCATAAAATGGTGTTGTTGTTGTTGTTGATGGGAAGTACTGAAGGGAGACGAGAAAAAATATTCAGTGACATCCCCGTTAAGTCGAAACAATTGGTGCAGATCACTTCCGGGAATGAGAGATTTCCGGGTAACGAGACGACTCTCTCAAAGTCAGAAAAAATCCCTCACCCCTAGAATTTTCCGGGTATCGGGAAAATTTTCTTTGAATTTTCCAGAAAATGTGCCCCACAGAAAATCGTTCCTGATGCCGGAATTTTCCGGAAAATTCCGGCTCTGGGAACGATTTTCCGAGAAAATTTAAATTCCAGCTATCGGAGAGTTCTGGGTTTGAGGGATTCCGGCTAACGGAGAAATGGCCGTATTGTTACGTGTGTGTACAAGGGGAGGTGACAATGGATTGTGTGGGGTGTGTCAGGATATTGGAACAGTGGATGATGGGTTGTACCACGGGATCCAGATAAAACCCCATTGGGTTAGGTTAGGTTTATTCAAGGGGGTTTTTGTCCTAGGGGGGTGGGGGGGGTTGTCCTACACTCGTTGTACCACTGAGCAGCAGCAGGCAAGAAATTAATATGTATTTGTGAGTTTTATGGAGAGAATTTTGCCAAAGGAGACAAAGATGGGAATATTGTTACATCATGATCATCAATGTCACCTCCAACATTATTAAGTGTCACCTTCATCATCATCATCATCATCATTACTGCCACCATCATTATCAAGTGTCACCTTCATCATCATCATCATCATCACTGCCACCATCATCATTATCAAGTGTCACCTTCATCATCATCATCACTGCCACCATCACCATCATCATTTTGTGGATATGATGTAAGGACTTTTGAGTGTAAGGTGAAAGAGCATCTTAGTAACTTTACAAATGATGATATGATGAGTACAGTACAGTAATATATTGTGGTAATTTGGATGCATAAGATGTGTAACTGTGAGAAATACAGTTGAGTACAGTACTTGTATTGGGCAGAGAGGTGTTGATGGTGAGGGTATGTTCAGGTGGTGTGCAGGTACAGTACTGAAAGCATAACAAGTGAAGCATAAGTAAACAAAACTGTATTTAGGGAAAGAGACATAAAACTGAAGAAAAAAATTGGATGGCATTGATCCATGATGTATTGGGAGCCACGAACTAGACCATTATCCTTCCTCAAATAATTTTGGGGTGTTTAAACTTCAGGCTTAAGGTGAACACTTAGGGGGTGGAAGGGGGGTCAATAATCTTTTGATCCATAAAGGCTTAAAATTACATATGGTCTTGTTTCTGTTCTGGATCTTGACTACACCACTGGGCACTGATGATAAGTTTTCTTTTTATCAACAGACTTACTATAATGTGACCTTCTTCAGTGTGCCGGTAAATCGAGCATGGGTCACTCCCAACAACGTAAAACCCTTTACTAGAGATGATACCTACAGGCGTTTTCCATTGGGTTCACAAAAGGTCAGTCCCCAATTGCACGTTAGGATTTGTTATACAGTATATATATTATGTGTGACCGTCAGTGTTAATAGTTGTTTCACCAGATAATAAAAGTAAGTTATAACATTATCATATCTTAAGGAAATTTAACAGGTGAGCAGAGATCAGATATACAGTAATTACACCTGTACAGCATATTCTTAAATTATTATATATTTACTACTAGGGCTAGGTCTTAACTTATATAAATTATTAATGTCAAAATTGTGAAGGTTAGTAAGAAGTCATGATGTTACACACAAAATAATGATCTTTTTCTGGTAAGTAAATGAGAGAGCTCCAGTGATCATTATAGTATTGTGAGGTGAGTGGTGAAGGTGACAGCTTAAGATGTCTATATATATTGGTAAGCCTTGTCTCTTAACATTTACTGGACAACTCTATCATATTCATTATAATGTACTGTAAATAGTATAGTTTGTGTTAGGAGTCAATTTCACATATACTGTAGTTTTACTGTGATGAGGGCTGCTAAGATAGGGTGAGTAACATGCACTTTGCTTAATGAAGAGAAGGGTGTTATCCAGTGTGACAAACCAATCACCTGAAAGGCATGTAAGCTGATAAGTGGTTAAAGGATAAATTATACATTGAATAAGAATTAACAACTCTTCAGTGTTAAGTGTTTCTCATGTCAGTGGTTCTTCTACTGGCCCATATGAGTAAAGGTGAAGGTTAAAGTTTGTGGTGTAAATCTTAGTTTTCACACTGCATATGGTCAGGATACACTCTGCCAGACACAACTGTTTCTAAAACTCAATTCCCCAAACACAGAATTTTCAAGTGTGTTGTGACAGAAATGTAAGAGTGATGTGGAAATTTGTCCCTAAGAGTGATGTGGAAATTTGTACCTAAGAGTGATGTGGAAATTTGTTCCTAAGAGTGATGTGGAAATTTGTCCCTAAGAGTGATGTGGAAATTTGTCCCTAAGAGTGATGTGGAAATTTATCCTGAAGAAAATTCCCATTGTGTCCCATAAGTCAGGAGTAAAGTACTGTACTGTATTAGTGTTTAATATGTATATACAGGAGTGGTATAGTTACTGTAAGTACATTTTCCAGGATCTGGTGACCATGCAAAAATTACAGGAGGCCACAGTGATGGCTCATAGTGCCCTCACAATGGATGTCAAGAGTCGCAGAAGGAAGTTTTCTTTTATTTTCCGGTAATTGCCAGGCTATTTTATTTTGTGTGTGCCTTTAGACCATTTTTAATTTTAAAGGTTTCAATACTGAGCCAATCTGTACATAGAGATGGAAAATTGAATGATTACAAATGCAAGAAGAAATGATTGCAGGTTGTATAAGCATGAAAGAAAAGTGATGATGTAGAGATGAAGTGTGAAATGTGAAAAAGAAAATACAGGTAGCCATAAAAGGTATAACACAATGATGATGGTGGTGGAGTTAGTGGTGGTGATGGTTAGATAGTGGTGGTAATGATGGCGGTGATGACAAAATTCAGAAATAGCATATGGCAGCTGAGTGGATACGTACAATAGGTGGGGGGATTTTGCACTAGACTTCACGTGCTCGCTTAATGTACACCGTAAAGATCAAGTAATGTTTTTCAGATTCACCGGGAAGATGGGTGCAAAGAAACGTAGCATCACTAACGATTGTGTTCAGTCAGGTAAGAGGAGAAAAATGTCCTTGCATAAAAAACGATCCCAAACTTGGCCCACAACCCAACGCCCACGCCAATTACCGGATGTCGTCCCAATAGGTAATTTTAACGTGTACTGTACGTGCAATTTACTGTAGTTAGCAGTATTTATAATCCTTATCTATATCAATTGTTTGTAAGTATATTTGTATTTTATTTACATTTTCCTCATTTACATCCAGAGTCCATGTTCCTATCTTTGCTTTCCCTCTTATTGTTTGCCTTGTCTTAGTATTACCCAGTTCAATTTTATTATTTTCTCTCTCATACTTCTCGTTTTGGGTTTATTTCAGTTTCTATATTATTTTCTAACAGATAGATGTGTGAAAGAGAGGAGGACAGCATCACAACACCTGAAGGAGGCCCAGCAGAGGAGGAAAATTGGGCCCAGTAGAGCGCAGAGGATTTATGACGAGAGCCCAAGTCCAGAAGAAGAAAATACAAGTCCAGAGGAAAATGTGAACCAGTATCCGGATGAACTTGAAGAACAAATTGATAATGCTTATGAAGAAGATGAACAAAGTAATAATGCTTATGAACAAGAACAAGATGATGGTGAACAAGAAGAACAAGATAACGATGATCAAGAAGAACAATGTATTAATGCTTATGAACAAGATGAACAAAGTAATAATGCTTATGAACAAGAAGATGATAATGGTGAACAAGATGATAATGAGGATGGACAAGAACAGAGTATTAATGCTTATGAACAAGATGATAATGGTGAAGAACAAAAAGATAATGATGAACAAGAAGACCAAAGTATTAATGCTTATGAACAAGAAGATGATAATGGTGAACAAGAACAAGATGAACAAGAAGAACAAGATGATAATGAGGATGGACAAGAACATACTATTAATGCTTATGAACAAGATGAACAAAGTAATAATGCTTATGAACAAGATGATAATGGTGAACAAGAACAAGATGATGGTGAACAAGGTGCTAATGATGAACTAAAAGAACAAAGTAATAATGCTTATGAACAATTAGATGATAATGGTGAACAAGATGATAATGAGGATGGACAAGAACAGAGTATTAATGCTTATGAACAAGATGATAATGGTGAAGAACAAAATGATAATGATGAACAAGAAGACCAAAGTAATAATGCTTATGAACAATTAGATGATAATGGTGAACAAGATGATAATGAGGATGGACAAGAACAGAGTATTAATGCTTATGAACAAGATGATAATGGTGAAGAACAAAATGATAATGATGAACAAGAAGACCAAAGTAATAATGCTTATGAACAAGAAGATGATAATGGTGAACAAGATGATAATGAGGATGGACAAGAACAGAGTATTAATGCTTATGAACAAGATGATAATGGTGAAGAACAAAAAGATAATGATGAACAAGAAGACCAAAGTAATAATGCTTATGAACAAGAAGATGATAATGGTGAACAAGAACAAGGTGAACAAGGTGATAATGAGGATGGACAAGAACAGAGTATTAATGCTTATGAACAAGATGATAATGGTGAAGAACAAAAAGATAATGATGAACAAGAAGACCAAAGTAATAATGCTTATGAACAAGAAGATGATAATGGTGAACAAGAAGAACAAGATGATAATGAGGATGGACAAGAACATACTATTAATGCTTATGAACAAGATGAACAAAGTAATAATGCTTATGAAGAAGATGATAATGGTGAACAAGAACAAGATGATGGTGAACAAGGTGCTAATGATGAACTAAAAGAACAAAGTAATAATGCTTATGAACAATTAGATGATAATGGTGAACAAGAACAAGATGATGGTGAACAAGAAGAACAATATGATAATGATCAAGAAGAACAAAGTATTAATGCTTATGAACAAGAAGAACAAGGTGATAATGATGATGGACAAGAACAAAATATTAATGCCTATGAACAGGATGAACAAGAAGAACAAAGTATTAATGCTGATGAGCAAGCTGAACAAAGTAATAATGCTTATGAACAAGATGATAATGGTGAACAAGAACAAGAAGAACAAGATGCTAATGATGAACAAAAACGAAGTATTAATGATTATGAACAAGAAGAACAAGGTGATAATGATGAACAAGAAGAACAAGACGATAATGCTGATGGGCAAGAAAATTATAATACTGATGAACAAAAGGAACAAGATTATAATGCTGAAGAACAAGATGATAATGCTGATGAACACGAAGAACAAGAATATAATGCTGATGAACAAGAAGAACAAGATTATAATGCTGATGAACAGAAAGAACAAGAATATAATGCTGATGAACAAGAAGAACAAGATTATAATGCTGATGAACAAGAAGAACAAGATTATAATGCTGATGAACAAGAAGAACAAGATTATAATGCTGAAGAACAAGATGATAATGCTGATGAACACGAAGAACAAGATTATAATGCTGATGAACAAGAAGAACAAGATTATAATGCTGATGAACAGAAAGAACAAGAATATAATGCTGATGAACAAGAAGAACAAGATTATAATGCTGATGAACAAGAAGAACAAGATTATAATGCTGATGAACAAGAAGAACAAGATTATAATGCTGATGAACAGAAAGAACAAGAATATAATGCTGATGAACAAGAAGAACAAGATTATAATGCTGATGAACAGAAAGAACAAGAATATAATGCTGATGAACAAGAAGAACAAAATTATAATGCTGATGAACAGAAAGAACAAGAATATAATGCTGATGAACAAGAAGAACAAGATTATAATGCTGATGAACAAGAAGAACAAGATTATAATGCTGATGAACAAGAACACGATTATAATGCTGATGAACATGAAGAACAAGATTATAATGCTGAAGAACAAGATGATAATGCTGATGAACAAGAACAAAGTAATAATGATGATGGACAAGAACAAGATAATGGTGAACAAGAAGATAACGGTGAACATGAAGAACAAGGTGATAATGCTGAACATGAAGAACAAGGTGATGATAATAGTGAACAAGATGATAATACTGATGAACAAGAACAAGATGATAATGCTGAACATGAAGAACAAGGTGATGATAATAGTGAACACGATGATGATGGTGAACAAGAACAAAGTAATAAGACTGAGGAACAAGGACAAGATGATAATAGTGAACAAGAAGAACAAGACAATGCTGATGAACAAGAACAAGATGATAATGGTGATGAACAAGAAGAACAAGGTGATGATAATAGTGAACAAGGTGACACCGGTGAACAAGATGATACAGGTGAACACGATGATGATGGTGAACAAGAAGAACAAAGTAATAAGACTGAGGAACAAGGACAAGATGATAATAGTGAACAAGAAGAACAAGACAATGCTGATGAACAAGAACAAGATGATAATGGTGAAGAACAAGAAGAACAAGGTGATCATGATGGTGAACAAAATGATAATGCTGAAGAACAAGATGATAGCACTGATGAATATGAAGAACAATTTGATAATGATGGTGAACATGAAGAACAAGTTGATAATGATGGTGAACATGAAGAATCAGTTGATAATGATGGTGAACATGAAGAACAAATTGATGACAGTGAACCTGAAGAACAAGTTGATAATGATGGTGAATATGAAGAACAAATTGATGACAGTGAATCTGAAGAACAAGTTGATAATGATGGTGAACATGAAGAACAAGTTGATAATGATGGTGAACCTGAAGAACAAGTTGATAATGATAATGAACATGAAGAACAAGTTGATGAGAGTGAACCTGAAGAACAAAGAACTAGTAACAAACAAGATCAGAGTGTAAGTGAAAATGAGCTAAATGTTGATGAAAGTGGCAACAGTGGCTCGGATTACGATGCCGATGAGAGCGACGGTGACAGTGACCAGAAGAACGAGCCTGACTATCAAGTCGGTTTTAAATGTTGTTCTAAACCAAATACCACTCTTGAGGAAGCCATCGCCAAGACAACGGAAAAAGTTTGTGAGGGACAGGAGGAAAAAGAACGCAAATTTGGAACACCTGAGGAACGTGGCAAAATTGAAACCCTCCTGTACATAAGTAAACATGACAAAGGGGAAGAAAGTGATGTACCTGATAGTGAAGACAGTGTTATTGTACCTGATAGTGAAGATGAAATTTGTTCAAATTATTATGGAGTTAAATCACTCAAAAAGAGAAAGGTATTACTTGATTTACCATTTATTAAACCTCATGACTTATCAGGCTACATCTCCCCGACTGACTGGCTCTTTACCCACACAAGCCCATCGATCTCTTTACCTAGTGACGGTTCTGGCCCTTGTGGACAGGATGTGATCGCTCAAGATGTAAGCCATTCCTCGTATCTGAGCGATGAGAAATACACAGAACTGTATAAGTATAGCACCAGGCACCTCATCGAGTGTGGCTTACGGCAACGTCTCGCTACCCCTGACAGCGGGGAAATACGTAACTTGAGGGGAAAGAATAGAGCTTCCAAATCCGGTGAGGAACAAAGAAATTCCACAGAAGTTTTGAAAACACCACCAACGTCTTCCCCATCTTCTGGGAATAATTTGAGTCAGGTTATTGAATTGCAATATACAGGTAACTAATTGCAGTATTGAGGCAAGTTATTTCACTGCAATATACAGTAACCAACTATGAAATACTTTACCAATATATGTTTTTCTCAGTGTGTTAAGAACTACCATTAATATTGTAAGAATTACTATGTTTTGGTAACAACATTGGCAATACGTAATTACTTTTGTATTATGTACACTTATGACAAGAACCAACTGACCATTTTTATCCAGGAAAGGAAGGAGACTACAGTAGTGTATGTTGGTTAAAGGAGTCCGTCACCTCGTATCACCTTGTGTCTTCAATTCTATAATAAAGGTACAAAAAACAGTACAGTGAGAGGACAAAGAAAGGACTCATTACTTGGGTTAGGATTAGTTTTGTTTGTTATTTTAAAGTGATTTGGAATTGTTATTGACCACTGAATAGTTTATGTTTTTTGTTATGTGACTTCAGATGTTTATTAGCTTACTAGATATGTCAGATATATTAGTAGAGATGATGTCAATATTACTAGTCTTGTCAGGTATTACTAGTGATGTCAGATGTTTATCACTCCTAACCTGTACTCTCCCAATCATTTACACAAAGATTCTTTTAAAAAAATGGTTTCTGGATTTTGTGAGAAAAGTTCATTGTTCATATAAAGGATTTTTTTTAGAAAGCACTATAGTATATATATTCTGAAAGATATATTTATACCATGAATGTTATAGAATGATATGGAAAAAATGTTACTTATGTTCATATTTTTATATAGTAGAGATCTATATCCTAGAGTAAGTTATAGTACATGGATGGGTTCCTATAATTGTATACTGTGTATGTGTGTTGTGAATGTAATAGATTTTTAAGAAATTCTCCTTTTGTAAATACTGAACCATAAGATGTTTCCAGGGTACTCTCTATAGTGTGTGTATGTGTGTTACTGGAGAGGTTGTTAAGATACCTTGCTATACTCTAATCTTATATGGCATACATGTACTGACCAATAATTATATACTGTACCAACCTGTACTATATTCTCGATAATCGACTGTACCTATAATTCAGATATAATTGCAACAAGTGTATATAGATAAAAACATTTTCTTCTACATATTATTTTTTTACAAGCAGGCATAGAATATTTATTTTTTTATAACAAATGTGTGATATTCTTCTTAGGGATTTTTTTACAATGTGGGAATATTTATTTTGTTTGTTTAGTATTAAGAAAGAGTTTATTTATTACCTGTACTACCTCCTCCCCCCACCTGTGTGTACTGTACTTCTTACTGTTAATATGAAAGAGAATTTGTAGAATCTTTTCTTAGAGAATTATTATTAACATCACCAGCTTGTTATACAGTCAATACTCAGTCACTTCATTTACAGGTGTATGTTAAAAGGTAAATGGAACTGCCTCACCATCCACACGACAATGAACAAACCACTGCAAGTGTTACAGATGAAGCATGCCGATTTTTAGTTATGAACGTACAGGTGTGCAATTATGCCCCCCCCTTCCCAATGGAATGTAATTTTAAGTGTTTATTGTTTCTCTAATAGTATATGACGTTACAATATAAATTACTTATGTGAACTACAGATTATTTATGTATCTTGAGAGGAAAATAAATTTAAATATTTTTTAATACAGTACAGTAAGTACTCATATCCCTTGTAAAACATGTACAGTATTGTACTTGGAGACTGAGTGACTTACACAGGAACTGATGAACTTGAAAAATGAAAGTGAGACCCATAGGCATAACTGGCCTTAGGGACAGCCCTGGATACAGTACACAGTATACTAAGCCTTTGGTACACAAGGAGGCAGCATGGCCGGTACTGCACTCGACCGTATTCATTTCCCCAAGTTGTAAACTTAGGTACCCATTTACAACTGGGAGCACCCAGGAATTGAACCACCGACCCCTGGAGCAGGAGGCGAGTGCTGTATCCACTTGACACTAAAAGAGTACAGTACTGTCATTGGCACACAGCAAAAGTTTACAATTAACACTAATGGGCACGTCATTTACGTAACACAGAAGGGCAAAGGTCCTAGAACTCCATAGGCTATTGGCACGGATGTTGACCGTTATTTGCAACAAGAAGTTGCTTCCTGTTACTACTGTATATGATTTAAACCAGTCGACAGAACCAATGCCAGTAGCCTGCAGTTTTTCACACAAGTACAGTATGTCATGATCAAGTGTGTCGAAGGATTTTTGTAAGTCTAGTGTTACCATATCCGTGTAATTTCCCTGAGCTGTTTGAAATCTGATATAGTCTCAGGGATGGATTGGGGGGGGGGGGTCCGGATCCTCCTTTTCATCAGAAAATTCCAATACATTTCTTTAAATGCAGCATTGTACTCAGGCGTTTTTGTATAGTAAAAAGTTTTTAATATTGTCCTCAGAATATCTCCTAATATCTAGTACACATGGCCTCAAAATGGCTTGCTGTGCTCACCACAACTTATTGGACCCTCCCCCCCCCCCCACAATTTGATATTCCTGGATCCGCCCCTGATAGTCAGTGAGATGGATCAGACTGGTGTCAGATGAGTGAGAGCCTCTAAAACCTGACTGGTGGCTGTACAAATTTTTATACTACTCCCGGAGATATCTTTCCACCTGAACGTACACTGCTCACTAGAATTTTAGATACAGTTCACAGTATATTAACTGGCCTGTATATACCTACATCATACCCGTCACATTTCTTATAGATAGGTGTTACAAACTTACGCTCATCAGGTGTGGTAATGGAGAGATTAATGAGATGTGTTATTGGTGTCTTTAAGTGTCTTTAATATAGTGGCACCTCCCTCAAAAACCTGGCTGGCCTGCTACCAACACCTGTGCTCTTGTAGGGATCCAGTTTATTATTGATAGTTTAGTGTTTTGTGTTTTGTTATACTAGTAGGAGTTACAGTGTAGGTGTAGAGGTTTAAACTATTGAATATTAAATGTGAAAGGAGTTTGATACAAAGGGGAAATATATACTGGAATGGAGAGATAGGTGTTGAAATGGAAAGAGAGGTGCTGGGAAGGAGAGATAGGGACTGGGATGGAGAGATAGGGACTGGGATGGAGAGATAGGGACTGGGATGGAGAGATAGGGACTGGGATGGAGAGATAGGGACTGGGATGGAGAGATAGGGACTGGGATGGAGAGATAGGGACGGATGGAGAGATGGGGACTGGGATGGAGAGATGGGGACTGGGATGGAGAGATAGGGACTGGGATGGAGAGGGGGATGGGACTGAGAGATGGGGACTGGGATGGAGAGATGGGGACTGGGATGGAGAGATAGGGACTGGGATGGAGAGATAGGGACTGGGATGGAGAGATAGGGACTGGGATGGAGAGATAGAAAAAGTTGACAACCGGGCCTTTACTATAAACTCAATCACAGACAAATACAATACGTCATGCTCGAGCTACGGACCAACTAACGGACACACGGACACTATATTGAGTGTTGAGGTCATGTAAGGCGTATCTAGCAGGCGTTATCGAGGTTATATAAAGAAATATTTAGTAAACCACATCTCTTAAATTACTATTACAGTATTTATGTAAATAAAAGTATAGGATTCTGAAAAAAATATATTCTAGGTTACGTTCGTGTATAGGAAATATAGATTAATAGTTTATATAGACAAGAAAGGACGAAAATATAGAGGCGGCAACTGAAGGGGCGGGCAGTGTGCTGGACACTGGTAAGTATGACGAGACATGGAAGTGAGTTTGCAGTCAGTCAGTCAGTCGCCCCTCAGCTACCGTGACGTGTAGACCGGCCAGCTCCTCCACCACCCCACCCACCACTTCCTGTAGTTGCTGTGTCTCTTGGCTTCTCTTGATGACTTAGAGTATCTTTCATATACGGAAATAAAGACGATACTCTTAGAAACATCATGTGATTGTTGCATCTTGTGTGACGATTTTGTATGTAAGATCACTCTCTGTATCTCCGTTGAAATTGTACAGTCAAGCCTTGAACGTGAGGCTGAAACGAGCGGCACAGAAGTCAATTCTTAATAAAATACTCAACTTGTTAAAGAAATATTGATAAAGAGGGTAAAGGAAGTGACAGAGAAGTTGGTGAGTAAAGGTTCCCGACAGACATGATGAAATTCCCTGATTGGTCGAGATGAACGTGACTTTGACCAATTAGAGGTCATGGATTCTCTCGGGGTGACAAGGGCGGTGCTTCTTTGGGCACTTGTGGTCCTCTCTCACGCCCTAGACAACACCACCCACGCTCTAGATGACCAACATGCGGGTAAGTATAATATTGTTTACTGCTTCAGATGTTAGATACTAATACCACCTGAGTGTGTGTTGGCAGGAAGAGGCGTCACACTCACCCACGACTTAAGTACCGCTGGAGTAAGGCGGCAGTGTAGTCTTGGCTCTCACTCACTCGCACCCAAAGTCTCACCTACGGCCCTGAACGCCCACACAATGACCACAGAGATTTATCTTAACTAATCCTTGATAAGTAATGAATTTACTGACCTACAACACTAAGTTTAAGCAATACCTTAATGGTTGAACCGTAGTAACACAATCTGTAAGGCAGCCAGACGCTACGTCATTTCTCACAACACAACAAATTAAACATAACGGTTGTAATTTAACTTGGGCAACGATTGATTAATTAAATTTAAGCAGGTAAGCTTAGATCAGTTCACTTAAATGTGTTATAGTTAGGTTAGTTACTTTACAGTGACTCAAATACAGACAAGACTGACAGAGAAGTAATGTCAATGTATACAGCCTTAACAACATCAACCTAGAAAAGTCGACTTGTGAAAGAGTCTTGTGAGCCCGGACCTACGGCCTAGAAAACAGTGCGTTAATGTTCGAAATAAGGCAGACAGAGTATTGGGTTTTATATCTAGAAGTGTAAGTAACAAGAGTGCAGAGGTCTTATTGCAACTATATCTTGCGCTAGTCAGGCCGCACCTCGATTATGCGGTTCAATTCTGGTGCCCCTATTATAGAATGGTTATCAATTCACTGGAGTCGGTGCAGCGAAGAATGACGAAAATGATTCCGGGACTTAGAAACCTTCCATATCAAGACAGATTAAAGAAACAAAACTTGCATTCCCTAGAAAGACGGAGAGTGCGGGGAGATATGATAGACGTATTTAAGTGGGTGAAAGGAATCAATAAAGGAGATATAAAGTTCTTATAATATCCGAGCAAGATAGGACTCGCAGCAACGGATTCAAGTTGGATAAGTTTAGGTTTAGGAGGGAGATAGGAAGGAACTGGTTCACAAATAGGGTGGTGGACGAGTGAAACAAGCTTAGCAACTTTGTAGTAAGTGCTGGGACGCTGGAAAGTTTTAAAAGGAGGCTAGATAGATTCATGGATGATAGTGAGTGGTAGAAACTCTCGACAGGAGCTGCCATGCACAGGCCAACCGGCCTATTGCAGACTCCTTATTTTCTTATGTAAGGATCAAACATTTGACTTCCTCCACTTACTGAGACGCTGCTTGTCATGTTGATGAGTTTGGGAGAGTCATCACCTGGGCCTCGGTCATGGCAGAGAGAGAGAGAGAGAGAGAGAGAGAGAGAGAGAGAGAGAGAGAGAGAGAGAGAGAGAGAGAGAGAGAGCTTATTGACCACAATGCAAATAATAAATATCATCTCTTCTGAAGTACTACGTGCACACCAGCAGTGTTGACACCTGACATAGATGGCCGCACCAACTCGAGGAACAAGAAGAGTAAACTAACAATAATTTGTCGCATGAGGCGGCAACACCCTTCCTCACCTGTCAAGACACTCGTGTGTGTGTGTGTGTGTGTGTCCGGCAGCAGACACACCAAGGAGACGTCGTTTGAAACAACAGCAAACACCATCATTCTCCCCCGCCCCTCGTAGTCTGAAACAGTATTTTGCTTTTCTTCAATTGCTTTAGTAACCGCAAGTAATTTTTTCCAATGGCTTTGTGATTTATGTTTTTTAATGATGATATTAACAATAACAACACTTACCAAACCTTTATTGCAAACTTATATGACGATTTAAATTTTACTGAATAAATAACAATCAATCACTGAATCAATCAACTTTCGAATGGTGGCACAGAAAACAGAACCTCAGCTAACGTAAACTAACCTATTTTACCTCAAGTCACAAGACCTTCATTTCTGGATCACTGTAACCACACTGTCGGTTCCACAAGACATTATATACCTCTTGGGCCTCAAACATATCAGAGTAATTGTTTTTTTCTACCCGTTTCTCTCAGTTCTTGGCTGTAGATGATGAACAATTGACACTTCCTCAATTACGTTAGCGGGAAAAACATTTGGTGGACGTGGGAAAAACCGTCTGATAATTTCTAATCCATTTTTATTTCTTGATTAAACTACAACATCAACACCGCATTCGTTTCAGTCAATAAATAAAATAAATACATCAGCTAAGAGTCATAAGAACTTTACTGGTTATTTAAGATATAGTTACGGTACGTTTTATTATGACTAACTTCCTATGGTGTACAAAGTCACATCTTAAGTGTTGACAATTACGAGGAATCAAGACCACTGTTATTACTCCGGTACATTTACTAGAACTTACCCTGAGAACTTTAGAACTTTACACCGTCGAAAACTTAACATACTTGATAACTTTAGAACTTTACATCTTGGTGAATTTTACACCGTCGAAAACTTTACCTTCATTGAGAACTTTAAACTTTACACACTCGAGAACTTTCCCACCTCAAGCTATAGTACTTATATATCAAGTTTCTCTTTCTTCACAATAAACTGGGCTACACCCTAGTTCTGGAGGGCTTGTGTGTCTGTGTGTGTAATTACCTCCTGGGACGTGTAGAACCGTTCTCCCATCATCTGTGATAGTGGGGGGTTAGTTAAAGTGGGGGAGGGAGTGGGGGAAAATGGAGGGGGGCGTGGAGGAAGGAGATGGGATGGGTGGAGGAGGGGTGGAGGAGGAGGAGGAGGGTGTGGGAGGAGGAGGGGGTGTGGGGGGAGGAAGAGGAGGGGATGTGGGGAGGAGGCGCGTGGAAGGAGGGGAAGGAGGAGGGGACGTGGGGGGAAGAGGGACGGAAGTTTGTGCTTTGGTTTTGGAAGTGATGTGAACAAATACTGTACCAGGTTAGGACGAACGGGACCACGGACATGGGCCAAAGAACACGGACCACGAACACGCTAGCACCTGTGTATATTGCAGACACGTACAGTCACCTGCAGCCAGTTATACCTGGTTCACTGGCTGGCAGGTTTTGAGAGATGTGGCACCCCTGTGTTTGTTTACATCGTATTAATACTCCCAGAATGGCCCTAAAGAACCTCACAATAGTAGCCAGATAAGTATTCCTGTACAGTGATGCCACATCTCAACATCTCACAAAACTTGCCAAACGGTGTACCAGGTAGAAGTGCAGGCGACTGTACGTAGCCAGAAATACGGACATAGACACGGTAGCCAGGGACAGAGACTCACAGTAGCCAGAGCCACAGATAAACGAACACACAACAGCCAGACAGAATCACAGACAAACGAACACACAACAGCCAGAACCAGACATACAAAAAGTCGTCTAAGCCACAGACAAAAGAACACAATCGGACGCATGGAATACCTGCAGTGGTGGCGGGAAAAAACAGGTGATTCACGACATCGTTCAAAATGTTCGTCACAAACCACAAAATTCGTCAGTGTCTCGCTGCCGTTGTTTCTCGGGGAGTTCTCACAGGTGTGTTATGTTGACCAGGTGAGTGAACTAGTTACAGGTTTGTTTAGAGTTTCCGAGGAATTTTTCTCATCAGTTAGACCTCCCCCCACCTTGCGGAAGCGGCGATGTTGACACGATCACCTGATTGGATCAAGTTTGTTTATGTGTGTGTGTGTTTGGTGCGTTTTTCCGTTTGTTTCTTGTTTTATATCTCTCTCGCTTTCTTCCTTTCTTTGTTTCTTTCTCTCTCTTTCTTCTTTCTTTCTCTATCTCTCACCTGATCATTATCATCATCAGTTTTGGAGAAATTTACCGTATTTATAATTGAGACTGTACCCGTATATGTAGTTACGTTAATTACCTTACCACTATGGGATTATGAACATCTTAATGACCTTCATTACCACAAACAACAACATAATATTTACCATCTATACAAAAATTATCTTGAAACGATAATATGTAATAACCAACGACGACTAGCGGCTAGCGTTACTATGGCAACCATGACGCGGTCACTATGGTAACCAGGACGGCATCAACAGAGGGAAACAAAATTTAAATCTCAGTGATGCTTCAGACAGTGTGGGGGAGAGACGTGGGTGGGGGGAGGAAACATTGAGAGCTGTCTGTAGGAGGCGCTGAAGGAACCACCATGATAATTGACAGGATGGTGTAATGACTCAGTATAGTGAGACACAACTCACTACCACCATTATAGTGAGTTCTCTCTCACCATACAGTGTAGGGTGGCGATTAGTTGTGATTGGAACGAAGATGATTGGTTGTTGTTGTGATTGAAACGATGATTGGTTGTTGTTGTGATTGGAACGAAGATGATTGGTTGTTGTTGTGATTGAAACGATGATTGGTTGTTGTTGTGATTGGAACGAAGATGATTGGTTGTTGTTGTGATTGAAACGATGATTGGTTGTTGTTGTGATTGGAACGAAGATGATTGGTTGTTGTTACCAGAGAGGATGATTGGATGTGGAGGGAAATGCTTGGTTGGCCCTTTAAGACAGACAAGAGACAGACAGACAGACAGACAAAGTTTTAGACAGTTATATATGAAAAGAGAGAGAGAGAGAGAGAGAGAGAGAGAGAGAGAGAGAGAGAGAGAGAGAGAGAGAGAGAGAGAGAGACTTGTTACATGAGAACTGGTCAAGTGAGAACGTCATTAGTTATGATACAGTCTCAGGTCAGTTTGGCCGCCCTAATGGATGTGGTAAGCTAGACTGATGTATACGTGCTAACACCTAACCTAATCTAGTCCACGTCTCGCTTATCTTGGTCGCTGGGGGAGTGTTGGGTGGCAGGAACAGTCGCTGGGAAGTGTTCAGTCGTTGTAACACTAACTCAGCTGTACCGGCGGCAATATTTATGACGTGACGCAATTAAACACCATCCCACGGGTGTTAATCCGTTATATGCAGCTGCTGCACCAGTATATAACAGCATAACAACGAACACAGCCTCACCGACATCAAGGAAGAGACGTCACGAAGGTAAACAATGTCCCAGGGTTTGTGTGAGTGACGTCATGGGTCACATAATGTTTACATTACTTCTGGCGAGAACTGACTCACCACACGACCCTTGGTCACCCAGAAATATGAAACGACAGAGGTATCCATATTTATCATACATATTCATTAATACTTGTATGTATATCTTCCTTAATCACAAAATGACTCCATAATACCACTAATATGACCATCAATTACGGGTCAAAAGTTTCAATGAGTCAGTCGCCTACAATGACCGACTCACCTACACCTGCCCCGCCGAGTCAACCTACTGTACTCCTTACTCCTATACAGTTACATTAACACTACAGACACACACTAACCTAGACTTTAACCTACATATTAACTCGACTATATTAACCTCTAAATGCGTGTAATGGTTATGTCATGCGAGGCTGGGTGATAATATCCAACGCGAGAGAGCTACCAAGCGTTTTAAGTCGGAAAGGTCGAGCAATATTACGCGCGCAAATTAGACGGACTCTCACGTTACCACCTGAAGGGGAAAATTGACCTTACTTACGTCTGAGAAACCATCTTTTTGTCGTAGTTTAAGAGACAAAGATGGTTGCGTCCTCACATCGTTAATCATAGGAATATTATCAGTGAATGGCCCTTTGAGTATCCACCTATGTGTCGTAGTTTAAATGACCAAGATACGTGGTTGTTAATTTTATCGTTTATAATGAAAATATTGGGTCTTAACCTTTGAGAATCTTTGTTGAGAGGTTATTGTCTGGTGATAAGTTAAGTGGTGATATAGGTTGAAGCAATATATTTACCCCCAGTCATCACGTTAACACCCTGTCAACAGTCATTATGTTAACTGTGTCAATACTGTCAATACTAAACTGTCATGTCATCTATTCTCGTATATTTTACTTCATAATTACTGCCTTGATGATTAATGCTTCCATAAATTTACACAGATTCTTAAAAAAACACAAAGCTACACAAGCGTAAAGTCGGTATATGAAATGGCTACGTTAGGTACGCCGCGTGACGGTGTACAGTTTGTTGAGTCACCCACCAGTTAGCGCCACCCGGCCAAGACATCAGCTGATTATTGTTTACAGCTGACCCGTCCAGCATTACGTGACCAGCTTAGTAACGGAGGCGACCAAGCTTCATCATACATGTCCAACGGTCTATTACCCATCACACTATATTTTACTGCGATTTACAGGACACACACACTAAAAAAAAATCATCTTCGGAATACCTTAAGATTAAACAATTAAACACCCAAACTAGCCTAACACTATTGGGGGAGGTTAAATTAGATGGTTAGCGTTAAGTTTGGTAAAGTGTGTCTACCTTCTCACATCTTAAGTTAAAAGAAAATTTTTAACGTACAATCTTGTGAGAATCCATCCTTGGGTCGTCACATCTCCTGGCTCTTGTCTCCGTTGAGTGGGTGTAAGAGGTGATGGTCTCCGTGTCCCTGGACCAAGAAAATGAACATTTATCACACATCGAATTGGACTGTACAGCTATACCGGCATGGCAGTGTGTGTATTGGGGTAAACGAAGATTACAGGGATAGTAAGTTTACCAATAGTCCATTATACTAGTTTAAAAGATATATAGACATGTTCAGATGGGAACTTATTCAGTAAAATCATCACAGAAGTTTACAGCGTATCAGCATGTACACAAACAGTACAGATATAAAATACACATTAACAGTTCTAGGTATACAATGCAAGCGATATACAGTTAGGAAATATATTATACAGTACAAGGTTTTCATCAAAATAATACTGACTTGTAAACAGAGCAGAAAGTTTACACAAGAAGTATAAACACACACGTCCGCCCACACCAGCCTTCCTCCCAGCTCTGGTGTTTACAGCGGTTACAACTTGCTTATAACCTCACACAGGCTAAAAATTTTAACCTCCCCCCCCCACACACACACTAACGGCGGGAAATAAAAACATTTTTATTACAAATAACAAATAAATCACTGCCTTCGGGAAGATAATATGATAAATATTATAAGAACGGTGAGAGGAATAGAGAGGTGATCCTGGGTGGTGTGATATTTATAAAAATAATGTATAAGCAAAAAAATACGATATGAAGTATTATTCATTATAAAAAATATATTGATGTATTAATATTAAGATGATGAAGTTTGAGACTATAATTTGGCAAGTTAAATCTGAAATGTGTTGTTTTTGCTTCCACAGGTTCCGTTACCCCTAACACCGACGGTCAGGTGAGAGAAAACGGACATATTCTATCACCCGTCGAGGGAATACTAAAGAAAAACACCACAGACGCTGATGGTAGTTCCTCTATATTTAACATTATATCACAACTGTTTATGGGAGACACAGATAACGGTGCCAAAGATGATGTCAGAGAGAGTGCCAAGGAAGATGCTACGTCGACGAGATTAAAATCCAGACTTCTGGATATAGATGACGCTGATATTAGTGACTTATTACAAAACGAGAGACAAGTAAATAAAGATGATAAATATAGATCGGGAAGTAAAACAAGTGTTATAGCCGCGTCACTAGCCCAGCAGCAGCCATTGAGTCATCCAGATATAAACTGCACTGAGAGTCTCAGTGGCCGCACTCAGGACCATTATGTGGTCACGAATGGCCTGATCGAGTTCGTGACAGCTGGTGGTGACGGTATTGACACCCAGAATGATGTAACAGTGCTGGAAGCCGCAGCCTCACCCTCCTTGAAGTCACACAATGTCAGCTTTAACACGGGGACGTCAGCGACACTCTCAGACGTCGTGACATCAGCGAGGCGGGAAGTGACGTATAATGTAAACACAACAACATCAACGCCTGGCACTGTGGCGTCAGAACCTGTCACTCCTCCTGGGAAGACAGGGCCAGAACCTGTCACTCCTCCTGGGAAAACAGAGTCAGAACCTGTCACTCCTCCTGGGAAGACAGAGTCAGAACCTGTCATTCCTGCTGGGAAGACAGAGCCACAGGTCTCCTCCGGTAAGTCAACGAGGATGGTTGAGTCTGTCTCCAAAGTGTTCAAGGGCAGGACCCCGGGGCCGCTGCTGCCTAACACAGAGGAGCCTGGGTATTCCCGCTACGGCATCATCACCTGGGCCACCATCCACGACGTCGAACCCACCACCCCGATGACTCCCGTCTCCCAAGGCACCAGACAACCAGTAAACCGTCCTCACGGGGCCTTCCTGGAGCTGTCTGGCGACGATCTTGGTATATTTGACTCTCTGCTGAAGGTTGCGGAGTCGGTGGGCAGCCCTGTAGTTATTGATGACGTGGTGACAACCTTAACTACACAGAAGCCAGCTACCACCACTGCTACCACCACTACTACCACCACTACCACCACCACGCTGCCGCCTACCAACACTCTGGTGTCTATCCTCCACAATGACATCAACATAGTCAACAACTTACTGTCCACTGTGTTGTATAAATCCTCCACCAGAGGCCCCCACCTGACCGCCTCACCGTCACCAGTCATCACCACTACGACACTCCATCCTAAGACAACAACAAACATAGAGTCAACTGATAGTATAAACTGGTATGTTCCTGATGAAGGTCTTTATATTATATCGACGACCAGACGATCCTTCACTCGTCCACCAACCACCACGACAACAGAAGAAGCAATAATAACGAGAGAGAATTTGTTCACGACTTCTGCAGACTGGTTTGTTCCTGACGACGGTCTTTATGTTATATCAACGACTAGACGACCCTTCACGCGTCCCCCGACCAGACCAAGCACGACCACACAGATGACTCAACACCTAAACACCAGACGACCAACGACCTACCCACACACGGCCTCAACACCCGCTGGTGGCCAAGCAACTATAGTTAGTGACACTCCAGTCGCTGACGCTGCCGACAGGACGGTAATTCAGCACAGCGAGACCAGGAGACCCACTGCAGCAGCTGACACTACGACCCTCTCGCCCTGGGAAGATCCCAGTAACGCCCTCTATATCAGGACGACCACACGCAGGCCTCTCCCACGACCACTGTCGACACCTGCCACCACCACCAACCCTCCCGCCACACACAGCGACCATCTGAACAACTCCAACCAGACTCCTCTATATCCTGGCAGCAGGAGCCCAGCACCCGACAACACACACGGTGTATGGCAGGTTCAGGAGGACCCCACAGGCGGAGGTTCATCGTCATCGTCAATCCTAGGGTCATATGTCCGGCCGTCCTCTATAACAGCTTCCCCTGGGGTCGGGTCACCTGCTGCTCCTACAAGTGATAGTCCACCTCCAACGGTGACCAACGGTGTCGCCTTAACTCACGATGACCAACAACCGTTCTCGTCAACACACAACTCGCCTACAACACTTGATCCAACTGTCATCAACAGATCATCTACAACACTCCGGATACAACCGTTGACATCCACTGCTGACGGCATCACAACTCCTCACTCACTCTACAACCAGACCACAACGAGGAGACACACCCGGCCTTCCTCCCCGGCCGTCCCCGGCTGGAGACCTGTAGCGGGGGTCACCACACAGGGCCCGACCTTCACCACGGTCTGGGATCCTCTCTATTTTGTGGCTACAACTCGGCGACCATTTGTAAAGCCAAACACCGTCCACACCAGACGACCGCAGCCTCCGAGAACAACCAGTTCACCCTCAACGACAGCGAGGTTGACCTCTACCGACACACGACCATCATGGCCTCACGCGACCCCAGCCTCTACAGCAACATTCACCTCCTACACCACACCTTCCTCACCACCAAGTCACCATCACACACTAGCCTCAAGACCACCAGTCATCAAGGACGAGCTGAGGGTGAGCGCAGCACCTTCATACACGTCGCCACCTGAGGGCGGCGCCTACACCACTACACCACCACAGACGTCATTCACCTCCAGCTACACTACAGGAGCCCCGGGTCTTCAGGTCAACAACAACGTCAAAATCTCAGAGGCGGTGCCGACGGACGTCAACTCTCCTTATTTACCAACAAAAAACAGCAACACTGACGTCACTGCTTCTTATGAGGACTCGGTCATGCCAGCGCCTCATAGTTACCTCCCTCAAGCTCACAACTTATCAACTTTGAGTCTAAACGTTAGTGAAGACCTTCCTAACGGCGAGACGACTACTTCACAGGAGCAAGTTTTCAATAAACTGACCAACTACTGGTTTACTGACCTGTCACGCAGACCTCCAGCACACACCGCTCCGGAAACCAGCACCTGGACAGCAGACGCCTGGTATGATGACCTCCTGAAGGCGCCGGTGTCGTCCTCGCCTCACACCACCACCACTGACGTGTTCTCAGAGACGTGGTGGGAATTACTCACAAAGAACACGTCAACACCATCCTCACCGTCGTCCATTGTCTCACAAGGTTCTGTAGTCAAGCCTCAAGACTCTCTGACTCAGCTGACACGCTCCCCCCGCCCTCCCTCACCCTTCACCACCCCCCGCTCCCCCACGACGCTCCGAGAGGTTGACAACATAAAGACATACACGACAACCCCACCACACACAGTCATCATGCACTCAGGACTGTTCCCGAGCGTCCCCTGGTGGCGGCCAAGACCACATTACACCATGCAAGAAATTAACTTAACAACGCCAGACCAAACCCAGAACTGGTCTAGACCGGAGGAGGAGGACGAGAGCCTTCAGATTCACACCAGAGTGACCAACCCAAGTGGTAGTCCAACGAGTGTAACCTTACCGTGGACCTCTACCTACCCTCGCCCTCCCACACAGGGATCAGGGGCGCCCTCAGCTGCCGTCACAACACACACATCTCCCTCGGCCGAGGGAACCACTCCAGGACAAACAGAAGACAACACGTCGTCAGGCGCCGCGGCCTCCAACCTGCATCAGCTACAGTCTCTCCTCATCAGCACCGCCCACAATGCTCTTCCGCGTAACACTTCTGACGTCCAGATCTTAAACTATTTAATCAACATTATGAAGAAGTCAACGCCGACGGTAACCACCTCGAGGGTCAGGGCGCCAACCAGGCCAGGCATCTCTCAGTTAGCTGCCAGACCTCTCAAGGGCGTCACCTTCCCTCCACGACCCCTCCACGGTGTCGCCTTCCCTTCACGACCTCTCCACGGTGTCACCTTCCCTCCACGACCCCTCCACGGTGTCACCTTCCCTCCCCGACCCCTCCACGGTGTCATCTTCCCTCCACGACCCCTCCAGGTCATGGCACGACCTCGCATCACCACTACCGAGGCCCCTCCCATCACCGTCACCACTGTTACACAGACCGTCACTTGGCTGCCTGACAGACATATCTCCCAGGCGCCTCAAGCGGCACAGATCAACATCAGACCAAGTGTGTCAGTGACCTACTCGACCATAGGCGGGATACAGGTCGCCCCACCAGCCACACACCCGCCGCCATCACCCACCAGCCTCACCCTCGGGCGTCCACAACCAACTTTCCTAGACGGTCGTCCCTCCGCCACCTACCTCCATGGAGACTTGGCCTCCCCACAGGTGCTGACGCTCCTGGAGACGTGGAACTCTGACCCCGGCCACGTGGTGACGGTGAGGCCTGGCGCAGGACACCTCCACCAGCGACCTTCAGGTGTGTACAGACCTCTCGCCCTCCCGTCCTTCACCACCACCGTCAACAACATGGTTACGCCCACCGTCAACAACATGGCCACGCCCACACACTTCAACACAGTACCGGGGGTCCTTGGTGGTTCCGGCCAGCCCACACACAAGAGGCCACATGTGCTCACAGGAGTCGTCGAGGATCACACAAGTTATTCATTACGTATCAACACATCAGTGGGCTCAGGCGACACATATGGTGCTACTCCTCCCACCCTCGACCTGCACCAACACCCGACCGTCAACAGTGAGTCTCAGCTCCAACCTCACACCTCCACCACCCTCACCTCCTCCTTCAGCAATCAGGTACTGGGGGCGGCTCCTCGCCCTTCAGTCAGCGGGCCTCACTGGACACCCTGGAGGCCACCACCAGACGGCACTACTGAGGTGGCACCTGACGGGGCCATCAACAAGACGGCAGACTCCGGGCAGGATCACAGACAAGAGCCGAGTGTGACCACCAGCAACATGACGGCGGGGTGGATCAAACAACAGATCCACGAGTATCTGGCAGCCACCACCACCACACCCCCATCCACCAGTGCTTCCTATGGTATGTTACCTGAGTGGTTGGTCGATATAGTCAAACATACAACAACAACAGTCACCCCTACACCACCCACAACAACAACAGAAGATGGAATCAATATTAACATTCCTGTCAGCTTGGTGGACAACTTACTGTCACAGCTGAACACGCTCGACAGGTTGTCTTCCTCACGTCCAGCCGTCAACGAGATTCTTATGAGTCCAAAAAACCCGCTGTATAGCATCTTAAGGAAGGTCATCAGGGCCACCCATGGTGACCTGAGCCACGCCATGACTCTAGTCTCATCTCTCAGTGGCACTACACCGCCCGCCAGTGCCACACAGGTTGCCGCCACAACATCCTCATCGACTGAGATTCTGTCAGCCGGACCATCTGTGTCAGCGTTGTCTGAGTCACCACAGCTGGTCATCACGACACACGTCAGCCTCCCACCATTGACACACTTTGTGGACGCTCCTGACCGCCAAGTGTCAGACAACACGCCCATGACAACTCCTCCGTCATACTTCCCAAACTCGACCAGCTGGCCGCCCTCACACTACCTGCAGTCAGTCTCCAGCTGGGAGAGGAACACCACCACGACGCCCAGCCGCCCACACACAGAGTCCTTCCACAGACACGTGTTCTCTGCTCCTCATCACCACCACCAAGACTCACCGTCATATTCTGAAGATGAAAGACGAGAACAGGAGGAACAAGTTCAGCTGTCCCGGCTCATACAGGAGATACTGATGAACTACATGATTGGTCAACACTCTCACCCAGACACCAATCAACATGGAGATAAACACAAACATCACGGTGGTGGACAACACCCACACCACCACCCTCCGCCTCACCAAGCTGGGGGCGTGAACCAGACCAATACTCTTCACTTGAGCGAGATGGTGGAGTGGGCAGACACCCTGTCAGAGGCGCTCATGAACAACCCTAATGCCCTCGTCAGCGCCCCTGGTCCCAGTAAGCCCGAGGTGTTGGCTGGGATGGTGAAGGACGTGTTGGCTGTCATCCTCACCCGCAACAGGACGTCAGCGCCGCTATATCCTGACCCAACTGTCCTTCAGCAGGTGTTGTCCCAGTTGATAGGAGACAGTCAGCCTCAGTCTAGCACAGTTGCCAGCGTCTACAAGCCCTTTGATGCTGTTCTGGCTACACTGGTCGTGCCCGACAGACAGCCTTCCACTATACTAGATCTCCAGGAGAATTATATACACAGGGACGACACCAACGATGTTTATAACTCCGTGACTACCGTCTACCCTCCCCGCTGGTCCTCAGTGACTGGTCCTCACCACCACCAGACTGGACCCACTCACTACCCCAGTCAGAGACCGTCACCACTCTTCCCCAGCCGCTGGCCGACGTCCTGGGGTAACTTCAGTGTCGCCGCTGTCTCCCGTACTCCCGGTGCCGTCTTCTTGTCGCACGACGCTGCTGAGGTGATGGCCGCCTCACAGTCCCAGGTGGACGCCTTCCGCCCCACCAGCCACTACTACCCGCCGGCACCTGTCCTCTCTACCGCTACTTACGTCATCCCAGAGACGGCAACAACACCTGTGGCTCGTGAAGGCTCCGTCATTGGCCGCCCCTCAAGTGTGTCGTTCATCCATCAGTCACAACACCAGCAGAAGGTTAAGTTTCCTTCAGGGCTCAGTGGCGCCCACCATCAGGTCACACCTTCACACCACTATCCTCCAGCAGCTGCAGGAGACCCTGAATCTCAGCTGGCAGCGTCTCACACACCTGCCCTGCCAGCCAGCGGTCAACAGGTGAGTGGCAACATAAACACAATCCCCGCACTGACTCCTCCACACAGTGAGAACAAGTCCCCGTACTTGCCTCAAGAGCTGCCTCGGGTTGACGCCCCACAATTATCTTATTCACACGATGTGTTTGGGTCTGAGACTCACACCAAGTACCCGCAGAGACACGACACAAGTCTTGGAGCTACACAGGTTGACCCCACGGCCGTGTTTACTACTCGGGAGCGACACACAGTGGTGGGTGGGTCAGTCACCGTCAGGGCGTCGACCACCCGCCCTGGTGCTGTGTCCAGGACGGCTGACCTCACCACTGACCGGCGGCAGACCTCACCCCTGACACACTCCCAGGCTGATGACGAGAATGGGGCGGAGTTAACGACTGAAGGTGTGTTGTGGGGAGGCACGACCCCTCTGGACGACCTGGTCACCCCAACACTGCCGCACCACACCGCCACCCCAATCAGGGAGAGCATCAGTAACTTATCCTCTCAGGTGTTGCTGTTGCAGAAGTTGGTCTTGATGATGATGAACATTACTAGCCACAACGACGCCCTCGGCCTCACCACTACACCTGAGGCGACAACCTTCTCTCCTTCAGTCTTGGCGGCGACCATCTCCAGAATAACGTCTCAATTGAACCAAAGTCCATCAGGTGAGGGACCAACACTACAGCCCCACGCCGTCACCACTCCTCCACCGCTCACCACCTTCAGCTCACTGAGGCCAGACAGTAACACAGACATATACAATCCCTTCCTGGTGACGTCTGGAGAGCACAACAGACCTCCGCTACAGGCAGTGTATGTTGACCACAACGACCCCGCCAAGACCTCTGGCTCGGGCGGCGGGAACATCGTGTCGTCCATCATGGATCAGATGACCAAAGTGACGGAGAGTCTGGGGATGAAGGAGCAGGTGCCGTCAGTCATAGAGTCTGGCTCACTAACACACGAGGCTCTCAGGCTCCTCACTGAGGCCGTTGATGTACTCAGGCATAAATACGGTCCTCCAGGAGGCCAGGAAGACGACTCTTTCCAGGACGTGGAGGAACTGCAGGGAATCCTGACAACACTTGTGAAGGACTCCACCAACTTTACTGTGACGTCACCAGCACCACCCCGGCCCACAGGACCAGCTGTTGAGGGAAACTGTAGCGATGACGACAGTGTTGAGCATATTGTTAAGCCAGAGTTTGTCACCCAAGACTTTTCCTCCAACACCATACCCTCCTCCATCACCACGCCCTCCTCCAACACCACGCCCTCCTCCAACACCATACCCTCCTCCATCACCACGCCCTCCTCCAACACCACGCCCTCCTCCATCACCACGCCCTCCTCACCTGCAGGTGAAGCTTCAGAGCCCGAGCCACCCTCCCCTCCTCCACCCCTAGGGATAATTCCTCTACAGCCCACCACACAGCCGCCACACCTGCCCACCTGGACACAGCCGCCACACCTGCCCACCTGGACACAGCCGCCACACCTGCCCACCTGGACACAGCCGCCACACCTACCCGCCACACAGCCTCACTTAACACCAGTACCAATGCTGCCTTTACCGACCTCAGCAGTTTCAGGACAGTCACCCAACTTGCCAGCCTTCATGAGTCGCCCACCTTCTGCGAGACCCGCCACCACCACCACCCTCGCCCCCCGCAGCAGGCCGGGGCCCCTCAACATCTACAACGTCCTGCGGCCACATCCTAAACCTGGCGGAGTTAACAGCATCACCGCCGGCACACTGACTCCCTCTAACCTACCGGCGTTAGTTGTTGGTGTTGAGTCTCTAGGGGCGCCGCCTTTGAGGGGTACTCGGCCGGGGTACTCCTCTGTGTCTGGTGTATCCGGGGGTCAGGTTCCTGCCACCTACTCCCCAGCTGCCGTGCCCCAGGAAGGCCGCCCCTATCCTGACCATCAAGTGACGTCATACCCACAATACCCAGGTTCTCTCAGCCCAGAGTCCGGGTACACTACTGATCTCTTGAGGCTCGGGTATCCTGCTGGTGTTGTCCCTTCAGGAGGGTTCGCCACACCAGGAACGCGTCCTCCTCAACAGCCAGTGACGTCAGGAGGAGGAGGAGGAACTGTCACACCTCACAACACTCGTCTGACGGCCACGACCCAGCTGGAGACAGGAGGTCAGTCTCTCTTCTCTCATTCTCTTATCTTATCTTCGTCTCTCCTTTATCTATCTTTTCTTTTGTAACGTCGTATTTTCTCCCATTTCTCTCTCCTCTCTTACTACCGAAGACAGTTGCAATAGGTCGGTCGGTCGGTCGGTCTCTCTCTCAATCTTCTCATCTTTTTTATGCCTTATTTATCTGTTTTATCTTATTTCTCCTCAACATCTTATTTTATTTTACACCTTAGAATATTTTTATATCTTTTGAGTTTTATTGACAACTTAATGTTTTTGTCGGTGATAAAGAGAAAGAGTGTTGTCGTCGCCATGTTGTACCATGTGTGTGTACCGTCATGTGTACCCCCCATAGTGTACCGTCATGTGTACCGCCATAGTGTACCGTCATGTACCGCCATAGTGTACCGTCATGTACCGCCATAGTGTACCGTCATGTACCCCCATACTGTACCGTCATGTGTACCGCCATAGTGTACCCTCATGTACCCCCATACTGTACCGGCATGTACCTCCACAGTGTACCGGTGTGGGAGTGTGGGAGGCGCCAGGGTCAGTAACTTCCTCAATCCTTCATACCCTCTGCCTGACCGCGGAAGAGGATCGTGTTCCTTTCGTCTGGTGGTGACCGACCCTACAGTCTGCCAGGTGTGTAAACGACCTTCCATACATCTGACAGGTGTGTAAACGACCTTTTATATATCTGCCAAGCGATAAACAACCATTGAATATGAATGACCTAAAATATCGTTGTGTAAAATTCGTTTTCTTGCAGTCCCCCTCGTAACGTCATAAAAAACGGTAATAATTTCACGGGTAACTGTAGCAATATGATGATTTAACCCCAATGGCCTCTGGGGCTGATATGTAACCTCTAGTTGGCTCTTAACGTCTTCTTGACCTCTGAATGACCTCCTCTAACCCCATCTGGCCAGTCTTTGACCCCTGAGGCTGATATTTAACCTCTAGTTGGCTCATAACCTCTCCTTGACCTCTAGCTGACCTCCCTTAACCCCTTCTGGCCAGTGTTTGACCTCTGGGGCTAATATTTAACCCCTGAATGTCTCCTAACATCTTTGACTTATCCTAACCCCATCTGATCCGTTTTTTATCTCTGGCTGACCTTTGACCCCTGTTTTTCACCTCTGGCTGACCTTTAACCCCTACCTTTGACCTCCGGCTGACCTCTAACCCCTGCTTTTGACCTCTGGCTGACCCAATACAGGTACGGGTGGATTTCGTAGACACAGCGCTGTTACTCCCAGCACAAGGAGAGTGTCGTGACCAGCGGCTGACTGTGACGGGCACCATCCACACTCCTTCTGTTGACGTCTACTGCGGGAGGAACACCGACCAGCACTGTGAGTCTAGGAGGGAGAGAGAGAGAGAGAGAGAGAGAGAGAGAGAGAGAGAGAGAGAATTTTCTTAGACATATTAACATTTATTATTGCCTGTAACTGTATTTTCCCTTTATTAATGTTTTCCTGTATAATCTACCATCACTGTAACCATGTTTCTCTCACTGTAACCCTGTATCTCTCATTGTATCTCCTCTACAGTCTACGTAGAGATGGTGACGCCGGAAGTGGGTGGGCGGTGGGTGGATTTCGTGGTCACTACTCACACCGCCACCCACAGTTACCGCTTTGGTCTGTGGATCAGTCAGGTGTCGTGTGGGGCGCCCGACCCATTGAGAGGTGAGAGAGAGAGAGAGAGAGAGAGAGAGAGAGAGAGAGAGAGAGAGAGAGAGAGAGGTAGGTTAGGTTACTTTATATTAGATTATTTCAGGTTAAGTTAGATTAGATTACTTCAGGTTAAGTTAGATTAGATTACTTCAGGTTATATTAGGTTCGGTCTCCACATGGGTTTCATAACCACGTGTTTCAGCTCCCCGCGGTTGCCTACAGTACTACCTGGGGTCATCAGGGGTCATCAAGAGTTACAACTACGAAGGTCATCAGTACCTCAATGACCACCACTACCGCATCTGCGTGAGAGCCTCGCCCAGGGCCTGCGGGGTCACCTTCTCTGCTAAGGAGGGAGAGTTTGGCCTGCAGAAGCTCAACTCTCGGGTCGTCCCCTTCGACAGGTAGGTCTTAGGTCTGTCTTCCCTTCGTCAGGTAGGTCTTAGGTCTGTCTTCCCTTCGTCAGGTAGATCTTGGATCCTCTTCCCTTAGTCAGGTAGGTCTTAGGTCTGTCTTCCCTTCGTCAGGTAAGTCTTGGGTCCTCTTCCCTTCGTCAGGTAGGTCTTGGATCCTCCTACCCTCGTCAGGTAGGTCTTAGGTCTGTCTTCCCTTCGTCAGGTAAGTCTTGGGTCCTCTTCCCTTCGTCAGGTAGGTCTTGGGTCTGTTATCACCCCCAAGTTATCATGCAGAATGAACATAAGGAAATATTTCTTCACGCAGAGGCTGGAAGACCTATAGAACAGTTGGCCCCCTTCCCTTTGGCACGGCCCCATTCCCTTGGCATGGCCCCCTTCCCTTGGCATGGCCACCTCTATTTGAGGGCCATTAGGTAAATAAGGTAAAATCGTGCCAACAATGTATCAACACTGTACCTTTAAATACGGGTTGTATAAAAAAAGGTCAGGGTGATGTATTAGTGTAGGGGAGGTAGGTGGTGAGCAGTCTCTCTCTCTCTCTCACTATTCACTTTCTTTTTCTATCTCTATCTCAGTCTCTCTCACATAGCGAGTCATATATCCGGATTAACACCGTATGAAGGCTTCTATATAGTCTCTCTCAGTCTCTCATCCTTCCCCCTATCTTTCTTTCTCTCCCTCCCCCTATCTCTCTACCTACCCCCCCTCTCTCTAACGCCAGGTCATATATCCGGGTTGACTAGTATTTCGTGGGTTGTGTGTTATTACAGCAGCTGTCAGGCAACTGAGGCCATATTTCAAGGTTATGTTGCCTTTTTATACCCGGATTCCACACTCAATATTCTCTTATCTGTCAGTCTGTTTATGTATGTATGTTGACTATTGATGAATTAGACTGAAATATATAGAGAATTATCGATATATTTCACCTTAACTCTGCGTAGTGAAGTAGTTCAGTAATACCTGGTCTTCACCCAATCAAGAATTTAATTAACCTGTCCGGGCTATATTATAACTTGTACAGACAGGTATATTTATTCAGTTTTACCTGGTGTAGTGATGATGGTGGTGGTAGTGGTGAAGGGGTGGTGTTGGTGGTGAAGGGGTGGTGTTGGTGGTGAAGGGGTGGTGTTGTGTTGCTGTTCTATAGAGTTAATTAAAAATGTTAAAATGTGTAAAATAACACGCGAGGTTATGTGTATGTTTGTGTGTGTGTGGTTGTGAGAGAATATGGTAACGATTAATGAACACACGCACGCACACACACTAACGTACGCAAATGAGACATAAATGAGGTGCAAATAAGATTACTGGCAACCCCACCAGTGCCACGGTGCCACTGTGAACTCTTTCTTTCTCTCTCTATTTTTATACACTTCTCTCACTCTCTCGGTTTATATGGTGTAATCGACAATAAATAGATAAGATGTATTGCAATCTCATTCCCTTTCTCCTCCTCCCACCTACCGCTGACAGCCAGGAAATTAAACCAAACTGATGTATTGTTCCTCAAAGGGTTAAACCATAATAATCAAAAGTTAAACCTAACCTAACCTAATCTCCCTTTTCTCCCTAATTAATCACCCTTTATTAGCAACATTATAACTAATTAATCTTTGTTTTTCTTTCTGTCTGGCGGATACGTTCGGCAGAGCTGGCGTAGGGGCGCGAGCGTGTGTGAGAGATTACCTATATCTGCCCAGCCTGGCGAACGAGGTGGTGGCGAGCGGGGGTTTGTCTTCGCCAGGAGGGGGAGTGAGAGTCTGTGGAGGGAAATTCTCACACATACACAGCGATACCTCCTCCAGACCTCTCACAGGTAAGGTAAAGGTGATTAGTGGCGATCTGAGGTGATTTAGGGGTGACTGAAGGTAATTAGTTAATATCCGAGTTAATTTAAGGTAATATTAAATGATTTGAAGAGGTTGTAAGTAATTTTAGATGCTTTTTTTAACTAATTCTAAGTAATCTAATTTAAGGTAATTTTAGGTCATCATAAATTTACACCAATCCCAAAATACGGACGTGTGACGTCATTATGGGATTGACCAATGAGAGGCGTCGGTCGAGCTTCCCGCTACATCAAAGATGGGATCGGGAGATTAAACGCCCCAAAGTGTCAGTGGATGATGAGCTCTCGTAGGGGATGGAGCTCACGGTGGACGGAGAGAGAGAG
Source organism: Homarus americanus (assembly GCF_018991925.1). Lineage (NCBI taxonomy): Eukaryota > Metazoa > Arthropoda > Malacostraca > Decapoda > Nephropidae > Homarus > Homarus americanus. Next base: position 15,846,560 of record NW_024737068.1, read on the forward strand.
AGAGAGAGAGAGAGAGAGAGAGAGAGAGAGAGACTCAATATATTACGAGGAGGAGGATGTGTTTGTTGGTGTTCGTCTTTGTTGTTGTTATTATTGTTTGTCATTATTGTTATTTTTAATTGTTGTTGTAATTGTTCTTATCATTGTTGTTGTTGTTGGTATTATTGTTGTTGTTGTTGTTAATGTTATTGTAATTGTTTTTGTTGAATAATCTTACATTACAGATGTACTAATGTACCCTGGAGTCATGTACACACACCCTCTATGTGCTACAGATGTACTCAGTAAGGTACAAGACTGAACTAATGTAGTATAATCAATTACAAATGTACTGTCATACTAAATATGTACTACCATGCTTCACAGATGTGCTATTGTGTACTACAGGTTTACTCTCATGTACTACAGGTGTACTATCTCCACAGGGTACATGACAGGTGCAGTGTACGTGATATACTTCAAGACAGGTGAGCCGGAGGTGTACAACAGCGGTACACATGGACCGGGGTACAAGCTCTCCTACCACCAACGGTACAGCTGTCCCCACACCACCTCCAAGCACGGTACATCTGTCTACAGTGACGGTACGTGATGGTATAGTGACTTAACACGCTTTTGTTATGTTAAATAAGGGTGCAGTTACCCCGAACCTAACCCAACCTCACCTAACCTAACCAAACAAGCTCTATTAGGGAACAAATTAACCCTTACCTGCTAACCCCTTCAGTAAACACCTGGCCAAGACTCGGGATTCCTATTAGTGTTTTGATCGACAGGTTTCTATGCCAATTTTATTCGTTATATTTAATTTTAAGTGTGTGTGTGTGTGTGTGTGTGTGTGTAGGTGCCACAACACACCCCAATAACACGGTCTGTCCCCCTACAGAGTCACACCCCACGTCCCCACATTACCGGGAACACCTCCTCGACGTCACCTCCTCTGTTTTCCTCCCCTATGGCCTCCCACCTCCTCCTGTCTCTAACTCCCTCCTGCCAGGGCCGCTACTGGAGGAGAACTACCAGACGAAGGAGGACCACACCTTCAGGGACTCCGGCAAACCTTTCCTCCTGTACAGAAGAGCAGGAATCAGCCCTCTGGAGAAGAACAGCCCCCAGGACACCTCTGGGGGCTCAGGTGGGACTGATGGCCCTCTCAATACCTCCCAGGTGATGAGTCTTGTCGGTGATGTTTTGTCGGAGTCACTGCAACAGACGCTGCCGGGGTTCGGGCACTCGCTAGGGACGCTACTGCAAGCTACAAGACCATCCCAGTTGAACGAGGGGCACCAGGTGAACGAGGGGCATCAAGTGAACGAGGAGCATCAAGTGAACGAGGGGCACCAGGTGAACGAGGGCATCAGTGAACGGGCCAGGTGAACGAGGGAGAACGGGCATCAAGTGAACGAGGGGCACCAGGTGAACGAGGGGCATCAAGTGAACGAGGGGCATCAAGTGAACGAGGGGCACCAGGTGAACGAGGGGCACCAGGTGGACGAGGGGCACCAGACCAGTAGCACCTCTCACCTATCTTATATGACCAACGGTGCACAGGTGAGGAAGGTGGGCGAGACAACCTATGGAGACAGTTTCATCATCTCTATGTTGCCTCAGACGACCCGCAGCGATGCTTATTATGTTGGCGAGAGAGACGTGGCACAATGGACGGGTGGAGCGAGCGTGGGAGGCGGTGGTAGTAGTGGTGGTGCGGGTGTAGGAGGTAGTGGTGGAGAAGAAGGCTTAAGAGACAGCATCAGTCCCCTTCTCCAACACACCACCGCCAACAACAACACTACAAGCTGGTATTATCAATTCTCTCCACAACACAACACACAGACATACACCTCATCCCAATTACGAAATACCAATTATAAATCTCCCTCTACAAATTGGGTATCGGACGCTAATAGGGAGAATGAAATAGGAAAACAGAATAATCAAGGAACAGAATATATCAATAGACCTGAAGATATAAACGTGAGTAAACTGGACATCTACAACAAGTACAACTCCTACAACAACCCCTATAACTACCACAACCTCAGCAACCACAACCTTGGAATATTAAAAGCAAGGTTCTCAGATTTGACGCCAGAGGGAGGAACTCAGGTGAGGACTCTCTTACCTGTTGAGATGTCTCCCACGATAACGAGAGAGACTTCCTCCATGATCTCACCATCTCTCACCTCACCACCTTCCCTGAGAGATAATGGTGATGTTGTCTCGTCTTTGTATGGTGACGTGACCTCTCTTGACCTCCTTCCATCTCTACCTCTTTATTCAAGATTCGTTTCCTCTTTATTAGCTCAGTCTTCATCTTCCTTGGTTGCTGGTTCTCCATCTTCTCTTTTATCTCTTAATTCCTCTCCTTCAACTTTAAATTCTTCTCTTTCTTCCAGTTCACCTTTATCCCCTTCTCTCTCTTCTCTTCCCAATTCTTCCTCCTCTCTCAATTCTTCCCCCTCTCCTACTTCTCCCTCCTCTTCTCTCAGTTCCTCCTCGTCCCTTCAGCAGGGCCGTGTAGGAAGTGTGTTATGGAGGCGCCCCTCAGTGTACCACCTCCCTGACGCCAAGACCTCCGATACTTTCATTATCTCACCCTTATCTAAGGCCCTCGACCTGGCGACGACCGATGAACCTCTACTGACTCCTGCTGGCGACTTATCCTTGGTAGGTGTTGACGGTGATGGCTCTAACACCTCCTCTTCCCACCCTGCAGAAGGCGATGAAGAAGGGTTAAAAAGGAACGGTATACTGGATGATGATAATGGTGGTGGTGAAGGGGAAATTGATAAAGAGGGAATAAGAAATAATACGATAACTAGAGGCACTAAAGAAGGGAGAGAAGGAGAGAATGATGATGGGAGAACAGGCAAGGAGAGAATTAGGAGAGATATATTAAATGGAGAGATGAGAGAAGGTAAGGTAAGGGATTTGGTCACGTGGTATCCCGACATCAGCCCTGGAGATGTCAACAAAGAACAGCTGATCTGGAAGCCATTAGATGTAAACAAACAACAGCTGATTGGCAGGAGACCGTCAGATGTCAACAAAGAACAGCTGATTGGGAGGGGACCATCAGATGTCAATAAACAACAGCTGATCTGGAAGCCATTAGATATAAACAAACAACAGCTGATTGGCAGGAGACCGTTAGATTTCAACAAAGAACAGCTGATTTGGAAGCCATTAGATGTAAACAAACAACAGCTGATTGGCAGGAGACCGTCAGATGTCAACAAAGAACAGCTGATTGAGAGGGGACCGTCAGATGTCAATAAACAACAGCTGATCTGGAAGCCATTAGATATAAACAAAGAACAGCTGATTAAGAGACCCATAGATTTTAAGACGGAACAGCTGATCGTCAGTAAGCCAGTGTACTTCTACAAAGAACAGCTGACCGAGAGACCCACAAAAACCAAAACCGAACAGCTGATCTGGAAGCCACTAAATGTAGACAGAGAACCGCTGATTGACAGAAGACCAGAGGATGTCAACAATGAACAGCTGATCGGAAGCAAGCCAATACATGTCATCAAAGAACAGCTGGTAGTGAGGCCGCCGCCGTCAACTACCATCACTAGTAAGCCATATTACGTGTTGCCCTTCATGACTTACGATAAATTTGAGGCGTTGACTGATAAACTGCAGCGTTATAAGATAAGGATCAGCGCTGGTGGTGTCCCTTACATCAGCTCTGAAGACAACAGCATCAAGGTAGGACACACTGGGGGCTATCCTACAGCAGGGGATCCTAACACTGTCGTTACCTGGTACCCTTACCTGGACAAGCACCAACAGGTGACAGAGAATGATCTCAGTACCAGACTAATTACCTGGTCGGCTGTGGACGGCAGGTGAGGTGAGCTTTAAGTTAAAATCTCGCCAGCACAAGCAATCATCATCGCCCGACACAAATTAACGCCAGACTAAAGTTCGCTCAATTTCTACCTGTGGTAATGTTGTTTAGTGATACAAGGCACAGGTCTTGTGAGCAATGTGGAAATCAGGAATATCAGGAAATGCAGGAAAATCTTACTTATTTCTTCGTTGACAGATGTTCCGGTTGATGACTCTGTGAGTATATCAACCTAACCTAACCATATAGTGTGTTAATAACGTTATCTTCTATGTGATGATAATACTTCCAACTTATTTTTAACATTAAGCTGAAGATAAAATCAATATTGCCTTTTTTTATCAGTCAAAGATTCTGTTCTATTTATATCTATATTTTCTCTTCGTGACCTGGATATATTTATCGACTTTTTGTTATTGTTATTTACAAATATATAAATGATTGGAGTCATCGAGGATAATGATATAAGCGTTTTAATTACCTTTATAAAGCTCAAGAGATTTATAGTAATTTAAGTATAGCAAAACAAAGACTTATTAATGTCTCACTGGTAACATGAAGCCTTATAGAACCATTTGAAAGGACATGTTTATATAATACTTCTTTCTAAGTTATTACTGAGAGCTGTAGATGATGGAAGCATTATTAAAATACTAAGGAAAGTCTTATTACCTTTCCTCTAGTGAATTGAAGACCCAGAGTTAATTAGTCTCAGGTAAAAATGAATCTTAAGTAATTCTTTAATAGGACTTTACAGTCCAATCCTCTTGTTATTCAGTCCACGTTCTTTTGAGTGACACTCGTCACCTGTTACTTATACTTAATTTATTTGTGTTGTTCCTGTCGCCACCAATGTGGTATATCTATGTGAGTACCTATTTATGTTTCTTATGTGTCCATCAGTATTTGCTTAGTTAGATATAAGTAATTCAGTGTTATTTCACGTTAGTTAATTTCAATGTTAGTTTTTATATGTTTATGCAGTGTTAACGTAATCCAATGCTTTATTTTTATTCTTTTGATGTTTCGATGTTTTAGTATCATTTGTGTCTTAAAGGTTTCGATAGTGAATCAATTTGTTGTGACAGCCTACGAGGCTCTTTATTGTGTAAATATTTAATTAAATTCTTAAAGGTTTACTTCATTCATTTTTATTCCCTTTTGATTTACTTCACTTTTCTTTTTGTTTGGTTACGCCTAGAACCTGGATATTAAAGTAAATTAAGAGACGGCGTAACAACATGTGGTACTAGTGTTGTAGTGAACATGTAGTACTAGTGTTGTAGTGAACATGTGGTACTAGTGTTGTAGTGAACATGTAGTACTAGTGCTGCAGTGAACATGTAGTACTAGTGTTGTAGTGAACATGTAGTACTAGTGTTAGTGAACATGTAGTACTAGTGTTGTAGTGAACATGTAGTACTAGTGTTGTAGTGAACATGTAGTACTAGTGTTGTAGTGAACATATACTACTAGTGTTGTAGTGAACATGTAGTACTAGTGTTGTAGTGAACATGTAGTACTAGTGTTGTAGTGAACATGTAGTACTACTTTGTCGTGAACATGTAGTACTAGTGTTGTAGTGAACATGTAGTACTAGTGTTGTAGTGAACATATACTACTATATACTACTAGTGTTGTAGTGAACATGTAGTACTAGTGTTGTAGTGAACATGTGGTACTAGTGTTGTAGTGAACATGTAGTACTAGTGCTGCAGTGAACATGTAGTACTAGTGTTGTAGTGAACATGTAGTACTACTCTTGTCGTGAACATGTAGTACTAGTGCCCTGAAGTTCTCACACCACTGTAAGAAGGCAAATCAAGCAAACAAGCTAGTAGGCCTAATAGGAAGGGCATTCACATACCTATATGATCTGACTCATCTCTTCAAAAGTGAGGTGCTTCCCAATTTGTAGTAGTCATTTCATCTAGTCCCTGAGCAATACAAGACTGTAAGTTAATGAGAATGTCCAAAAGTGGGCCAACAGACTTGGGTACCTATACCTCATGTACCCAGGGATATAAGAACACCTGCAGTTGCCTATCTTCTATTATAGATGGGCAAGGCAAGACTTAATAGAACTCTGTAAGCACCTCAGACCACATAACTAGAGTGTTCATACCTGGGAATGGTGGAGACCCACCCCACTAGGGCTCACAGCCTCAGGTTGAAGAAACACGTTCAGAAAATTGCCAGGGCATACTGTTTTGGTGTGTTGTAAACTCTGGAATAACCTGCCAGTGTTATGATGGCACCAAGACTTGACTATCACTGGGACAGGTTTGGGTACACTCTGGGGTCAATGCATGCCCAATATTTGCCCAATGTGTAAACAGACATGACGGACCACCCAAGCACGTAACAGGCTGATCAGTGGTGAATAAAGTAGAGATCTCTAAAAAATAAAAATCATAGGAAATTAAAAAACACAAAAGGGGGGGGGGCGGCATTTACCTGTAGTACGGGAGTTTTTCTCTTCAATATTAATGGACCCGATCCTGAATGAGAATGTTACATGTTGTTAAACATTGAATGAGTAATTTTTTTTTGTTATACTGTATGAAACTAAGTTTGAGGATTTCGAGTGACTATTTTTTTACTTCAAAACAAAATTAATTATTCATAGCTCCCACAAAAGCTACAAAATAAAAAATGCTTAAAAATATGAGAGCATTGGACATACCTAACTTTCAACTTAAATTATGTAAGGAGTTAACAAAAATGACTTACCTGGTAGGTAGACAGAACGAGTTAATTGCGACAATTCACAACATACTTCATGGCGACTCCTGCCAAATACTGTGCAAGAGAAATTCAAAATAGAGGTCAAGTATACTATAAAAAAAAAATATTGACTTTAGAACTTGAGCAAATGAATTCTTTAAAAGAAGCAAGACATTCAGATTACTAGCACCTACATGCTTGCAGTCCTGCTCCATAAAATTTTTTTAATTATTTGTTAATGTTATGTACACAAGGACCAACATGTAGCACTGCAAAAATATTAGTTCTACTCCTATAATTTAGCAACAATCAGCATCACCTTGTTAAGTTGCTCCCAACTCCACAATCAAATCATTACCACTAAGCTCGAACAATCAGTAACTATTTATAATACAGCACTGTACAGTACACTGTACTGCCTTTGATATTCTCATTATAGTTAACCACAATATTTGGGACTTGTGTTAACTAATCTTGCTATCATTCTCTGTTCTTCATACCCTTTCCTTCCTTAATGTACACACAGCCAGCCAAGCTATGCACTCATCAAAACTTTAATTTATTTACAAATGTATAGAACTTCCCAAACAATAAATAAAGTGTTTGTCAATACAGTAATGTACTCTAAAACATGCAAATAAGTCATTGTAATCGACTCGAGGTAACTTCTCACATTATTAAGTCTGACCATACACTTCTCACCCAACCTAAGCGTTAAGTCCAATAATACAGTAATTCTTTCACCATACGTAATAAAATTGTACAGATCACGATGGCCCAACCATAACTTTCACCTCACCTTGCACATATACTTCACATCCATTCAACTACAGTACACTTAATTTAACTGAGGGTTCTATAAACTATAACAAACAATGAGACCAATTCCAACTGCAGTTAAAATAGAGCGAAGGCTAGCACTTTTATCATGGCATTGAATAAGCAACTTACTAGGGGTAGAAATTCATAGGTACGCCCGGCCGCCAAAAATATCAGAAGAGCGAATAGTTCTTAGAAAATTACTGCAGTAGTTTTTAATCGCCTGCCAGGCATCTAGCATGTCAGACTTGCAGTTTCTAGGAGCTATCCAGTAGTTTTGAACAAAAGCTGATACTTTTGACAGTCTGCTTTACTAAAGCATTGCAAGGGGCAAACATGTGTTGTACACATGGACCTGTGTACTTGGTCGTTGCGCCCTGCTGCTCCCAAGGTCATCTCAGTGCAACTAACACCTCCGTACAGTATTGACATGATGACGAACACAGACATTATTAGTAATCATCATAGTTGCCAAAGGGGATTGTTTGATGTGGAAGAATGTTAATCCACCACCAAGCAGTTTGACTGGCTGTTGTGTAGTACTGCTGCAGAGGCCAAAGCTTTCGCTCATGATGGTATGCAGAGCTATCACCACAAAATGAGTAAGATATCACCTGTTTCAAAACTGTCCTGGCAGCAAATCAAGGAATCATAAGAGAAGTGTGGCTCCTTTCTCCATTCAGTTGACCTTCTTCTGTCCATGCACAATAAACTAGCCCCCTCTAGGGCAATCTAATCTAATTTTCAGTCAGGTCAAGCTCATCAAGACAGACTGGCGCATCGTCTCACCGATGACCACTTGACAGACCTAGTTAGAATGTTTGCAATTTCAATCCAGGGCAAGCCACCAACAAGTTTTTAACAACTGGGGCCCACCGTGTTGATGGGTATAACCACACAGATGACTGCAGCACAGAAGCACTCAATGCCATCGAAGAATTGGATGAGGAGCATATACAAACTTATTGACCAAATGCAGTGAAGAAAATCCCCATTTACCTGTAGTTACATATACAGAACTAATTTTTTGAGGTTCTAATTTTTTTTTGAATTTCAGCAAATAATATAAAGTAAACAAGAAAACAGATTATCCATATAATGTTGTTCGCAATTTAAATATAATTTACCATTTCCTATAAAGTTAAATAAAGTGTCAAAGTAAACAAATTTCTATGTAGGCCTACCCAGTATGTCACTTTTTAAAATTTTAATGAGGTTTTTTGTCTCGTAAAATTTGGGAAGGGCTAGTAACTATTTGGTTCTTTTAGCCCGGCTGGCTGCCTAAAAAAAAGGCGAATTTCTACCCCTGCTTACAATCAAGAGTTGCACTACAAGGGATTAAATTACTTACCAGAAAATGATATACAGATGGAGAATGTGTGAACATGGTGAAAAAGGTATATTTATTGAGATGACATGGCTTGTTATGAGTATGATGATGATCCCATGTAGGGCAGTTTGTCTAAATAATCTCTTTTTTAAGATTTTGAGGGTTCTAAAAAGAACCCAGGGACAGGAGGGGAAGGATGACAGGATTAGGCGAGGATGGGTAAGGATGACAGGATTAGGTGAGGATGGGTAAGGATGACAGGATTAGGTGAGGATGGGTAAGGATGAGAGGATTAGGTGAGGATGGGTAAGGATAGGGAATAAGTTTCAGTACAGGTGTATTAAGGAAAATGGACTGTTAGGTTTTATGATTGTGGGAAGAAACAAAATTATGAGGGTCTGAAAAATTCAGTCATACACACATATCCAACACACATAAAAATCTTAGTCCAATACTATCATACCACCTTTCATTCATGGAGTATCATATTCACAATTATTGTTAGTTCATGCCTAAGTTGTAGGAAAAGACTCAAGTAGGTGATTGGAATGAGACCTTCCCAGAAGACTGGGATAATTGAGAGCTTGAAATGTTAGGGAACAACAGAAGACGTTTAAATAAATTTGCATGACTAAGGTTAAACCTGATTGTGCCAGAGAGGCTGAGGTTGAGAGGTATCTCACGGATAACAATGAGGGTAACAACCCCGTGGATGGATTAAGGATGAAGGTTGGGGATAAGACTACGAGAGACCTCATGATATCATGAGAACTCCAATCACACCTGTATCAGGTACATCATTTAACTTAGAATACTTAAATTTTTTTGCTTATCATTTTGTTGTCAAATAAGACTCTTTGAAATAGATCTCTTTGTACCATAACCAATGGTGATATCATAGGAGTTTGCCATGGATGGCAAATAATCTGATTTACACTTTGGAGGAGAGTTGAAGCTGATGGCAGTATCACAGACATTTAATCTTCAAGTCTCCTTGGTGGAGGTGACAGTGATGACAACAACAATGTGATGGTTAGTTGCAACTGATGGTGCCAAAACCCCTCAATGGTGTTGTCAACTCTTTTGTCACCAACATGGGCGTGTTAGTGTTTCGTTTTATCCTCCTGTAACCGGTTGCAGTCAGGCTTGTCCTCATGCATGGGACACTACAAAACAGCGACACTTAATGCTAAGCAACAGGCGTCACGTCCTCAGGTGTAGGAAGCCCTCAGACTCAGTGACTATGTGGCACTCTGCCCTCTGTGGTCAGCACATTTCACAGCAACATTACAATCGAGCCTTTCTTTTTTGACACCACCCATCCACTGGCAAAACCACATGTTTGTAAGCCTTTGGCACGGGGAGTGTTTACAAATATGACAGCTCTCAAAAGTAACCAAACTATGATATGCATTCAAATATCCATCAAACTTGACATGAGGTAGAGCTAAGTATTACTGAGTGCTAACACCACTGGGGCATTTGCAAATGAGATGGTGATAAAATGCTTTGGTTCAAAATACAATATTTAAGAGAGACTCCAGTTAAGTGAATGCCTCCAATGAGATCTACTCAACAAGGGTGAGCAACACCCCTTTATAATATCAATACAGCAGAAATGGGCCTCCACCTGAGTAATTGTACCTCTGGAGTGGAGGACAGCGGAGATAAAGCCTCGTGTCTTCCTACCACAGGTCTCCAACTCCCAAGTGAGAGATCACACCTGCTGTTCTTCTTAGCCTACTGCTCGAGTTTGCAGCCTTTTTGTTGTGCCACTTTAATTTACAGTTCACCCTACATCTGATCAAGACTCCTGAGCATTGTGCACTTCTGTCGGTGATCACATTTCAAGCAGAAGAGTGCAGGGATGCAACCCCAAGGGATTTGTACTGTGGGGGTCACTCCCTTGGAACACTGGAATGTGGATCCAGCTAGTCTCTATCAATTCAGAGTTAAATAATTGCTTCTTTGAGATCACAAATCCTTAACACTATTCACTCGGGCAAGTACGGCACAATGCAAATGTTCCCTACTAAAACTCTCATCAGTAAATATCTCCAGTTCTTCGCAAGCAGTACTGCCCTTTGTGGCACATTATAGCAAAACACTGTGCCATGTTTCAAATATGGCATCCATATAAAGTTGGTCCAAACCAATACCTTTGGATCAATAAAATAATCATATAATATACATGAAATGGGCAACCGGTTACAGGTGAATCTTAATAAAAAACTGGCATAATAAAAATAGTCTATACAAATTCTGTAGGTTGGAGTGTGGCAGGTTGGACCTCAAGACTAGAGTACTGTTGTACACCGTATATCACGGAGGATTCCCACCGCCAACGCTCCTAGCGTGCTGAAACACTAACCCTCGCCACTCACAACAATTTATTACCTTGTGGACACTGGCAGGTTCAACGACTCATCTAACCAGACTTCTGTTCACTGTTTAACTGTCCAATTTGATACACTAAGTTACCAACTTAAAGAACTCGATTAACTGGAAAATACTCGAATAGACTTAATAGACTTAAAAGAAAAATAAAGAAATACCGTTTATGGCATTTTACGTCCACAAAATAATTAGAATAAAATATTACCTTCTAAATACTAATTTCGTCTGAGATGCAACTGCAGACAATAGGACACTAAATGAGCACTGCTGAACAACTACAAACAATCAACACTTCACATCCAGACAAATTATGCCTGCCAAAAATTCTGAGCATTTAACTTTAAAACATCTTTCACAAGGAAAAGCACCATTAACTTACTTGACACATTGAACAGTATGATTGTTTGTAATATTGTGGAAATGCTAAGTCATAAGTTGTAAAACTTAAGATTGCCGTTTCTAAATTAATGTTCCATAACATTGAAATTCCAAATCTTTGCTAATAGCCAATTCTTTCCCAAGAAAGCCAACAGGAAAAGTTAGAATTTCTATCCAAATGCTCCAGAAAGAAAACAAGAGATAATTCAACAAATCCACAATGCAGCATGTGATTCTACTAAAATACAGGACATTGGGTTGCTTGCTCATGATGATCCCAGTTATTGCTGGCTAGGACACATCATCACGCAGTGGGAACAACAACAGTGATTTCACTTTGCGTGACACGGACAGTAAAGCCAGTAAGCACTACCAGTATCACAGAACAAGAACATTGTGGTTACCAGTTCACGCTATGATCATCAACCTTTTGACTTTCACCATATAGTACTTGGACAGTTTCTCGAGGAAACTGGCACGGACAGCGGTGCAGAGGATGCGGCCTGGTGGAGGGGGCGGTTTACAGTTCAGACTGCGGCCCCGCTCTCCCCTCCACTTTACAGTGGCCCCGCCACCCTGCCTACAATGCTGCCATGCTTCCCAGCACCACTAAGCAGTTACCAAGATGCCTGAGCTGGTTAAATGAGAAACTAGCGACTCTGTAACAGCCCGACAGTGTTGCCTCTGGGCTGGACACTTTGTATTCTCTCCAGCCATCCAATGCATAGGTGGCATGGGCAGCTTGGATGGGCAGGGTGGTTCAGCTGATACACGGGGAACTGCAAGCCGGGATGGACTAACAGAGCCACTACATGATTCCGTTCTTGGTCGACCACTTATGTTGGTAATTGGGATTGGTGTGGTTGTAGCAACAGCTGGAGCAGCAGTGATAGTAGGTGGACTCTGCTGATTTGGAACTGGCCTTTGCTTAGCCCTGGGTGACCTGCTCTCACTGCGTGCAGTAATAGGAGAGACAGTGGCTTGGTGCCGGCGCTTTCCAGGACGCATAGTAGCCGTTACCTGAAAAAAAATAAGATCGTTACGTATTGAGCAGCAACAATACACCTGTAATGGTTTGAAATTGAGAGCAATATATATATATATATATATATATATATATATATATATATATATATATATATATATATATATATATATATATATATATATATATATATATATATATATATATATATATATATATATATACACACACACACAGGTCCACGACCAATTTTCCGGCATCCTTGGTTCCAAAGCCTTGCCGGATTATCCGTTTTGCCGGACCAACCAAGGTCAGGTAATAATAATTAAACAATACACCTCTGACCCACTAATTATACACCTCCCGTGTCTCTAAAGCACCATGGACTGCTAGAAACTTAAATTAAACAAATATTAAATGTAAAGTAAATGTGAAATTTTTTTTAATAATTTCGAGCAACATTACTGTACAAACTTTGTACTCAAATGTACTACACTAGACTAAAAAAAAAATATCTCGTGCAAACTATATGATATTTAAACTCAAATTAATCACCATCTTACAAGGATTCCAGCAATGCAAATTATATTCTAAGTCTAGTCAGCTGTATTTTATAAGAAAAACGTACGCCTAAACTGGCTTCACCCTGGCTGTGAGGAAGGGGGAGATTTTTTTTGACAGCTGTCAGGGATTGAAGATAACAAAGTGCGTAGTTATCAAACAAAGGAGTTTTAGTTTTTCCTTTATAAAATGTCACTGAATTGACTTGGCAGTATATAATTTGCATTGCTATAATTCTTGTAAGATAGTAATTAATTTTAGTATAAACATCACATAGTTCGCACTAGACAATTTTTTTTTAGTAATTCACTTATTACAGGTTCACCCTTAGGACAATTATTTTTTCACAATATTATTTTGGATGGTGTGTGCATGTAAATCAGTAAAAAATAAATGAAGAAAGGTGCATATATCTTCCCAAAAATATGAGTTTAAAAACTTGTACTGTACTCAAATGTATTACACTAGACTAAATTTTTTTTTCTCATATGCAAACTACGTGATGTCCATACTCAAATTATTCATCCTATCTTACAAGGATTCCAGTAATGCAATTTATATTCTGTTAAGTCTAGTCAGCTACATTTTATAAGATAAAAACTTTAAGCCTAAACTACCTTCACCCTGGCTGGGAGGGAAGTTACGTGCCCTCTCATAATTTTGTCCGGACCATCGGTTCCTGGAAAATTGGTGGTGTACCTGTATAATATACAGGTATATATAAAATAGATGTAATGACCCCCTTTCGCACTATCTTTTCAAAGAACCTAACCCCAGTGCTATACAGGGTCCTCCTGTAGCTACCGTTAAAAAAAAAAAAATAAATAAATAAATGAAAATTATATATATATATATATATATATATATAACTATCATTACCCCAATTTGTTCTCCATATGTACCTTTGGTGATCTGATGAGTGAATATAAACAATCACTGAATGATGTTTTAAAGAAAGAACACTCCACTGACATATAACTATAGGTAAATATAACAGTAAATAAGTACTGCACTTATTAGGCTATAAGCTCACTGGTTTGTTTACTGGTAAAATCAGATAAATTGATGATGCTTAGTTTAATTTTGCTATTGAGAGCTTAAACGTACGTGTGTGTGTGTGTGTGTGTGTGGGCAGTAGTGTAGGAGATATAGTGTGTGTGTGTGTGTGTAGGCAGTAGTGTAGGAGATATATCTGATACACCAATTACAGTGGACCCTCGTTTTTGGCAATTTTTATTTGCAGTTTCGATTATTCACAGATTTTAATAAAAAATATATTTTCATTGCAACATGACATGCAGGCTAAATTGCGTGCCTAAACAAGTTTCCATAAGAAGCTACCAGAGCACAGCTTCCCGTTTCTCCTGTCTCACTTGCGTCCCACACCATACTGTGTATACATCTCACTGCAACCTGTGTTTTGTGCTTGAAAATCCCACCATGGCTGCAAAACACCCTTTACAGGTGGTGACAGGGGCAGTAACGCACCAAAGAAGACTAAGAGAGATAGAAGTGTCAACTTTGAAAAAGCCAAAATATTAAAATTTGTCTCAACATGTTACTTTATGATATACAACGGAAAGAGAGGTTCACGGATAATTAGAAATGCATTTAGAACTATGCAAGTGATTGGGAATAGGTTATGGGTTATAATGTTGAATATTACATGGCAAGTGATAATTAGAAAAAGAATATTCGCAGTTATATCAGAACGTAACCCCACAAAAAACAAGAAACCCCTGCAATTGCTTTTGAAAATTACAAAAGCAAAATAGAATAAAGTAAAGTACAATTCAATTTATACTTAACAGAAAAGAAATCGAAATTTCAAGAAATTTCATCTGGATATTTCTCTGCTATACCATGAAGAATTTTCTTGCAAACTATTTATGTCAGCTATCAACATAATTAACACATTGTTGGAATTACCTTTTCTATATTTAGTGAATTATTATTTTTTGTTTTATACCATATTCATGCTCTCCTAATCTAAATTTTTTTAATACAAAACAAAAAAAGTACAATGAACAAATTCTTCATATTTGCCCGTTCAAATGAGACCTTATTTTTTAAAATCGGCCCATAAATAGTGGAAAAATATATAAAAATGATATACAAATCTATTTTGAGTAAGCGCACCGGAGTGAGGTGCTGCGGCGAGCAACGAATCGTATATCTGACCGCTTTAACAGTTAGGAGCGTACTGACTTTCCTTATTTGAATGCTAGTCCAGCTGCTCCTCTTTCCTCCCTCCACACTCAGTAGCATACCAGAAAGTGTCAGAGTAAACAGAAGCAAGTTATATTTCCTGGTTTATTTTCTATGAATATTTTACTAGATGTTGTGGATACACGTCAGAATGACCTTGAACACGCATGGGAGAGGGGGGGGGACATTTACCTGTAAAATTAATTGCCGAATCTCCATAAATAACTTCGATATTGTGGGAGTGGCTACTGGAAGGGTGCACGAAGCTCTGATATTTTTTCTTAATTTTTCCATAATTTTAAATATTGTTCAACCACCTCACCTCGGGTTTACTTAAAAGAATAGAATGTAGGATTAATATTCTGCAATATGCAAATGACAAAAATGTACTTTGCTTTTGCACACCTAAACTAGCAGTACAGCACAAGTTTTTACGCAGGGTCCATGGCATAACCACCTATAGCTTTCTCTTTCACTATCCTGCATGGGCTACTTTCGGATTAACGAGATAGACACTATACTGCATAATATCACGAAGGCATTAGAGAAGTAATAATGTTAAAGTAAATGATATTCACTTCTAGACATTAACATTAAGGAAGAATTAGACCCCCCTGATTGGATGTCACACTGTCTCACAATATATGGTCGAGTTGGGATTTACCGGAGATACCTGAGGATTATGGGTAACTGTAATCTGAAGGGTGTATACACCGCCTTCTGCCTAATGACCTCGCGATGTCTCGTACTGATCTCACTTCTAGCCAGACGTAAATCCAGTATTTGCAGGTCTAGCAAAATCCTGCTAGTGGGTGTGAAGGCCATGTCACTAGACTTCCCCACTTGAGTCATACCTCCGTCACTCACACACTAGAGGGAGACCAGACGACCATGGCGGTCAGTAAGCAGCGTAACCTGTCCTGGATGGCGACAACAATACATACCTGCCGGATCATCCCTGTGATGCTCTACACATCATACAGAAAAACCATGCAGAGAGAATGACGTAGTGTCGCTGCCAGCATGCCCTTCCGTCAACTTGGGTATGCCGGACGCAGAGATGTCCCCAGCCGGGATCCTGTCATCAATTTTCCAGCCAGGCCACCAGCCCGACGACACCATCTGGTGGATTGCTGGTACCACAGTCATCAGGTTCGAAGCAAACATCTAGGGACAATGGAGCCGACTCGGTGCCTCTCTTTGACCCAGGGGCCTTGCCTTAATTGGTTGGGTAAGAAGGGGCTGACCTTAACTGTGTTGATCCGAAGTCAACGTGTTGGCTACAGTCAGCATTTACAACGTCCAAACTACTTGTGAAAGACAGCTGCTACAAACAAGGAGGAGGAGAGAAGTGAGAAGTGGATGTCCAAGAGGAGTGACATACTGTCCTGGAAAGCCCTTGTCCCGTTGGTAGCTCTATTAAGGATCCACCCCATTGGCACCTACAAGTGTAGATGTCATGCTGAACCTGATGAAGTGAGAGAAGCATGCAACGATGCAACACAATAGTTCACAAAGGTGTTAGTACGGACGGGATGGTGGTCACTGTGGATATGAGTGATGCTGTGTGTCCTGATCAGAGTTGGAGAAGAAGATTCTTGTGGAGTTGTGAGAAGAGAAGGAGAGGATCCTATGTCCTGTGGGATGGACACTCCCAGTGTTGAAAATTGACTAGCTGGTCCCCCCACTATTGGAAAAGATCCTGTTCCCATTGTGAGTTCTGAAACTAGGCTGCCCAGTAGGCTTGTACCATCGTGGAATGAGGCTATGCTGCTGAAATTAGTTACCAGGGAAGAGGTACAATTGATATGTCTGATACGAATAACTCTAGGCAGTTAGTGGATAATGTAGTCAAGAAACTCCATGTCTCCAGAAACGATTTGTTCACTCATAGTAGATGGGAGCTGAAAGGCAGTGAAAAGTAAGCAAGTGTTTGTGGACAACCTGCCATATGCAAATGTTAACTCTGTATCTCTGCCTGCTGCCAGATGTACTATCATCAATTGTGAGATGAGAGACCAGCTGAACAACAGAAAATAGGATATACAAAGTGTGTGTGTGATAAGATCCATGATATACCAGAATATGTAATGGAAAAAAAAATATATGAAATTAATTGAGAGAATGAAAAACAAAACTTTAAGTACTGTAATTAAGATAAGAAGTGAAGAAAATCTGTTTTGAGAGGTACATCTCCTCCCCAACTTACAACGGGGTTAGGGACCCAAATCCAGGTCCTAAGTCGAAATGGTTGTAAGTCGAAAATGCTTAAATAATACATATAAAATCTAAAATGGGTCTCTTTTTCTTCTCAGCACCACAAAACTCACTTTTAAACTTGCCAGCCATTTTAAAGTGAATTACAAATGAAAATTTTGTCTGTGTACTGACGTTGGGACTCGAAAATACGTACAGTCAACCCTCGCTTTACGCGTTTCCACGTTTACGAGGTACCCTGCCGAAACCGGAATGCTCACTTTCCGCGGTGTGTGTACCCTTTTACACGGAGAGCGGCGCGAGCAGGGTGCGAACAAGGTCGCCCAGTCATCAAAACATTACCGAGTTCTTCACCCGCCACAGCTGGCCCAAGTCAGTGATAGTGATAATGATAGTGAGGATATGGACTTATATGGACTTTGAGGGGTTTGACAAATAGGCCCTGCAAGCCTCTGTGGTGGATAGTAATACAATTGATACAAGTGATACAGGTGAGGGCCAACAATCTGCCCTCTGCCTCGGAACCAACCCCCCATCCCCGTGTGCCCAGCCATCTTTTCTACTAATGTAAGTATTAAAAAACCTAATATTATTGATATTTCTCTTAATTACTAATTGTGTGTGCATACCATCATAAAATTAAGAAGTTATTTTTACTACAACATAGGTATTGTGTCTGAAAAAGTGGAGTTTGGGGGTCGGCCCGGTCTCTGTTTCAATTACTGTAGTCCCATATGTTATGTTGTTCACTTTACGCGGGCCGCCGTGGGTTGAATTAACCGCGTAAAGTGAGGGTTCACTGTAATTTGAAATTTTTTGGTAAGACAGAGACAGGTCGTAAGTGCGAGTGGTGGTAAGTCGAGTAGGTCGTAAGTCGGGGAGGAGCTGTAATGTAAATTGATGTTGAAAATTGATATATTGAAATGTTCATAATTTT
The DNA here is from genome assembly GCF_018991925.1 of Homarus americanus. Taxonomy (NCBI): domain Eukaryota; kingdom Metazoa; phylum Arthropoda; class Malacostraca; order Decapoda; family Nephropidae; genus Homarus; species Homarus americanus. Next base: position 15,864,978 of record NW_024737068.1, read on the forward strand.
GAAATTGATGTTGAAGATTCATGATAAATTATTTTTTTTTTATAAAAACTAACGAGAGAACTAAACAAAGAAAATCCATCTTCTATATACAGTACATTCATTTATGCATGACTGGTAATTAAGCCTTTTGTTTTTCATTTGAGTGATATTATTAAGAATATTTTCCAGTAATTTGATTTCTCATTGATTTGTATTTTGAGTTAATACCGGATTGATCTGAATTTATTAGAGCATTTTGACTTACCATTATTAATCATTTTTAATTTAGAGTACTTTCATTAATGATTTCTTATATTGAATTATCCATCATTTTAGTTCTCATGATTTTGTGTGATTCATATTTTACAATTTTTATGTTTGTTTTCATCAATTTGTATTTTTTCTTAAATACCCGGTACTAACATTTTAATATTAATTTGACATTTACTAGAAATTATTTTCCTTGCATTTGTGATATCTTGCGAATTAAAGTTTAATGTGCAAATATTGAGAACCATGATTTATGTTGTCAATTTAATATGCTAATTAATTTAAGATATTCCTAGCTAGGATTAGGAATGAAAATTTGCAAAATACATTGTGAACGTCTCCCAAATTTTCATATAAGCGACCAGGGGGAGTATTGTAACAATGGCATGAGTTTCCCACCACCTGGGGGTTCCCGCCAATTTCGAGCCAATAGTGCGAAGGCCGTAGGCATGTTTTCGACCAATGAGAAAGCCTATGAGGCGTGATGTCATGAAAATTGTGGCATCTCTTGTGGCTGACGCAGTTTGAATAGGAGCCTGTGTTGGAATTTTGTGTAGGGAGGTGTGGGACGTCTGTGGTGGTGACATGGCAGGTATTTGGGTGTATTCTATTTGGTAAATCCTTAAGGTCCCATGTGTTGTGAGATACGTGGTCCCCGTTTAACTAGCTAGGAGCAGAGGTTTATTGTTTTGAAGTGTAACTGTTAAACCCTAATATAAAGTATTCATTAAACACAGTAACCGTTAATAAGAGTCCTAATTCATCCCTCCCTCGTTGAGGAAGAGTGATGTGTTATAAATGCCTTGGTATTATGCAATATATATAGTAACTATCATATATTTCCCCTCTGTGAAGTATTGATATCTTAGTCCCTCTAACCAGATTCCCTTGGTGTAGGCCTTTCTAGCCTAACCACCAACTGTTAGTCCTGTCCCCTCACCCTCTCCCCCAAATGTAAACAATTACCTCCCTCAGCCTCTCCATATCTCACAAGTACAAGTAAATGAAAGAGTAAGAGAAACAAGAATAAATATATAAAGTAAATAAAAAAAAAAGAGAGAGTAAAGTTGGTACATTAAAATGTTACATTAAACATGGACACATATAAGCATTAAATTGTTACACAAGGTGGATGTGGGTAGTGGCTTGAAGAAATATCAATGTTAAGAAAGCATTGACCAGTGTACAGATACAATAGCTACACACACAAGTTGACAAATTTGATAAGAATGTGATCTAAACATAACAAAACAAAGAGTAATATTTTCTCGACGACATGACAACCAGTAACATTGGATTAAGTAAATACTGCCAAGTAGGTTGCTGTAATACATCAAGGTGACAAAATCAAAGACTAAGCATAGATTATTATATCTACACGGGATATAAAAGGAAACCCAAAGAAATCTTAAATCATATAAATGCTAAAAGACAAGAAGAATTACAGTACTGTAAGAAGGTAACAAACTAAGGAAAGCTGCCTAATAACAAACTTGTAAGAGAACCATATTAGACAATTTATACAGTAAGTTAATAAAAAAATATATGAATTTTTATGATCAAACATAATGAATTCAAGCTATAGTAAATGATTTGCAAATAAAAAGCAAAATATTCCATTTTTATGACTTGGGCGGGGGGGGGGGGCCTCCATCGTTCTACAGTATCTAGGATTTACAAGATTTGTAGCAAACAAATACAAGTTAGGAAAACTAAAGCTTGCTATATAAATTCTGGCCTTCGGAGAAAATAACAATAAAGTTGCTTATCAAACATTAAAATTATAACAAGGAAACTGCACAAAACTTGATAGCTACAGTATTGTATATTCAAGGATCTGCACATAATTTTTAATGAAAATTAATTTAATAAAAAATAAAATAACAGGTTATTTATTTTCATTAGCTACTCTTCTAAATGAAAATCCTGGCTTTAGAATGAAATGATCATTAGCTCTATGAAAATCAAGTGTGCCTTACAGACACCATTCAGTGACGACCTGTGGTGTAATGGTCAGCATCCTCGCAAGCGAGCAGACCCGAGTTCGATCTTCGGGCAGGGTGAAACCATGGGCAAGTTTCTTTATGCCATTTGCCTCTGTCTACCCAGCAGTAATTGGGAACCTGGATATTAATCAATTTGCGGATCGTATTCCGGGGTAATGGTTAGCCAGTGCAGTTGGCGAGTTGTCCGGTCTTCTCGGACTATTTCTTGGCACTGGGACATGCAGCTCATTAACTTAGGGTGTGGTTGTGATGGTGACAGCTAGGGTTTGGTCCCTCAATAACAAGAAATCCCCCAAAACATGAAATCGGTTAAAAAAATTATGTAACTAATGCTAAATACTTTAGTACACTACATACAGTATTGTAATGTACTAACACATTGAAAAACATTAATTTAATACTACCTGGATTAAAATATGCAGTTAAAACCGTTAAGAAAAACCTAAATGAAAGTTTAACACAACTGCCATCTGCACTAGACACTGGCTGAGTAGCTTCAACACCCGACATAGCAATGCAGCTCCAGCCAGGATGCTGCCTCTGCCGACCCTTGGCAATAGGGCTCCCACTTGAGCATACAAAGATGTTTATTTCTTTTATGCTTTTTACCTTCCTTTGCTTACCACATTATTACATCAACAATTAAAAATATGAAACAGAACTCTGAATTTTTCTGACTAAATAAACTGTTTCAATCTCAGTGTTTGGGAATCGTTTGGGAATCGCTGGTGTAGAGCGATGTTGCTGTCCAATCATGAGACACTTTCAAATCTAAGAACCATTCTGTACAGAACTTTGTCAAATAATGAAAAGCATGACAATAGACAAATTGATAATTTTGCATTGTGAATCTCTAGTTTTATTAAGCTGATCAGAGGAAACTGGCTTTAGCAAACCACACTGTATTATGTTGGTGAATTCAGTGAAACTTGTTGCAAATTCTAGAAACCCTATTACTCTTTTATCGTATTTGCTTAACAAATAATTAAGTTCAACATAAACGTCCCCATTTACTAGTCGACTCTTAAGCTCTCTGTAAGCCAGTTCTGTATTTGCAAATTAGCACATTGTATCGACGTAGAATTTCATTTTCTGTTCTTTTCCATAAGTTGATTTGAGTGGAGGTGCTCAAATGCAAATTAAATCCATCTTTGTTCCTAGGTTGGGCACCGGTTATCTATGCAGCAGTGCAAGAATAAGGCTGAGGAAATGGATGCAGAGCTTTTATTGCATAACCACAAGCTATATGCCTATCTATGAAGTTTCCATTAAAATCTTAAACTAAAGGATGTGAATACATAGCTGGGATGGGTAGTCACATATACTGATGTAGAGTCGTTAGGTTTAGTTGCTTAAGCTTACATGAGGATAGTCGCCACCAGCCCATGTTCTCTAGTCTCACGCTTCACAATTACAAAGTTATTGTTCTCAGGAACATCCCAATAAATGGGAGGAATCAACTTCTATCAAACTTGACCGAAAAAAAAAAAAAAAAAAAACCCCAGAGAACATAAAGGAACTGGACCTAACAACTCCTAAAACCTAACTTAACATCCTGGCTACATAGCCTCCAGTCTATCCAGCCAGGATCTCACACCAAAGTACTGTAGCCACTTCCTAGTTAAATCACTTTATTTATAATAATGTGGACTAGTTAAAGTTTTGGAAAATGCAGTATGCTATTTTTTATTACCTTCTTTCCCAGTCAAGATTGATTGGGAAAATGAGGAATTAAAGCATGATTTAGTAACTAATTCCTTAAAAACTAGCATACAATTTAGGATTGTGACCCAATGCTAGCATATGATTTTGCCTTATTTGCTTAAACAATAGTGTTCGCTAAAATAGATAAATCGATTTTCATAAAATAATTGCATACCAAGGAAATCATTTATACAGTACAGGTATTAAAATTTTATAAGGTAGTACATAAGTAGTGCACAACAGTAGATGTTGGGTAAATTATATATATATATATATATACAGTGACCCCTCGTTTAACGAACACCTCGGTTAACGTAATTTCGATTAACTGCCTTCCATAAGGATCTTCAATTCGGTTAACGAAAAAAAATTCGCTTAACGAACTTCTTACGAACCGACCTCAACATGTTTTCGCTTGCACTGACCGGGCAACCAGCTTTAGTATCAGTCCGCCAATACATTAATCGGTTCTAGGGCTTAAATTCCTTACTATTTTTGTAAATATCAAGAAGTTTATACTATTCAATAATTTTAAAAGTTTAATATTCAATTTTTTAGTCATTTTAACAATTATTGAACGAAATTGAAGGTAAAGTGACTAGTTTAATGCGCGGCATCCAGCCTCTTAACACAGCAAACAGGCGTCAGTCTCTCTCTGTTTTCACTGGAGGTAACATCTTGCTTGAGACTCTCTTCAACTAAATGCTTTTTTTCTGTGTTTCCAAGCAAATTATTGGTCATTTTGAAATATATTTTATATATTGACAATATATAATGCAGTGCAGCATTGATTTAAAGAAAATAATCTTGAATTAAACCAGAGAGCTAAAATTTTATGGGTGAAATGGCACCATGGGGTGACTTCTCTTCCACCCCAATGCCTTCTCTTCTTCCTTCTCCTCCACCCCCATTCTAAATCCCATCATCATCATCATCATCCAGGAGCCTTCTACATACACACCTCAAAGTAAGTGAACTTTTCTACCATTTTTGTTGAATTTAGGAAATTTTCGGTGAGCTGGAACCAATTACCCAAAAACCCATTGAAACAATGGTTTCGGTTACGTTTCGGTTAACGAACGACCTTCTGGAACGGATTGAGTTCGTTAACCGAGGGGCCACTGTATATATATATATATATATATATATATATATATATATATATATATATATATATATATATATATATATATATATATATATATATATATATATATATATATATGTGTGTGTGTGTGTGTGTGTGTGTGTGTGGCATATTCAAGGCATGCCTAGTAGAAAGCAGAATATAATCTTTAATACCTGGTAGTACAGTATCTTCAATAATACAGATTTAATTCTAGAGTATTCACAGTTTTCACTCAGGAAAGTCGAGGAGACTCAGCGTCCCTCAATGCATGCAGAAGGATAAGCCGCATGCCCTCAATGGACATATAGATGTAACCATCCTATCAATAACAAGCTAAATCAACTTTATTGTGTTGGAGCATAAGGAATTTGAGCCATTTTAGTCAAATTTAATACCTTTTCCCTTAATAAGCATGATGTCTTATGTTATACGGTGATATTATTTTACCTGAGTGTTGTTGTTCCGTAAGAGTGGCTATTTAATAAGTTTTCTGTCAATGTAATGAGTACAAATGCATGCACTTTGAAACCTGCATTCACTTGTTGAGGCTATTTAGACCAGCAACAGCGCTCCATCAGCTGGATGAAACTGGTCCACATTATTATTTTTAATGTTTCTAAATAACCCTAGTCTGCTTTCAGTTATAGTTTTTTCACTTGGGAAAGTTATTCAGTTTTCTGTTTTACCTGAAATAATAATTGGATTATATAAATAAAAATATTTAATAATTATTTTAATGTTCAGCAATAAGATCAGTGGCAACTTTACAGAGGGCCAACATTGTGCATGATGCCTGTCATTTTAACTACTTTATTTCTAAATTACTGTAGATCACACTGAAAGCTTATTATTCTTTTGCCTTAAGTTATTTTTCACCCATTATTTAATGATTTATAATACAGCCACTCCTTGACTTAAGACCACCCAGACATACGACCGCCCCAGTAGTACCAATTTTTTTTTCAAATAACGTATTTTCGAGTCTCGGCGTGAGTGATTGCAGGTAAGCTCCAAAAAAAAAAACTGGGTGAGGTTTATGTACAGTACAGTATATATTGTAGGTTAGGTTAGTTTTTTGCTTTTACTCATATCTGACCTCCATTTTTGTGCAGATTGGCAGTTTATTACAAATGAAAATTTCCATTTTTTGCAAAACCGCCAATTTGTACAATAAATGAAGATCAGATTGGAGTAAAACACACCAAAAACGCAAAAAAAAAAACTTTCCTCCTATAAAAACCTGAGGACAACCAATGAATAAATATTTACAATTCATTGTCATTTCTATTTTCCTTCAATCATCCTAAAAACATCCCTAGAAAAAATGATCACAGTGGATATTTTGCCGCTTTGTTCGCCAGTAAAGGAAAATTAGCCAATCAGAGCGCACTCATGGTATAATAGCGTTAACGGGAGAATAGGCGGCTGCGGCAATAGATCCACTGCGTTTAAGATATACCGTAGCAATCAATGAACAAACCAGATAAAGTGAACAATATTATGAACGTAATTACATAGGACTAACCCGCGAGTGAAATTTATTGAAAACAATTATAAAAATGCCGGATTTTCATTGTTACATATATATATATATATATATATATATGTGTGTGTGTGTGTGTATATATATATATACAGTAGTGGAACATAAGAACATAAGGAGTCTGCAATAGGCCGGTTGGCCTGCGCATGGCAGCTCCTATCGAGTAGTTTGTGGAAATGTTAAAATTAATATTCTTAAAATAAACGCAACTTAACATTTGGGGTATGAAGAACAGACCTAGTCAACCAAACAAACCTACCTAACTTCTCCGGTATATTAAAAAGAAAGAACTTACTATATGGTGAAATTGGAGGCAATTTCTGGACGCGAGATGATACGGCCGCATCGGCCCTATGCAGCCCTGGCGGGTTAGTCCTAAATATTAACCCAATATGGTAAAGGTGTAGATGATGGCTACCACTTCGGGCAACAACTGGTGGTAGCCGTTATCTACACCTTCGCCCCCAATATTATTACACTTATAAAAGTGATGTTTTATTGCAGTTTCACAGCCAATTATTTTTTTTACTAGAAATCTAGGTATTTTCCCTATGGCATTTAATGTGATTCATTCAAATTAGACCTTCACTTCCACTGGAAAAAATCGTCCTGAGTTATCACCCCCCCCCCCCCAAGAAAAAATACTAACCCAATTGAGTGAAACTGCAATAATAACGAGTGGTTCCTATCCACCTTTACCGATAAGAATCCAATGCATTAATTTTTTTTCTATCCAAACTCGGGATGTAACGTTCAGAAAATACAGTGGGTAAGTAAAATATGGTAATTACATAGGACTAACCCGCGAACGAAATTGGTTGAAAGCAATTATAAAAACGTCGGATTTTCATTGTTATATTATAGTGTGGAAATATGTTAAAATGGGTATTTTTAAAATAAACGCTACTTAAAATTTGTGGGTATGAAGAATAGACCCAACCAAACCTACATAACCTCTCCTAACTCCCCCGGTATATTAAACAGACTGAACTGACTATGATATGGTATGGCACTATCTGGGCGAGTGGTGATACAGCCCTGGCGGGTTAGTCCTATATATTAACTTAAAATATTATCACAATAATCGCTAAAACTGTTCTGAAACACGTAGATCACACCTAAAGTATATCCGTGCGTAGTTTAGCAGGGCGGCCTTCAGTTTCACCATATAATAATCCAAATTCTCAACTTTATTAACTTTACGTGTATCAGCGCTGTACTTGATACATAAACAGCGTAAACAATATTTCAACATCAGCAATAAACGTACCATATCAAACACAGTTAGACCACCTTATGTACACTTTAAAAACTGAGTTGTTTTACCTGGTGTGATGTACAAGAGACACCGTCCGGGTGCTTGTGCTGCCCCTTGGTAGGGCTCGACCTGGCTCCAGCCATCTTAGTGGTGCTGCTCTCCACGACGATTCTTGTGCTTCCAAAATGGCTAAGTCTTATTAGCGATGGTATTTTCACTGGCTGCTGATATTATATGTGCGGCTCGAACATATGTACACTTCAGTGCTGGGGACTGTTGAACCTCCACAAGATGGCGTCACTATGACCAGCAGGGTGAACAGCACTCCAAACCTTCCGGAGCACTCGCCACTCTCTCGTCATAAATGAACAAATCTTGAGTTTCTCCCTGTGTTACCGACACCGGCTGTGGAATATGTACACGGCGATTTCTTGCCGAACCCAGTCCAGAACTGTACTACTCAAGCAAACTGCTAGAGCGGCTAAGAGACGTCTCCTCCCTCTCTCCTCTTCCATTGAATCACAACAAAGGTGGAGAGTCGTGTGTGACGTCAGAGGCGGCAGCCAATCACCGCCAACCTTCTGCTACTTTAGATGGAGAGTCGTGTGTGACGTCACTGGCAGCAGCCAATCACCGCCAACCTCCTGCTACTTTCACCCTGAGCCCAACTGACACTCATTTGTTTTCCTCTTTTAAGAATTTACTTATAAATGTATAGTATGTATCTATTTTTTATTAGCATGAAAATATTTATAAATATATGAGAATTACTGCATTAAGTACAATTCTTGCGAAGTTGAGAGCGTTCGTAAATAAATCGCAGTGGTTGTGGTCCCTCGGCACTGGTCGGCTCCGCTCGGCTCCCCTCGGCTGGTGGCGTCTCTGGCGGCCCCCTTGGGTGGCAACAGCTGGATCACGGACCCCTTGACTCCACTGCCTCTAAGTTTGGTTTTAGGACTACGCTATATTTAAGATAACTAAGACTTAAAACATCGCTGAAGTCAGTGAAAACCTTAACTTTGTAAGCTTTGATTGTATGCATATTTCAGTACGATAATTTAAGCAACGTAAATAGCTTTATTTGTATAAAAAAAATCAACGCAGATACGTAACTTATTAAAAAACTTCCATACTTATAAATGAGAGTAGTTAATCTCATGAGGCCAATATGACTTAGTTACTAGGTCGAGGTACGGTACATACGCCGAGGGCCAGGCAAGGCTAAATATAACACCAACAACGCACTTCCCAGACGCTTGGGAGCACCGCGGCGTCATGTTATCAATATGTCCTAAGAATAGTGGTTAGTGGAGGACGTTATGATAATGTACAAGCTAGGGATAACATTGTCAAGGGAGGACAAAGAACTTACCAAGTATCTCTCAAACTAATGGGTGTTGTTCCGTGATGTAAAAAAAATCCACAGCAATATTTATAAAGAAATCTGTATTTGGAATAAAGGGATGATTTATATGAACAAATGCGACAATAAATGTGTACCGACGAACTCAGTAGAGTCAGTTGGCAGCAAGCCAGTAAACCTTGGTTGGTGAAGCTGAAGAAGTTGGCGGTATTTATTTTCGCAATTCCAAAATTAATGAACTACATTATTGATACATACAATCAGAAATAAAAATATCAAATCAGAATATCGTTCTGTACTTAATATACATAATAGTATTATATAATATGTATGCCTATATACAAGAAATGAGAGAAATAACTGTTCAAAAATATTCTCCCTCACCAACCGCGGGTTACCAAACTTGCTACATGTGCAACAATCACAGGCACTATTATATTCAAGAACATATTTATTATGTTGCATCCACATTTTATTTTGTGGTGTTACCATTATGATAAACTAGAAACCATAAACAGTGACGAAAAAAGGCGGCTACATGTTAAACGAAATGCTAACGCGAACTTTAAGGAATATTCCCAATAACCTTCATAGTTAATTTTTTATCTGTGATTCGTAAATTTCGTTACATCACTGTTAAAGCACGCAGTGGAAACTTTCAGCCACAAGGAAACGTACAACTCTGAAGTAATAACATCATACAAGTCATCCCGGGGTTGGGTAATATCTGACTGGGGTCGACCTGGCTTCGACCAGTCAGTCACAGCAGCCAGCGTTTCTCTAACCTAAAGTTAAAAACACACTAGGCCTGGCCACCACCTAATTCGTTATTTACTCTTCAATACTTCTCTCGTAGATAAATATACTGAAGTATTTTGCTGATACCGTATTTTACCGAAAAATATTTATGGATCTCAACTAGTTTTAAAATCTGATACAGGAGGTATTTCATCTCACATCATCACTAAACAGTTGAAAAGAGGTTAATGACATTTTAAGGCTTTGCCAAAGGACTTATGAATTAGCTTTAATTGTTGGATATTTTTCCCCATCCAAGGAAAAAAATTACAAGTTTAACAGTGAACATGGGAATTTATAACTTTTATATTTGTTATCAAACTGGAAGGGTACGGAATTCGGGGAAATGCCCTAGCGTGGATAGAATATTTCTACATGACCGCAAGCAGTGTGTTGTGATTAATGGCACGAAATCGTCATCTGTACCTGTCACAAGTGGGGTACCACAGGGCAGTGTATTGGGCCCACTGTTGTTTGTTTGCTTCATAAATGACATGCCTGTGGTTGTACACTCCTCCACACAAATGTTTGCCGATGACGCCAAGTTATTTCGGGAAATTAAGAACCAAGCGGACTGTGGGCTTCAGGAATGGTCGAAGAAATGGCTGCTGAGATTCAATGTCACGAAGTGTAAGAGGATGCACCTGGGGTGTACCAATGGTAAGGAGGCGTATCATATGTCCCAACAGGAGGAAGAGACTGCACTATTTGAGACTGAATGTGAGAAGGACCTCGGTGTGTATGTTGACAATGAGCTGAAGTTCTCGGGCCATTGCGAGAAGAAGGTAAATCAGTCAAATAAATTATTGGGTCTTATAAGAAGGTCGTTCAGATATCTAGACGGTCCGTCCCTCTCGTAACGATCTTCAGGATTGAAGTGCTTCCCCATCTGGAGTACTGTCACCCCATCTGGTCCCCGAGATATGCTAGGGACTGTCAGTTGGTTGAAAATGTTTAAAGGAGGGCCACCAGACTGGTGCCTGCACTTCGGCACCTCAGCTACCCTGAGAGATTGGAGCGCCTGAACTTGCCCAGCTGATACTGCAGACGGGCAAGGGGGGACCTAGTTGAGGTGTATAAGCATCTCAGAGGGCACTACTCAGTTGAGTATCCTTACTTGGAACTGGCGGACGCTCGCCCCACAAGGGGTCACAGCTCAAGATTGAAGAAGTCGCAAGTCCAGAAAACTGTGAGGGCAAACTTTTTCGGAGTGAGGGTTGTAAACTCTTGGAACAATCTACCAGAGAGTGTTGTGACGGCACCGAGTGTGAGCTCTTTCAAGACAAGATTTGACCAACACTGGAGCGGGTTCAGGTACATTCAGGAGCCGGTGCATGGAGGATAGCAGTGGATATTGCGGGACCTCTGACCCTCTGACCTGACCTGACCACCAACCGTTGTGTGCTATTTAAAGATTAGTAGGGTCATTACCTAATACCTGACCATTGTGGACCTGGTCTCACCCTCCTCTGTAAATATACACCTTGGTTTGTATTTCTCTTTAGTCTGTACTCACCCCTGCAGATGTGAATTACACGAAAGCGCTTGGGAACTTCGTGTTTTCTTCTTTCCTTGTGGTTATCAGCATATACCTAGATCACGCGCACCTACAGTGATTTACTTGCATATATATATATATATATATATATATATATATATATATATATATATATATATATATATATATATATATATATATATATTAATATAACGTAAGTTGGTAGATACTGACACTGATGCATCCAAGGGAGTGTTCTCTTTTGACCTTTATAAATGTAATAGCTTTACATTGTGCTGGAGGCGTAGAATGTACAAAAGTATTCCCAGCATAAATAGTTGTAATAATAGTGGTTCGATACGGAAGACACATAAACTGCACGCGGAAGGAGTATACGTAACCAGCGAGGACACGGAAACGCTTAAGAAAAACTGGCTGATCCCAGATTATGGTGAAGAGCAAACGGCGTGAAAGGCGGACGGCTGCCATAGTAACGTTCAGTTGCCAGACCGAGTTTATAGTATACATGAGTTTGATTTTTTATATTTTCGGCCAGCAACATATAAACGATAAAAAAGTCACCATTTCTATTTAGGGATACTTTCCGTTGCCGAACAGTCTTTTCTTCGTTTTATTAAATATTTCAAAGTTGCCAACGCGTATTCATATAAAGTAGTACACAAAGGTGGGGCGTCAAGCGAGAATATATATATATATATATATATATATATATATATATATATATATATATATATATATATATATATATATATATATATATATATATATATAAAGATGTGGGTAAGCTTTTAACAATGAGATTTTTCTTTGTGCGTATTCATCCTAGGAGTGGGCACCACGCATCTCTCCTTGAGTAAGTCGACTCTCCCTCCCTACCTGCCTTCTACCCCGGATACTGAGGTATTTACCCGGCGCTGGGGCTAATTGGAAATAAAGTCGTCTCAGCCTTCGCCTTCCCCGGCCGACCCCAAGAGTGCAATGTGCACCCGGGCTGGCCCCAGACACACCTCCAAGGCTCCAGGCTGTTCCAGTGAGTGCACTACCCTCGGATGTTGCTGATGCCACCACAACATCCTTTACACTTACAGCACTATCCTTTGATCATGACGATTATCACGAGAGCTCTAAGAGTGAGTTGCTTACGTTATGAATTCATATCCAAATACTGGTCGAATAAGTAATTTAGATGCATATAATCAAGTTTATAAAATCAAGTGACAAGTTATACTGAATACATAGTCTAAGTCTATAAGGTCCTTACTGCTTCTTAATATAATTGTTTTCGACAAGTTAATGTATCTTACAGTCGTATAATTCATTTGGATGTGCACGTTTTGTTACACAAGTAATGCGAATTTATGATGTACGTTCCTCGTTTTGTGATATACAGTAGTGCATTCTTAAAAAGACTATAAACAGTATATTATCCTTGGTACACAGTTACTGTACTATTGAAAAATGAATATCGGTAATTTTCTGGCCAAAATTGTTTTAGTTGACTTAAATAATATACAGACTAATCTTCATTCTGAGAAGTTCGTATCTAAATTTTCTCTTGGTGCTTTGTGTACAGTAGTAGGACAGAGTCACTCGACTGAGGAAATATTTGAAAACAAAACCCAGTTTTTTATACCTGTTGTTTTGATTAAATATTTCTATATACTCGCAGCTACTAGAGCGTACTAGAGGGAACATTATTTTCTGACCACAAGACATATGAATGTTTTGGATTACGAGTCCAATCCTTCTTTGTCTTTAAACGTTTTGAATTTTGTTCTTTTCCCTAATCTTCAATCTATTTTTACTTTTAATTCGCAAAAGAGCTAACAAAAAGATTTATCTTCTGCAGCACAATGTGTCGGGTAAAATGCACGGATGGCTCAGGAATTTAATTAAATTACGAGTATATGTGCGTTCATTTTCTTTCACTTCGTGAAACAAAAGCAAGATATGAACAGTTCACTATACCGATTATAGCAGCACCACCAGCCCGCCCGATTATCACGAAATTGGTTAATTAATGCCTTCCTAAAGAAACCATCAACATGGGACCAGGTTTGTTCCACTCTACGAATTTTTTGCGATTTTTCCACCAAGTTTGATGAAAAACGATTGTGCCGTTCGGCTGCCCAGAACAGACACACACGGCTATTCCTATAGTATATTAGATACACGACCCCCATAAAACAATAACAAAGTTGTGGCCTAACTTAATATAAGCCGTCAGAAGACATCAACGGTTATTAAAAGTGGTCAAGACAGCAGGATACACAGATGGTAAAAGTGGATTAACACGGGAGAGGATTTACCTTCACTTACACGACGCTCCTAACTCACGTCTTCCTCTTGGCATCATAACACCCCCCCCCCACTAGCTTCTTGTATCCTTTCTTGTTGTCCTGTAATAACCTCTTTGTCTTCACTCACACGTCCTGCCCCCTCCCCCCCCCCACCAACCCCAGAAAAACGCCCTCAGGTTATATTCAGGACGAGAGTAAAAACCTGTTCCAGCGCACTCAGAAAGTGAAGTCTCCCACAAAGTGAAGTCTCGCCTGGCCAGCCACTAGTCTCCTCCGTGCTGTAGATGTCATCAATCCTGTACCAATTTCTTAAAGGTTCTTATATGAGTTAAGAAGATGTGTTCTTAAGTCTCTACTTACGAGGAAAATGTACCTTCAGTGAAAGCACAAAACGTTCAGTCCGACAAAGATAATTTAATAATTATGTTAGCACCCAGTATTAACTACAAGTGATCTTGGACCCTTCGTGCCCTGTGGCGAGTCCGGTGGTACAGTTTACCGAGGATGTTATAATCATGGTCGTGGTTGTTAGAATCATGGTCGTGGTTGTTATAATCATGGTCGTGGTTGTTATAATCATGGTCGTGGTTGTTATAATCATGGTCGTGGTTATGATCATGGTCGTGGTTGTTATAATCATGGTCGTGGTTATGATCATAGTCGTGGTTATTATAATCATGGTCGTGGTTATTATAATCATGGTCGTGGTTATTATAATCATGGTCGTGGTTGTTATAATCATGGTCGTGGTTGTTATAATCATGGTCGTGGTTGTTATAATCATAGTCGTGGTTGTTAAGGTACGTGTACACTGTAGATTAAAATCTAGCTAGACTTGGCTTTCTCTAGCGAGACTAATCTAAAGTGTGTGTACACTACACCAAAATTTGCTCTCTCTAGAGCTTTGATAGAGTGGTACTAGATTAAATCTAGCGAAATTGCTCTACCGTTTGTGTACACTGGAGTGTGTTTGACGAGGAAGTCTCAGTCAGACTTGAGATTTGTGTGTGGTGAGATGTCACAATCAAGGCGCCTAGTTGCTGCAGCTGCGACATTAGTTATAATGAAGGATTTGAAGAAAAAGAAGAGAAAGAAAAATGTGTGGGTCAGAAAATGGATAGCCAGAAGAAATGAAGAGGGAGCACATGCAAAACTGTTAAGAGAATTGCTTGATGAGGATGCAGTAATCTATAAGAACTTTCTACGTATGTGTCCTGAAGATTATGATTATTTACTGTAAAAAGTGACCCCTAAAATTAAAAGACAAGATACTCATCTCAGAAAAGCAATCACCCCTTCAGAAAGGCTAATGCTTACACTTCGATTTCTAACATCTGGTAAGTACTATGAATGAATAAAACCCTTGAATATATTTGTAAATTTATTACAAAGCATACATGTACATGAAAGGAAAAAAATATTTTAGTAAATAATGCCAAACATGAATTTATCAGACCTGTAATATTTCTTTCAGGGGACAGTTACCACTCACTGATGTACACGTTCCGCATACCAGTAACAATTATTTCGAAAATAATCCCCGAGGGTTGTAAGGCACTATACGAAGTTCTGAAAGAAGATTATCTTAAGGTAAGAAATAATTGTAAGTCGGTAAAATAGCATTGCAACCCGATATTACTGTCACTACTTTAGGTAGTTGTTCCATGGCCTACATTAGCGTCATAATTACTATAAGATTCAGGAGATGAACATGGGGGAATAGGGGTCGATGTAGATGATGAATATTCGAGGTCTTCCTTTTCTCCCATTTCAATGATAGCTTTCATAATGGTGCGTTTCAGTATTTTCCTATTTTCATCGGAACGTAATTGGCGTAATTCCGAAGCAACATAGTCTCCAAACACTGAGTAGTCGTCTTGTGGTTTATTCAATACATCGATTGCTTTTTTCAATGCAGCCTGTTCTTCCAAATGTTCAACTTTTTTATTTTTACCACTACATTTCTTTTTGTCGTGTTCTATACCAGAAGTAGATGGTGTGACAAAGTCCTGACATTGCTCTGAAGGTTGTGTGAACTCTTCCTTAACTACGTTTTGTGAGAAAGACAGAGCCTGAAAAACAGAACGATAAAATATTGTACAAAACTATATGACAATTAATGGTTAATTAATTAAGTTCCTTAAGATTAATTTGAAATCTAATGCTTTTAAAAACCACAATTCCTAAACTAAAAGCAAGTACAGGTGACTCCCTCGTATCCGGCACCTATGGGACTTAGGCCATGTCGGATATCTGAAAATTCCGGTGAAATGAGAGGTGTACATACATCACACTCCCTCGCTTATGGCAGTACTTTTTTCTGAATGAAAGTTGCCAAACCAGAATCCTTGTAAAATCCTCTTTCAAATGAGTATAAACACCTATGAAAACAGAGAATCTATGAAGAGTTTACTGCCTCAGTTGATGTACAATGTTACAAATAGTACAATATTAATACCCGAATAAAAGAGAAAATTATTAAAAGATTCAAAGTAGAAATTGATTCTTTGAATCTTTTAATAATTATCTTTGAATACCGGATACGAGGGAGTACAGTATACTGTAACAATATTTTTTTTTCTGATTCACATCCAGGATAATATTTGTGAACACGTAATGTTTTTGTTTTTGCAGATTCCCAGTTCGAATGAAGAATGGAACAAAGTGGCCCAAGATTTTGAATTGAAATGGCAGTTTCCTAATTGCATAGGAGCACTCGATGACAAACATGTCGTCATGAAACAGCCACAAAACAGCGAAAGCTTATACTTCATTTACAAGGGTACCAACAGCATTGTGCTATTGGCATTGGTTGATGCAAATTATAAATTCATGTACATTGATGTCGGTTGCAATGGGTGAATATCTGACGGAGGAATATTTATAAATTGCTCATTATCAACAGCTTTAGAGGACAATCTTTTGAATATACCAATTGGACGACGGCTAGATTACACGGATAACGATGACCCTGTACCATTCGTTGTTGCTGACGATGCGTTGCATTGAAGTCATACCTCATGAAACCGTTTCCTTTCACAAATCAACCTGCTCCAAATCGCATTTATAACTACAGATTATCCAGAGCACGCCGAGTAGTGGAAAACGCATTTGGATTGGTATCTGCCCGATTCCGCATCATAAGACGGCCGATGGAGGTGGCCCTAGAAAGAGTGAAGCAAATTGTATTATCCATATGTGCTCT
Organism: Homarus americanus; assembly: GCF_018991925.1. Classification (NCBI taxonomy): domain Eukaryota; kingdom Metazoa; phylum Arthropoda; class Malacostraca; order Decapoda; family Nephropidae; genus Homarus; species Homarus americanus. The sequence goes on from NW_024737068.1 coordinate 15,882,052, forward strand.
ACACAATTTTTTATTCCCTCGAAATAACTCAGCCCGTGTTTATGCTCCCTCTGGAATGTTCGATAAGGAAGATGATGGAATTTGTACTGCAGGAAGTTGGAGACAAGACGGTTTGCCTGCCAGCACTTTGCATTCCTTGCAACGTTCAGTTACTACTAAAAAGTCTACTAGGATGGCTAAAGATATTCGTGATCAGTTTAAACAGTATTTCATGACAGAAAAGGGTGAGGTTCCATGGCAATATAAATATTTCTGAATAAATAGGCTGCATGTGAAATATAAGTAAGTGTTTTTGGTCGTACTTTTGATATGTATGATTAAAATATATGATCATATGATTACAAAATATAGTTTGTTTTACTTACCATATTAGCACTGGTGCTTCCTTGCGGTTTATTACATCCAATCATGAAGTGGAGAGTGTCGAAGAATTCCCATGTACTTTTCAAAACCACATCATCAGCCCCGATGCTCCTTTTCTTCTTTTTTAATTTTCTAATTTCGCTGTTCATTTGGCAGCGCAAATTGTGCCACTTTCGTGTGATTTCTGATTCTGGAATATTTAATATCTTTGCTATTTCTTTTACAGCATTTGCCTTCTTTTCTTTATTGCGGTACTCCATCAACGACACATTCCACAGTTCTGGGAACCTTCCATATTGTTGTATTAATAACATTGTCTTTTCACTATCCCACTTCCATCTTTTATTGGACGACATTTTACTCGCGTGGTAAAGCAGTTCTTTAGATAGAACAAAGAAATCTATTTAAATCAACAAATAGGCCTAGAGCAGTCTCGGCACGTGCTCTCCACCTCGTGTCCACCACAACACTAGCTAGACTACAACAACCCTACGGAGATCGGAGACTAAGTCTAGCTAGAGCGCTCTCACTTCTGTTTACACTATTTAGAGAGCTCTAGCTAGAGCAAATCTAGCTAAAATGTCTACAGTGTACACGTACCTTTACAGCAACAGGCCAGGATCCAGCAACAACAACAACAGCGGGTGACAGGCGTATATAATAATAATAATAATAATAATAATAATAATAATAATAATAATAAATTTTATTTCAACAACAGCGCATACAAAATATTGTTTAGTATTAAAATTTGTAGTACAAACTCGCAATGCAGAGAAATGCAACTCAGAAAAGGTCGTTAACTTTAGTCAGCTTTAAAATATGGAAGAAATCTTTACTGACACATTACTAGGAATAAACCATGACCGGGAAAAATAATGATAAGATGACTGAGGATGGAAATTTTCCTGCAACTCGTGAGTGGTGGGATCACCAAGGATGTAGTGACGTCAGCAGCGTGGTGGCGTGCGGCGGGGAGCCATGGCAACTTACCCCACATCACCAGAACCCTCACCATTTTTTCCTAGGATGAACACACATTGGAAGAAGCGACATCCAAATTTACTTTTATTAGCATCCAGAAATAGAAGGTACTGTACAGTATATCATATTTTCTCTTCTCTCCATTTGAAACATATTAACTTTAATAAGCAATTTCTATGAAGCTGTCTTTAGATGCGCTAAACTATTAAGGAACCCCAATCAGACTTCAGGAAAAAATTATAAATTATTTACAGAGCATTGCTAACTTAAGGCTAAATCTAGAACGGACGACTGTTAATGGAAAAATAAATCTGGTTCTACAAGATCATGCTCTTGTTCGTACTGAAGAAAATAATGGTCCCCGCAACGCTGCCTGACAACAGGTTGGGAGGACGCGACCCTCACAACAAGTGTTGCCACCGCCCACAACACTTATTATACCTACAATTACAGCACAATAATCAATTCAATCCAATTTCAATTGTTTATTCCTTGATAGAGGAAGCGGGATCCTAGTGCTGTCACTAGGTACCCCTGTACAATGACACCGGAAGCATCTGGCTAGTGTGACAAGTATATACAGTATAAATATTATAAAGGGGCTTACTAAAGCCTAAGGAAGGAACACAATAATCTCCACAAACTAGTAGTATCATAATATGCTGCCTCGAGGTGTAATTAGACAGGCTACGTTTGTCTTATTCATATCTGAACAAGAGAGTATTTTGCTTCAAGCTAAATATATATGTATCATTTACATCACCCACGAATGTGCATAACTTTGGAATTAAAATATTTACTGAGAACATCATTGAATATTACTAACTGTATGCAATGAATTGATTACTTGTACTTAATTAAAACTAAATTTGAAAAAGAGAAAAGAGCGAAGATAGTATTTTTAAATAAAGATAAATAAGTATGGGGTATTGATAAACTCAAGTTAGTTTTTAGTTTAACAAATTTATTGGCAAAGCTTGTAGTACAGTTTGCGTATTCTGAGTAATTCAGTCAGGTCTTGACACTGAGGGTGGTATCACTTCTCACTGCCACACAGGACAGAGGTTCATACACAAAGAAATACAACATATTCATTGACAGCTATGTATATAGAGGTCAGATTCATGTGGGTAATGTCACTGTTAATAAAAGGGTTGGCAAACAACGGCTGCCGCTTTAACCTCCTGCATCAGGCTGGACTTTATTACCTCCAGAATAAACAATTAGGGCCGCGTTTTCAACTCATTTGAATTTCTCGCTTTTTTAATTGATTTATAGTTGAGTTTGAGGTACAGTTATTTAATATAATATGTCGAGTGTTAGAAATATCGAATTACACAGTGTTTTATATAAAAAAAAGTGTTTTATTCATATATCAGTAATACTAAATTATGAAATAACTTACATTTTCTCGTCAAAAACGGTCATCCCAACGATTATGAATAAACTCATTTAGAAATGTATCATTGTTCAGGACGAAATCGGACAGATTTGCAACCGCCAATCAGCTGAACTCTTGAGGAGGGGCGGGGCATCTTTTCTCATCAGAGAAAAAACGCACTATAGGCACCTAGGTGACCCTTGGGCTGGCTATCCTTGTACACGAAGGGCAACTATTACATACAGTAATCTAGACTGGGATGTATGTGAAATTTGTACAGTTGAAGGAACACCTTCCAATCTTTGTATTCGATGGTACGCTTTATAAATTTATAGTTCCCAAATCTCGGTTTGTTTTTCTCACTGCTGTCCCCACTTGTTGTGCAGCATTCAGTAAATGATCTACCACAACGCCTCGATATTTCTCCTTATCGACAGTTTCAGTTAAAGAACATTAATATTTTTTCTTATAGAACTTCACCTAGTTCAGGTGAGCACATACAGCTGAGTCACCTCACGCTACACCAATATAGAAGTAAAAATATTCTCCACTAGTAGGCGAAGGAGTGACTTTTTCTCCAGGCAGTTTGACACACACACACACACACACACACACAGCTGGCAGCACGTCTAAAAATATTTTACTGACTTTATAATACAGGTTAGTTTTGAGAGAGAGAGAGAGAGACAGAGGGGGGGGGGGGGCTACCAGCTCTCGCTTGGCCCCATGCCGCCAGTTGGCAGTGTGCTACTGTTGACAAATCTCTCCTCAGGTTCACGTGACCTAAACTCAGCCCCCTTCACTACCACCTACTCCTATACCCCTTCACCACTCTCTCCCTCCTGTGACCCGAGGCGCACCCCTCCCCCTTCACTACCACGACCCCGTGTGATCGTCCAATAAACTAGCTCTCGCACTGCGTAATTTTTGTTTTCTTCAGATTTGTCCTGCGAGGGGATGAGGCAAATATGAAAATCTAAATCTGGCACCATATGCACCATAGCCCACCCCTTCCCCATTCCCTCCCCTTCACCACTCCCTCCCCCTTCATCGTCTCTTTCCCCTCCTGTTCCCCGAGTTCCACCCTTCTCTCTTCACCACCACCTCCCACTGTGCCCCAGGTCCCAGCCCTTTACTTCTGTACCCCGAGACCCACCACCTCCCACTGTGCCCCGGGTCCCAGCCCTTACCTCTGACACCACCCCCTCCCCTATGCCCCAAGTTCAACCTACTCCTCCTGTGTCCCAAGGCTCTCCTCCATGTGTCCCATCCCGTGTTGTCCCATGCCAGGAAAACCCATAAAAATAATAGAGCCCCCCCCCCAGCCTCCACCTGGCCCCGGTTCACCCCGTGTTTGGAGGCCCCCGGGGGCTAGATAGTTGCTTCTCTGCCAAGTTTCTCTGTTCTCTCGTTCTGAGTCCTTCTTTTGCTTGTATAAGTCCATCTTATTCGGAGTCTTTCTTCTGCCGTTATGAGTCCTTCTTCTGTTGTTATGAGTACTTCTGTCATGAGTCCTTCTTCTGCTGTTATGAGCACTTCTGTCATGAGTCCTTCTTCTGCTGTTATGAGTACTTCTGTCATGAGTCCTTCTTCTGCTGTTATGAGTACTTCTGTCATGAGTCCTTCTTCTGTTGTTATGAGTACTTCTGTCATGAGTCCTTCTTCTGTTGTTATGAGTACTTCTGTCATGAGTCCTTCTTCTGTTGTTATGAGTACTTCTGTCATGAGTCCTTCTTCTGCTGTTATGAGTACTTCTGTCATGAGTCCTTCTTCTGTTGTTATGAGTACTTCTGTCATGAGTCCTTCTTCTGCTGTTATGAGTACTTCTGTCATGAGTCCTTCTTCTGTTATGAGTACTTCTGTCATGAGTCCTTCTTCTGTTATTATGAGTACTTCTTCTGCTGTTATAAGTCCCTTTTCTGCTGTTATGAGTCCATCTTGTTCTGTTGTGAGTCCTGCTGTTATGAGTCCATCATCTTTTTTTAGTCCTTCTGCTGTTATGAGTCCTTCTTTTGATATGAGTCCTTCTGCTGTTATAAGTCCTTCTGTTATGAGTCCTTCTTCTGCTGTTATGAGTATTTCTTCTGCCATTATGAGTCCTTCTGTCATGAGTCTTTCTTCTGTTGTTATGAGTACTTCTGTTATGAGTTCTGATTCTGCTGTAATGAGTAATTTTTCTTCTGTTATGAATAATTCTTCTGCTGTTATGATTCCTGTTTTTATGAATCTTTCCTCTTCTATTCTGAGTCTTTCTGCTCTAATGAGTCCTTCTCCTGTTATGAATCTTTTTTTCTGCCTTTATGAGTCCTTCTGCTGTTACTAAGTCGGGGAAGATTTTTGGTTCTTGCCCGGGCCACCCGGGGGTCCTTGGTCAGTAGAATTACCAAGGGACCCATGTATTATGTGTGTAAAGGTTCAGGTCTCTAACTGGTTTCCGATTTGGAGCTATGACTGAAACAGTAAGTGTGTGTGTGTGTATTGTGGATATGTGTGTGGATATGTGTGTGTGTGTGTGTGTGTGTGTGTGTGTGTGTGTGTGTGTGTGTGTGTGTGTGTGTGTGTGCTTCTATTTCTCTTACCTTTTCTTTCTTGCTGTGAAAATATCCTTAAATCTTCCTTCATCCTCTGCACCGCTGGAGCCACTCGACACAGTAACAGGGAAAGACATCTCATAAGTAAGGATGGAAGAAATAATGAAGATAAAACGGCAAATGATAACAATAACAAACGACGTAAGACAATACAAACACCACACACCCTAGGTCACGTGTTTAAGGCGGCCAGTCTTTTTTATATTTTTAACTAAGTAAGTAAGTAAGTAGCTAACTAAATAACTTACTAACTAATTAACTAACTATATATTAATTGTGTTTTAGTGCCAGAGGTGAGTGTTGCCGGGTTACCTGTGTAAAACAAAGGTGTGATCCCTCCAGTCAGTCCTCACACGTAGAGTACTTAATTAGTAACCTCAAGAGTATTATAAAAGTTATTTTCAACAGCCTCGTGTGCTTGTTTGTGTCTGTCTGTGTGTCAACGTATCTCTTTATCTGTGTGTGTGTGTGTGTGTGTGTGTGTGTGTGTGTGTGTGTGTGTGTGTGTAATAATAATAATAATAATAATTAACGGTATATTGAAAGAGCTTGGCAGCCAGAAGGCTGAAAATATACAGTTACATATTTGGGGAATGGGTTACGAATTACAAATAATATACAAGTGACATAAGTGATATAAATAAGATATATAATAACTAGATGGGGAAAAGCTCAAACTACAGTTCATTTCAACATAGTGACAGTGCAAGGAGCAGTGTTTACTGGGAGTGAATACACTGATTTATTACAAGTTATTGATAATTTTTACAATGGTTGGGACTGGGCTGTTCTTATAGCGATCAGTTCGTGCACGTATGGGCTGGATGCGGTTGTGGTGTCGAACAGCAATTCTCGGACAAGGGACACTCACCTGGGTAACGTTCACCTGGGGTGACACTCACCGGGGTAACGGTCACCTGGGGTGACACTCACCGGGGTAACGGTCACCTGGGGTGACACTCTGTAACGTTCACCTGGGGTGACACTCACCTGGGTAACGTTCACCTGGGGTGACACTCACCTGGGTAAAGTTCACCTGGGGTGACACTCACCTGGGTAACGTTCACCAGGGGTGACACTCACCTGGGTAACGTTCACCAGGGGTGACACTCACCTGGGTAACGTTCACCTGGGGTGACACTCACCTGGGTAACGTTCACCTGGGGGTGACACTCACCTGGGTAACGTTCACCTGGGGTGACACTCACCTGGGTAACGTTCACCTGGGGTGACACTCACCTGGGTATATGTGGTAGCTTTTGTCTCCTCTTGATCCCCACCCTCCTCCTTTACCTCCGCCCGTCCCCCGTGACCACCCCACCCCTCTTCCCCTTTATCCTTCTCCCATCTATTATCGGACGATTTGTGGTCTTACTTTAATGTCCTGGCCTGTAAATAACTTCCCACTTTGCCCTCACTGAGAGAGACAGAGAGGTGGGGGGGGAGCTATAAGTTGAAGAGGGTGTAGACGTGTAGATGCACAATGATCACAGGGTGGGATCGCACCAACACGTACAGGGGACAAACAGAGGACACACACACACACACAGCTGCTGATTCAAGTCTCGATAATCCCACATTTACTACGCCAGCTTGATATTATGTACAGTATTTGAACATCAGTGTTATTACCGTTATATATATGGTTTGTAAGTGCGATAAATGTAGTCTCTTGATTACGATCACTTTCCCCCAAGGAATATCCGCGCAAGGTGACTGTAAAGAGATGTCTCTCTTTAATACTCTGTAATTTATATTTTTTATGCTTTCTTTACAAGTATTGAGTCCGATATATCCCCCCCGAGTACAACTATTTGGTCTGCCAGTATGGTGATTTAATCTTTAAGCTCCATACCATCAATTTTGACGAAGGACAATCCCTCTGCACCTCTAGCTTTGGCACGATAACTCCCACCAGAGAACGAATCTTGCCAAACGCATACGAAAAACGCAGAGGTCGGCTTGTGCCAATACCTCACGTGACAAAACTCTATTTCGAGAGTAGCTGCTCCTGAACACCGCTGATATGACTCTCCATCATGCAATAGAAACATCTATTCAATAACCTTCGCGGTTGGGCTCGGCTCATCGGGTTAACGAAGGTCGAATGTTTGATAAACCATTGCTGTTTCTGATGTTTCCTAAATTTAAAATTAATTATATTTTTCTAATAGATATTTGTCACTACACTATTAATAACTTCCTTCTAAAAGCCTTTTGAGTCCTGTTCGAACATACACTTTTATTGATAAATCTATCTACCTTATGAAATATAAAACGGTGGGCCATCTGGTTTAACACTTTTTCTTAAATGAGTTTTTTGTGTCTTTATCAAGTTCATTGTTCACCCCCCCCCCTCCCTCCCTCATACTGTCGTCAGGTCCCAAGCGAAGCTGAAGCTGAAATTTGGGCACACTAGTGACCAAATGTCATACCATGTCATGGTATGACATGGAAGGCAGTGTAGACTGAAGTTACCATTACTGGTTTTTATACATGTGTGTGTAATAATAATAATAATTAACGGTTTATTGAAAAAATTCTGCAGCCCGAAGGCTGAAAATATACATTGGACATAAATGACTTATTACATACATTGGTGGTTTAACAAAAGCCTTAATTAGAGAAAGGTAAAGGAACATACAGTGAACATACAGATTAATGTAGGTGTGTGTGTGTGTGTGTGTGTGTGTGTGTGTGTGTGTATCTCAACGGCTTTGAAGACACTACTTCAGCCAAACCTTAGATCTACTGTATGCTGTTAGTTCAAGAACTTCCAAGTATAAGGTTCTTTGTGTACACCGAGTGAGGTGAACACATGATAGGAGAAGAAATTTTACTGAATAAACGTTACCCTGAGACATAAAGTGTTGGCCACACTTTCTTGTCCTTCACAGTGTCGTGTGGACATTAGGTCATTAATTTTCTTCACTAAGGGAACACAAGTACTGTAGTTCTCCTGATGAAATGTAATAAATGAACACATACAGGGTACAGCGCTGGTGGAACAACACAGTAGAGGACACAGACATTGTCATCAAGTACTGTAATGAAATGTAATAAATGACACTACAGGTGAGCTGGTACAGTAGAGGACACAGTGTCATCAGGTAATAGTGACACTACAGGTGAGCGGGCACAGTAGAGGACACAGTGTCATCAGGTAATAGTGACACTACAGGTGAGCGGGCACAGTAGAGGACACAGTGTCATCAGGTAATAGTGACACTACAGGTGAGCGGGTACAGTAGAGGGCACAGTGTCATCAGGTAATAGTGACACTACAGGTGAGCGGGTACAGTAGAGGGTACAGTGTCATCAGGTAATAATGACACTATAGGTGAGCGGATGTTTAGTAAGGTCACCCTGTGTACTTAAGCTTCTCTCCGCCCATGTAATTCAGTTGCCTCTGAAGATGTCTTGAATAAAGACGAAAGCTAAGGTGCTCCATTGTTTCCCTTTTCCCTGTGTGATTTTATCAATATATATATATATATATATATATATATATATATATATATATATATATATATATATATATATATATATATATATATATAACAAAAATATGTCTGTGTGTGTTTGTGTGTGTGTGTGTCCACGAGAATCTCGGAAATACTTTACCGATCTGTAGTGATGATGGATGGTGTTATAGTAATACCACAACGCGTTGGTGATTAAACTATATAAGTATGTGTGTGTGTGTGTGGGGGTAATATCTTCAATCAGTAACTATACTGCAAATATATAACATGTAATAGTAGTAAATAAGATAGTATGGAGTGACGTCTGTTAACAGGTATGTCTAATGCAAACTATATCATGTTATATTCAAATTAATCACTATCGTATAAGAATTCCAGCAATGTTAATTATATTCTCCAAGGTCAGTTTAGTGACATTTTACAAGAGAAAAACTTAAGGACAGATAAATGAATAAGCACTAGACCTTGGCATCAACTGGTAAACATATCACCTCACCTCACCTCCCTCCTCCATCTTCCCAGCCAGTAAACAGACCATTTAGCTTCCCTTAATTTTAGCTGTGTTGATTTATGAGTGTTTCTTTTAACATAATACTACAAAAAACAATGTTTTGTTTATTCTAGGTGGGCTGAGGTGCATCTGGGTAGATTGTCAGCCTTTTTAGTATTTTGTGTTTCTCTCATGTACCAAACCAAATTATTCCATTGAAACAACACTTCGATTTAGTGCGAATTCGGTTTAAAGCGACCTCTCTTGGAATTGGAATGTATCACGTTATACCTGTATCGACATTCTACTGTACGAGTTTTAGCATTAAGGATAACCAACCACACTGCAGTCTACAGTAATAATTCCTTGGGGCGTCTCATATTCTGGCAGGTTTATACACTTAACTGTGAGTGTGTAATGCTGGGAAGAATTCGTTGTTGTGTGTATGTTGAATTGTGTCCTGTGTGTGTGTGTGTGTGTTTTGTATGAGTGTTTGTCTCTCTGGTAACTGATGATACTTGCCCAACTTCAGTGGAATAGTTCTGAAAGTCTTTTGAATTTTCACTGCTATTTTCTCCAGATGTTGCTAAACTCCTTACCTTTATCTCTAATTGTCGCTAAACTCAAAACTGTTATCCTCAAATGTCACTAAATTGAAAACTGTTATCCTCGGATGCAATGCCTTCATCCGCCTGTGTAGTTGTTGGGTTCCCTTGTTGATCACCTCTTGTGCATATACCACCATTTGGGTATTATTGGAGCTCTGTGAGCATGTCTGCCTGATGCGGGGCTCCACCTCAGCTTTTTCGTTTGGGGTTTACTCCCGTAGCCTTATACCTATCAAAGTTAATCCACAAGGGAGAGGGGCAGTGGTTGGCAGGTGCCATGACGTGTCCACATGCCAGTAGGCCTATGCACCGTCCATCTGGGGCCCACTGCTGTTCCGAGATCCCTTGCTGGTCTACCCTGGGCACAACAGTAGTCTTGATGGTGAAGAAGCTGTGTACTGGCAGGTGAAAACTTGTGCAAGTTGCTTCCCTGTTCACCACGAGGGCTTGCCCCTCCTAAGGGCTGTCTTGCTCTCCAAGGAAAATTGTAATTATATTCCTTTTTCATATAGACAAATTTGGATTTGGTGAGAACATCTCAATGGTATTTTTACCAAGTACTGTATAATTAAACAAAATGATAAGTATTCTTCTATTTTCATTGTTTCCTTTGCCTATCATTTATAAACTGAATAGCAGTAAGGAAGTAAGTCATATTGCTAGCAGCTACACCGGGCAGATGCAAATTGAAAAAATAAAACGTGTTGGAACGTGTTCCGTCTGTTACAGCACTACCCGGTTGCACCACGGTGGAGCAGGATTTTGACCCCTACTCTTTGCATGTAATGGTGTTGCCCCCCCTAAGCAAAAGCTGAAATGACGCCCCTGCCCACAGCCTCATGTTTAAGTGAATTTGGTAGATGTACTGTACTGTATGTTTTATGTATAAGTGAGCTATTTTAGAGATACACAATGTCTTTGAACTTTGGTTTTGGAATGTTTTTTGGTGAGAGGGCAGGGGGGGGGGGTAGAGATCCACCTGCCATATCCCCTATTTCCCCATGTTATAATGGGTTTGCTCTACACGGCATCTTTTGGGAGCGCAACTCATGTGAAGCGAGATGGCAGTGTACTGTATTTGGTAATCTACTGTCTGCCAGATACTGATACAGATACTAAAGTACCGGTATGTATACAGCTCCACCACTGAGTTTATATATGGTTACTCTGTTGTATTTGTTTTGGCGTTTCTTTTGTAAGAATGCATTTACAGTATAATCCACTCTGTGTTCTCATGGTACAGGATGTGCTTTATTAACCATTATTGGGTCGATGAATACCCTAACTATTTAGGGTAAAAGGTCCGACTGTAATCAATTTTATTTTGAAGTTTTGTTGCATTTTATTTTAAACACAGTATGGTGACAACATTTTTGTTTGATTTTCAATGTTTTGGGAAAATAATATACCAACTTAAAATGGACAGATTTAATGGGTATACACAACAATGAAAAAAGTTGTATACAATATATACAGTGCTTGGAAGTATTCACAGTCATGTGAATAACAAGTTTGTAAATCAGACCCACAGTGAAAGAAGGAAACTTTTATTTCAACAAAGATGTTTTGATGGACAGACATTCAATTTCATATACAGTACTGTACAAAGAATAAGGTTATAGAGATATACTGTACAGTATAGAGACAATTTAGTAGAACCAGAAGTAAGGACCGCAAAGATTTTTACAGCTAGCTTGCTTCCCTTTTAGTCTGTTGTTTGATATCGAAAATATGAATGGCTTGCACCTCTAGTTATACAGAACTGTTTCCATATACAGGTACGTATAAGTAACGTTATTTTTCCCTGTAACCTTATTCCTCCATGTTCAGTCAGTAAAATAATACCGACCATCCCGAGGTCGGTGGAATAGAAAATGAACGATAAAAACTAACTGATGCCTGTAACCACAGGTATTTACAGTTATTGCACATTGTTTCATATTGTAATGCATAGCAGGGTGGTCGATACTTTTTTTTTATTGACTGTAAATACTGTACAACTAAAGAGGATGCCACTGAACAATAAGCTATGCTGCTGATAGAGGTCTCCATTTTTTAGTGTGGGTCCGATTTGTATACAAGATTTAGCAACAACAGACATTTTTCCTAGGGTACAAAGTTTACAGCGGCTCGGACTATTACAAAATATTAAACACAAATGGAAGAACTCAAAGGCAAGAAGATCTAAATCCCATGGGATTCCTCAGATCATAGATTCATTTACAGTGAAATACGGATATTAGACTATTTTATTACAGGTGCTCCACTACTTAAGAACGTTCAACTTACAAACTTTCAGAGATACAAACATCATCACTGAGGGGAGTTACCTGCCAGAACAGGTGTTTAATGTGGATGAGACTGGATTATTTTGAAGAAAATTACAGAAAGAACAAACATTACCTAAGAGGAGAAGAGTGAGCCAGGTTTTAAGGCTGTATTAAAGGGTATAGCTGTACTAAATATCCATAATCTTTTCATTTTTTACAATATGTTTGGTATCTACAGGAGTAAAGTTGGACTTAAAAACAAGCCTCACGAAACGTAACTAGTTCGTAAGTAGAGGAGCACCTGTATTATACCCCCCCCCCCTCCCCTATTTACACTTGGGATAGGGCGAAGATGTGTCGGTGGTTGGCTGATACCCCCAGTGGGCTCTAAGGGCAGTGATACCATCAAGGGGTAAATCATGCTTCGAGAGACAATATTGTGTTTTAATTTTGGATTATGTTAAATGACATCACAAATATGTTACATAAAGGAATTAAAGATTATTAATTTGAAAAAAAAGGGGGGGGAGGGGGGGGGAAAGATCAAATTTGGGGGAATTCTCCCCGTCCTATAAAAAAAATAAAATAAAATAAAATAAAAGATTAATGCAATGCAATTCCAAAGATGATTTTCACCTAACCTGACTTCAATTTCTTTTTGTACCCAATTTTTAAATATTAAAGATCATTATGCTTGACTTATAAAAGCAGCTTATTACATCCAGATGAAAAAAGGCCATTTTTCAATTAAAAGGTCCCTTGTAAAATACTAAGCTTATTTTTGAATTGTCATGTAAGTCTGCAAACTCAAAACTACCTGGTACTTTACCTTCACATGTAGTTCTGTTTTTGAATGCCAAATATACATCCAATACATTGTAGACTACAGTTTGATTTATTTGACTTTGGTATAATTTAATTTAGATACCTTTAGTATCCTTAATATGTTCATACAGTACAGGTACTGTAGAGAAAATTCCCATAAATAATACCCTGTATTAATAAAAATTAACATTACTGTACCTATAAAATGTTAACATAAACTACAGCAGTTTTGTTTGTTACTAAGCCACACACTTTATTTAGGCCTCAATTCATTATATTAAAAGTTAAAAGGAATGCTTCATTATATCACTGATTTAGTTTTTGCTATAGTTGTGGTTTGTCGCATGTCTTTCCATGCTTTCCTGTTCAAGTACAGCAAGTTGAAAATCACATTTACAGGAAGAATATAGAGGTTGCAGTTTGATTATTAAAAGACACTGGTCTGGTCAATAGTATATAAGCATACAATGTACACCATCATGGTTTATTGGGAATTAAACACCCAAAATTTAATAAATTATTTTAAAACAAACTATATAATTTCAAGTAACAGTAAACTATATATTAGTGATGACCTTAAATTCACTTAAATGGTACCATTGTCATTTTTTTATTAATCAAATTGAAATACTGTACTGGGTAACAAGAAACAATTTGACAGTGACAAACTATTTCTCAGAAAGAACACCCAGGCCAATTGCAAACAAGTACAATACAGTATATGAAAAATAAACCCTGAAATAACACTACATGATCTAACTTATGCAAACTTTGTAACTGTTCTTACAAAAAAAAATTTTTCTAAGGTTTATTCCCATGATAATTTTTAGTGGAATAAGCAAGATCTTTTAACAGGAAATGCAAGCCTGCATTTGAAGGTCATTTATACCTACAAATGAGACATGTTTTCTTACAAATGTTTGTGGCCTTTCTACAACCACAACATAAAGTTAAACGGAGAATTATAAGACATGGAAGGAACTTGAAATAAAAGGGAAGATATCTCAATATATCTCTGGTGTAGACAAACTTAAAATCCATTTCAGGGAATGGGAAATTTTAGAAACTGAAACTAGTGTAAAATACATATACAGTACAGTACAGTATTTAAATATAGAGTACAGTATATTGTTTTATTACCTTCCAGTGGCCACCATCTGCTGAGGGCTCAGAAGGGTAAGTTATGTACAGTTCCATTCAGAATTTCATGATACACTCACGGCAGAGGGCACATAGCCCACTGTACCCTTCCCTTGGATGGCAGGTCACTATGCCGAACCTTCCAGAGCACACAGAGTGAAACTGGCAATGGAACGGTTTGATTCAAAGAAGACTCATCAAAATAAGATGGGAAGGATATTAATATGAATATCGACCAATGTTACTGCTGATGGACGACGAAGACGTGTTAATACATGTACAGTATCCTGCTTATAAGAAGAAAACCAAAGCAATAGAAGTATCCATTCCAATACAGTCTCAGAACTGAATGGGAAAATCGTATGTGAATCAATGAGCATGATTACTGAACATCATAAAACAGTAAGATTGGTGGACCTAACATTCATTCATACCAATATAACTGGTTGTGCTGTTGTACACCCACACACAAAGGCATGTGTAAGTTTTGTGTGTGTGTGTGACCTATATAGTTATCGGAACTGCTATAATGACGGCACCTTTGGGTGTATACGACAGGGCTCTACAACATCTTGTTTTCTATTTATTATTTCTTTTATTGACCTTATCAAAATTATAAAAGAAAAATGTCAAACATTGTAGATTTAAATTTTAGAGAGTTTACACATTTTACTAATGATGTCAATACTACAGTAATTGTAAAAAGTAGGAGCAATACGATTTCAAAGGTTGCAGTATGTACTATTTTCAGGACAATGGTATGAAAATAAATCGAGATAAAACGTAATTTTTTTGGTGATAAGTGGTAGGGCTGGATATGCAAAGCCATTTGGTAAGAATGGCCTGGTGATTGAACACTGCTGAAGCTACATATTTGGGCTCTCCTTTCACTGTGGAAGCTTGGTGTTGACAGTGGTCAAACTTCATGCTATTAACAAAATGTGTTATGTACTTAAATTTTTATTATTTCTCAGAACGAACAATGCTGTGCCTTTTATTTGTAAACCTACAGCTAGTTAATGCATCACTGAGGTTGGCACATATGTGTGTAAGACTTGGGTGGGTAGGAATTTAAAACCAGTGATAAAGATTTATAGAATTAGAGACATTATAATTAATAGGCATGAGGAGAACAACACTGAACCAGTTGTGTTTTGTTGAGTCAGGTTACCTTTTGGCAAAAGATAACCTAAGTGTGGAAGCGAAAGGCTTTTGCTGCCACACAGTTAAACTCAAACAACATAAATGTTTCTTTCACATGTGGTATGAAAGAACAGTCCTCGCTGAAGGCCCAAGTTTATTTGTAATCACTGTCATAACCAAAACTAATACCTGTACACCAAATGGATTAATACAAGAGACTTGAAAAAATGGAAACATGGATGCGATTACTGCTCGGGAAAATTTTCACATTATCAGATTCTCAAGCAAAATCTGCAAGATGTAATGTGCATGAAGAAGTTAATCTGAGGATGGTAGCACACGATCTCTATCACGATAAACACTTTATAATAAGTTTCAGAGAAATTTGTACATTAGTTTCAGTGTCTGGTTACTTGTTGACGGTCAAGATGGAAAATTAATGGCAGTGCTTGTGAGAAAAAGAAAAAGTGCATACTGTGAGAACTTCTGAAAAAAAGAAAAAAAAAAAAGATATTGAACCTCCCAAAGAGTGGCGTATCAAACTCTGAAGTTGCACGTCAGTTGCCTTAGTATAAAAAAGGGTTTATACATACAAGTACAGTATATTTACAGAGAGGACCTGAATATAAAGTATACAAATTTGCACTTGCGCAGATATCCCAGGAATGTATCCCTCACGTACTCTGAGGCCCTACTAAATAATCATTATTACCCATTAATTATTCCTTACAGCGGGAATGTTGGTGTCCATCAAGCAACTCACAAGAGGCCATGAACAATACTACCCCCAACAACCATCCACATTATTGTGAATAGATTATAAACATTATGGTAATTTCTTCCTCTACACACTGTAGTGTGTTTGTATAAATTGTAGTCTGTGTATTATTGGTTACCAATGTATATTTAGCGATAATAAAACACTCACACTTTAAAAAGACAAATTAAATCCATTTTCCACATCATTTAATACTTCATCCAGCCTATCTGGCATAGAAGACACAAGGTCACAAATAAACTTTGGTCTACACTTACAAAGTTCCCATTGGCATGGACGTGGTTCAGGAGTTGATGGCTGGTCTTCTCGTCTAGTTAAGGAAGGGTGTAATAGGCTATGCGCCCTCCACCACGAGTGTATCACAAAATTCTGAATGGAACTGTATCAAAGTATGAACTCTGTTTATAAACTGAGTGGGGTTTAACACATCTTTTCCTTTATGAACTCTTAATTGGTTATAAAATGGTTCATGCCTAATAAAGGAAGACTGTGCATATAATTTTCACACTGAAACCATGGAGCATATTATACAGTACTGCGTTAGACTCAATATTCGTCCATTTCAGACGGTGTACTCCTGGGTTTAAAATATGCAGCCTTCTTTTATAATGCATGTAACACACTGTACCTCCAAAAATTCTTGTATAAAACATCTTGGCTAACTCATAATTTAATACAGGAGTGGAAGCTCCAATTCCTGGTTAGTTCTAGTTTCTAAAGCTGCTTCAACAGAGTAAAAATATCGTGGGTAGACCAAAAATATTTTAATCCAAAAATCCACAAGTGAACACCTAAAATGCTCACCACAATTTTATGTACTGTACTGTCATAAAATCCTGGGAGCCATACCTGATACTTGTCCAGTTCCCATATAGTATGCAGTATTATTTTAATGCTGTGATATTTGAGTATTACAGCCAAGAAAGAAGTTAAGAAACCACATATCTGAACACAGAGTAAACTTAATAGTATTGAGATTTAATAAAAAGTGCATCTTGGGGACACTGCAGCACCTAACAGGATGCATATATGCCAACAGAAGGAATATTAAACATTGAAGGAATGAACTACAACCTTCACATGTAGCTTAATTTTCCGAGCATGACCTTACAAATATGTCTTTCTGAAACCCACCTTCTTTCAAGTTATTATTTTAATTTTTTTTCTCTATTTGCTCTTCCCATCTCTGTATTTTCCTACTTTCCTACAGTACCTTCTTATGAATAACTTGCTAATAAAATTTCCAATCTTTCCAACATTGTACTGTAATTTATTATTATTATAAGCCAAACATTTTAATTCAGCAAGTATAATTCTTTTTATCAAATGAATCTTCCAACAGGGGTTAGAACACAAGTGGGGTAGTAAACCCATTCTCACTCCCACTCTCCTTCCCTTCCCTTTCTCTTGCACTCACTCTCAAATAAATGTTCCATCATGAGCTACAGCAATGTCTTTAAAACTTTAAATATTGTACATTAGCATTCTGCATAAAGATAATGATTTTAAGACTAATTTAGTATTTCTCTCCTTAAGGCACACACTACATATATTACCATTTGCAAGTAAATGTCTTTCAGCATATCTCACACATCACTTCAACACACAAGTTAACTACAGGACATTACTTAGATTACATATTTAAATGATAGGTAAAGAAGAAACTAGTTTTAGCTGTCAACAATATAAAAGAATTCTGCAAGTAAAAATGAGAACCTAATGTAAATACACCCTTAATGATTTACACAGTCAATGTTGTACCTCCAAGTACTGAAATGTTAAGTACAAAAATTTGGGACAATGCAAGTAGCACTGACAATGATGGCATGTCAAATTCTAACATATAAACACCCATTCACATGAATGATGATATCTTGTAAAGTACTGACTAGTAACTCTAGCTCCTCAGTTGTCACACTGGCCATCTGAGTAAGAATCAACATCCAAATAATTTTCTTTGTTTTTATATCATAAACTAATCTATAATATTAATGACTCAACTAATGTTTATAAGTTTTTACAGCTACAAATGTAAGCAAAAATATTTTGCAAGACAGGTTGTATGCACTTGTCAAATATAGTAAAATATAACTGTTTCACCAAAAATTACAAGTATTGATACTCTTTAATAAAATACAGCACTTACAAAACAATATTCTGCAGTATGTTAATAAAACGGTATGATAATAACTGCTTTAGTTTATGAGAAACAATACTGATGTGTATCTCATTTTAATACCGTAACAGACAGAGGTAGTGGTAATAGTACAGATCCAGTTTCTAATACTGTACAGGTATCCCTCAAGATATGGAAGCTTGAGATTTGGAACTTCACATTAACGTAACTCAAAAGAGTATAAAATGAGTTTTGAGATACAGAAGAAAAATTTGCATTAGTGGTAAATCTTCCTAAAATTTCTTGAGATAAAAAAGGGAGGGAGACATGTATAAATTTTGCCAACTTCAGGTACTTCACTATACCCAAAATAAAATACATAAACTGTACTGTACACATGGACCTAAAACCTATCAGTGATCTTAAATGGCATAAAGTACCAAAGATGTTATAGCTATCTTAACTGACATGGATAGTAAAGGAAGGCTGACACTGCACCATTTCCAATTCTATAAATGACATTTATGGGAAAATAGGTTTTTACCTATATAAATTAGATATATGGATAAATTTTAGTAATAAAACCCTTCTGTATCTCAAGGGATACCTGTACAGGAAGATTTTTCCATTTTGCAGAATACTGTCTCTACATTGTCTTTAGAATTAATGAAATTTTGGGGTTGAATTAAAAGCCAACCAACAGCAGTACTGTATATGATAACCCCTTAGTACAGTACTTCCTAAGCCCCAGATACTTTAATAACTAATGCCCAGGCTACTTTAATACTATTCAACTACAGTTCAGTATACACATACATATTAAACAAAAGAGTTTATCCATCACAGTGCTGTTTATATACTATAGCAAAATATTATTACATCTATTTACTGAAATGGTACAGTACATACCATATCTAGCAACGGTCATGCATTTGATTAATACCTGGTGCAAAGGACTGGCTTCCTTTGTTTTACACTAGCCCTTGCTTACTTTGCAATATATGAGTGCCGTACTCTATTGAGTACGCTTTTCAATGAAGGAAGAATCCTTTGGTTGACTAACATCTTGCTACAGGGGTGGATTAACTCACTAGCTCCTAAATGTTATGAATCGAGATACCAGTATGTGCCCAGCTGCCCTGCATCATAGTAGGAATAAGCTTTTACATATATATATATATATATATATATATATATATATATATATATATATATATATATATATATATATATATATATATATATATATATATATATATATATATATATGCTGTATATATACTGTATATATATGGCATACTGTATATACACAGAAATTTTACATATTGTAATTGGGAAAAAATAATCTAAGACTCCTGGATAAATACTTTCTAAAATTTTGAGGTTGTACTGTACTTATATTAGTAAGAGAATAATTACAGGCCCCCCCCCCATATTTGCGGAGTTTTGTTTCACGGTCCTCTATTATTCGCGGATGACACCCTGGATGTACCCAAGAATGTCTGTGGGCAGTTTTAAAGTTGCCGACATTTTCGCGGCTGGGACAGGGAGCCATTCATTCTAGAGATTGTAATTTCCTTTATCTGTATTGTATATATGTATGTGTGTGAGTGTGTGTGTAGACACACACACACACAAACCACATACAAATAAATAATAATGGGAAAATTCTCTCACAAATAATCAGAAACACATTTATTAATAAAGCACGAAATTGAGGGTAGACTCATATTTATAATAAATTTGTTTCTGATTATTTGTGAGAGAATTTTCCCATTATTATTTATTTGTATGTGGTTTGTGTGTGTGTATGCAATACAGGTGAAAGAAATAATTGTCCTCAGGGCAAACACATAAAGGGAATATAAATTTCTTTGTACACAAGTAAAAATGGACACCCCGGTCAGCAAATTTTATTCGCGGATTTGGCAATTCGCGGCCATTTTGAGAACGTAACCCGTGCGAATTTGGGGGCCCCCCGTATCCCCCAAGAGCACATCACAATCAATAAACAGCTCGTCTACAATGACCAAGTGTTTTGAGAGCAAATTATAACTTTCTTACACAGTAACCCTTTTACCACTTTAAAGTCAATCGAAATATAATGACTATACAGAATTAACCTTTCATGTTTATATTGTATTCCAAGTTGAAGCCAAACAAAAATTTAAATTAATTTTAAAGTACATTTTCAACTACCATGTATACATTATAAAATATATTATCTATTACACATTATAATTCAAGACTGGTGCATTTTACCTTTCATTAATGAGACTATAAATTTTGTGTTCTATCTCTTACTAACCTCACTTTTACCATAAAGAATACTAGGCACAGTTGAAGGACTTCTATATTTTGGTGTAAAAATTATGGAATAATCATGAAACCCCCATTTTGGACCAAAATTGTGAAGAGTGGCTCATGTATAAGCTTAAGTATATGGGTTGGGCACTCAAGGAACCCTAATCTAAAGTAACTATAGCTAATGTGAAGATCTGTCAACTCTCTTATATTAACTCTAGCCCTTAAAACTGTATCTCAGTCGCCACTAAACGCTGACGGGTAGCAACTCAAGAAGCTGCACAGCAATCCACAACCTGTTCTTCACTTGAAAGACCTGGTCACAAAATAAAATTGTAGAATCAACATCACTTCCAGTCAACCTTTTAAGAATTCATGGGATAGGGGGAGGGGTGAGAATTCAGGATCAATCCTTCATTTATGAGAGAGGCAGAAGAAATGATCCAAATGCTGTGACCCACACCACAAAATGAGTACTGTGTAGCTATTACTACTACAATAATAAAGGCTAAGAAGCCAGGCAATAGGAAAAACATTACCTCTTAACATAACATGAAAAACTGTGTACATCAATCTAAAACATTTCCTAAAGCACAACAAAAGAAGCCATAGCATTCACCTTCTTCTTTAAATAGAGATTAAGTCAGAAAACCCACATGTGTTCTGGACTAAAAGGTACTGTTGGAGTTAAGGTGGCTCTATGTTCACTTTGTGGCTGGGGTTATCAAGCAAACAGAGCAAGCTGCACAATGATGAGCAAACTTTTATGAATAACTATTTTCAGCCTTCACAGGTGACTGATTTTTTAAGACACCTTTTTAAGGGCTCAAGTTGCTACAGGGGAGTTGGGGGACCTTCACATTAGCTCCAACCACTTTAGTTTAGGATTCCCTAGGTTCCTAAACATATACAGGAATCAGAATTGAAAGGCATTAGGATATAAAGACATGATCAATGCTCTTGTTGTACTGATGCATTAGATCCAATATCTAACTAAATTCTAGCTTCTAAAATGACTTGCTCTTCTACTTCTCTGGCATAACTTCTTGAACTAATTAACAATATACAATCCATGAGTGCAAAAATTAAAGTACTAAAAATAAGTTTCTGCATTTTAAAAAGCTAGAATTTCACTATACTTTTTTGTAGAATATAATTTGCATTGATAGTACTTGGACCCATTGGTTACCCAGTTCTATTATATGTGTATAAAGCCGTCAGTTTATAACATATTGTAGCCAACAGTTTACTACTCAAGAGATTCATTAAGAATACAAACTACAGATGACTGCAACTGTCCACATGTACACACACACACACACTTAAAAAATAGTTACAGTATTTTCTTGATTTAACTAACTAATTCAAGCCACCCCTTTCCGTTAAATCGAATTTCCGTTATTTTCACTCGATTTAGCAAACTAGTTTACTAAATCGAGAGTAATTCCATTATCGCTCCAAATGCGCCACTTGGCACACAGGGTTTGTTTACATCAACTCAGTCTGTGTCCTGCCACCAACATGTATGTTGTTTACTGCTACCTCTTGGTCAACTAACTACTGTGCTTAGACATCATGCCAAAAGTCTCTCAGAAGTCTTAGAAAGGAAGTGGTGTGGGGGAGAAAGTCAAAAGAGTGCAGCTATCAATTGGAAAAAAAATTGGAAATAATAGAAAAAATTTAAAATAGAAAAATATAGAAAACAAACACTGAACCCCCTAGTTTAAGGTAAGCCATGAATAAAGTTTCTAAGGACTCTAAGTACATATCATGTGTTTGAGGTGTCTCCGTAGGTGTGAGCGTATTAACGGAATTGATCTCGATTTAGCGAACTATTTTACTAAATCAAGCGAAAAATAATGGAAAAAATTCCTTCTGCTAAATCGAGTTTGTTATATTGTATTCTGTTAAATCGAGAGTACAGTATACTGTACTGTAATACAGATGCAGAACATAACTCGAATGATAAAAACAAATTATTACACTAACTTAATGCACAATACATGGTATACATAGATATACAGAATACAGGTATACAATACATTTCTGCTTCCAGCCAAATTATTCAGAAGAAACACGATACAAGAGGAATCTAAATGACTTCTCAAAATAAAGACCATAAATCAGGATAAATAGTTGGCCAATATTATTATAACAATTGTTGTGTGAGGGTAATGAAGCTTGCACTAAAATGTTGCCTTCCATTTGTTAATGCCAATACAAACACAATGAGTATGATGCCAGGATAGGGTTACAACATCTGCAGTTCAGCTAAAAATGAATTGCAGTATTAGGCTACTACTGTATTGCACAATGCTGGTGGGAAAAGTATCCAGTCCCAATAACTAAGAGTAAAAAATTATAGTATTACCCTTATACAACATAATAAAAACATTTACTGGTAACAGTTCAGAAAACAACATTAGCAAATAGCATTGTTTCCAATACTAGTAGAAATGATAGTACTGTACTGTAGTAAGATACAGAGGAATAAAAATAGATATAAAACTTAATAAAAAGATCCCACAAAAATCTGACCACAAAATTCTGGTTATCTCATAGATAGAGGGTATAGAGATGAATACAGGTACAGTATCTATTAAGTAGTATATAGAATGGAGTAATCACAGCACAACAAGGGTAGAAACAGCGCACATAACACACAAAAGAAAAGAATTATTTACTGGACAGTTTTCCAGGAGATATTTTGTCAGCAAGCACTGAACTACTGCACTGTGCAATTTTCTTGACAGTAAAATGTACTCACATTAAAAGAATACAAGTTCCCAACTTCTAAAATCTAAATTACTTGGACGCTCCTAACTTATGACCCTTACTCAACAGATGCCGTTATTACCATCTGTAAGAATCTCTTGTATCACTACTCAAGGAAGTCGTGTATGGCAAATTTAAAAAAGACCTATAAAGAGTACTGTAGTTGTAGTTTGACTACAAGACTGAGACACAGTCTGAACACCAATGACGAAGGCACTCTACTTGAGGCCTAAACCATCCCTATATCACATTATTTGATCGATAGTTAGGAAGATTAATTTTTAAGCAATGGATAATCTTAAACCTAGGTTTCTTTTTGGTTAATTATACATTCTTATTCCCAAATGTGAACACAGTAAGCATCTACCTTCTTATGCAAGGTTCTTCATACAAAATCTTATATTATTGAAGTTAAAAATTATCTCTGTATATTTCCAATTCTGGAAATATGCAACAATAATGCAGCCACCTTGTGTTTTAATTCAACACACTTACAATAGATCACAAAGATATATACTCTGTCCATATCCTAATTAATCATGTCTCATTTTTATCGAGGCAATATAGTAGTATCACAAAATCCTTCTTTCACACACACCTGATGTGTATACAGTACACTTCCACGAGTCTCACATAACAGAAAAATCATACAAAAACACATGAAAAACATGTTTTTACAAAAAATCATTGTACCTTAACCCCGCAAAACTAAATACCCTGTATTATAAGGTTGCTTGCTACCACCATGGTTTACATTGTAGCATCACAAATCTCAGAGAAAATGTTAAACCTGTCCATGGTCACTGCTGATGTCAAACACCTGGTCCTTAAGGATATGTAATTTTAAGCAATTCTCTTGAATTCAAAGGTATTTTTTCTGGGATGTAGGTCTAGGTTTCAGATTACCGGTATATATCTATTTGTTTATACACTATACTGTAGGTGCTTTGTGGTTTTACCAGAATGGGTACCTATTTCCATAATGCATCCTTACATTTGTTTGTTTTAGTTTTTAGATGTGATAAAAAAAATATGACCACAATACAGAGTAACTCCTGTCTTGCAAGGGGTTAAGTTCACCTTTTCAGGGTCACAATTATCCAGTGAATTCCCTAAATCAAGTTTCAATAGGAACTTATGTTTATGACTTTATAAAATTAGAAATGCCAACCAACTGCATTAAAGTATATACGGTACCTCCTGAGACAAAAAATACAACAAACTTAATAAAGAAGTATACAAATATAATCCCCATTGATATTTGCTGTCTGAATTTCTTACCATGTACTGAATATGGAAAATCTCAGCTGGTCTAAGACTTCTGAAATTTCATCTGGACTTACTGCCTAAATACTACCACCATGACCAATACTCTCCACACATACATACATACATTCTCATAAGACAAAAACTACAATATTTTGCATTACTCCGTAGAAAATGGTTCCCGAAGTATGAGGTGTACTTTACAAGAACACTGTTGATGTTATAATACTGAACATGGAAGTTATTTCTTCAGGAGAATTCATGAAATATATTAATATAAAAAAACTAATTCCATACTCTGGAAAACCTAACGCTCAAATGACTGACCTTTTACTGTATTCCTTATATCATATACTCACTCAATTTTCATCTACTGTACTACAATGCCAAACTTGAATAAATCATATTAGATATTCATGTAAAATGCCACTATTTTACTGTAAACCACACCCTGAGAAGCATAGTACAATGAACTTACTCTACACTGCACATGAAATAATTCTTCTTAACATGGTATAGATCAATAGTATTTTAAATATTAATTCCTGCATTAAGAAGGCCTGACCAATCCAAAATATGTAAATATAGCACCTCCACTATAGTAACACTTGATGTGAAATCATGAACAAAATAAACATATCTTCCGTTATTTATAATAAAATAGGGCACATAAATATGCAGCAACTTCTTTTATAAAGATAAGTTAAACATGATACAATAGAATCCCAGCTATCCAGCACATTTGGAGATTGAGAGTTGCCGGATAAACAGTTTTTCTGGCAAGTTGAAAATCCCTCTTAGGATCCCCCAATACACACTGCTACAGACAAACCTCACAAATTAATCTAAGAAAAAAAGGAAGTTTTATCTTACTCAACTCGATATAAACAACGTGACTCGGAAATAAAGAAAATATAATATAATACTATAAAACAAGAAAAATTAAGAGCATGGGCGTGTATGTGTGGGAATTGAACTATGCTGACTCGCCAGCCTAGCTGTTGCATTTACTGTTACATGTATTGAAACTACAAAAGTTGTATGGAAAAATCATTGCAATACAGGTGCTCCTCTACTTAAGAACATTTGACTTACAAACTTTCAGAGATATAATCATCATCATCATTGAGGGGAGTTACCTTCCAGAGCAAGTGTTTAATGTGGATGAGACTGGATTATTTTGAAGAACATTCCAGATAGAACAAACATTACCTTAGAGGAGAAGAGTGAGCCAGGTTTTAAGGCTGTATTGTAGGGTAGAGCTGTACTAAATATCCATTATCTTTTCATTTTTTACTATATGTTTGGTATCTATAGGAGTACAGTTGGATTTACTAATAAGCCTTAGGAACATAACTCGTTTGAAAGTAGAGGAGCACCTGTACTCTTTTTTTTTTCACAGGGAATAGCTCACTCGGGGACTGGTCATCGACCCGCAACAGAGCCTAGGAGGGGCGAAAAAATAAGAGTAAAAAGAAATTAAAAATAGAAGAGAAAAAGATTATATTAATCTACACCACGAAGATGCCAGAAAACCAGCTTTTTGAAGCAAGACAGATTGTAAGAGTATGGAAACACAGGAAGGCAAAGCATTCCACAGTTTGGCTGCGTGAGGAAAGAAGGATGTACTATAATGGGTTATTCTAGTGTGACCGACATCCACAGAGAAACGGTGGGCACTGCGGGCAAGACGAGTGTTATGAGCCCACGGTCTTGCCGGCGGTACACAGGATGCCAAATTCACCTAACATTGCCCGTTAAAGTACCTGTTAAAGAGAGAGAGAGAGAGAGAGTGAGAGAGAGAGAGAGTGAGGGAAGCAACATTGCGGATAAGAGAAAGTGAAGAGAGATTATCAACTAAACGAGGAGAGTTAATAAGACGAAATGCCTTTGATTCCACCCTATCTAACAGTTGGACAGAAGAAGAGCCACCACAGATATGAGAGCCGTACTCCAAGTTAGGACGAATGAATCCTTTATAAACTTGAAGTAACTGCTCAGGAGTGAAGTAGCTACGGCATCTTTACAGCATTCCCAGCTTTTGGGAGGCAGCTTCAGCAATGTTGTGTATGTGTGGCTTCCATGACATATTAGAGGAAATGGTGAGGCTTATAAATAACGAAAATCTAATATAAAACTATTAAATAAGAAAAAATGAAGAGCATAGGTGTGTATTTGTGGGAACTGAGTGTGTACATGTGGTATGACTACTTTACTGACTCACCATCACAGCTACCGTTTTATTGTTAATTGCAAGGAAACTACAAAAGTTGTGGAAAATTTATTACAATATTTTAATGTGGCTTAGAAATAAAGAAAATATAAAATACAACTATAAAACAAGAAAAATTAAGTGTGGGTGAGGATGTGTGTTGAGGTGGAGGGTTATAAATGTGAGGCCACGCTCCCTCCCGATGTGATGTCATGGCATACACATAGCACAGAGCAGCAGCCACACGCCTGTAAGTCAGCTGAGCTGAAGTGGGTCGCGTTGTCCAGAGGATGGTTCGAGTGTGGAAGGAGCTATTTTTGTACATAAAATATGTGCTACTGTACGTTATTTATGCTATGTATTTAATTTATTGTTTATCATAGCAATCAATATGGCAGCTCTCCTCATTGCAAGCGGTATTCAAACTTACTTTACAAGCTGATTTTGGAGGATTTTTTATTTCTATTGTTCATTTTAGTGATGGTTAGTTGAATCTACAGCTTGCCTGGATACTGGATAACTGGGATTCTACTGTACGTACATGCATACCACACCCAAAAATGGGGTAATAGCATGGGTTTTAGTGTGTAATACAGGAGTCAGTTGAGGAGATAAGAGAATTTTGTGAGAAAATTTTTTAACTCTAATAATGAAACTGAAAGTGCTATGCAATGATAGATTTACAACATAAATAGACCTAACTTATGCTATCACCCACTAACTGAGGTGTTGTCTTCTGGACACAAGGGGCTTTGGCAGTCAAAATGACAAGTGAACAACACTTGACACACTAAAATGTGTGATGCTATTGATACTGCCTGACACATGATTTAAAATGCATCCTTGGACTGTCAATGAGCATTGTCCCCACAAAGTGTGGTGTCCCCTACCACTGCAGGAAAACTTGTGTAATGCATATATTAAAATGGAACAATAAAAGTGTTCCAAAGGGATTATAATTAAGACACATGACAAGTAATAGTGGCAAATGTACATCAGCTGCACAATAAATATGACAGATATGAAGGTTTATTAGTAAACCTTCAAAAGTACTTTTAATAATAACTACTGTACCTTTAGAAGTTTCTGAATGCTGGACCCCATAAATCCCTTGCATATTTCATGTGATCTAATAATGTGCTTCCAGTGATATTTTCTACAATATTGTTACTATGTTATGTAACAGTCCGTCCAACATGTCTTTCCTGGAGATTCTCATGTTTGCCCAGTAGTTCATCATCATTGGAGGATGATGACAGGAGGATGTCGAACTCATCTTCGTGATGCACGTCATGGGGCTTGTATCGAACCTGGACAAACATACAGTACAGTATATCAATTGGGAGTAAGATGACCAACACTGATAAAATACCACCAACAGGACAGCTAGCCTTTTATTTATTTATTATTATTTTTTATCAAAGTGGTTAACCCTTAAGCCCCGGGTTAGGGTGCTGCTAGCAGAACACCCCCCCCCCCACTGCTGGGATAAATAGAGAAAAAAATCAACTTAAAAAAAAAAGAAGGGAAAATAGGCGGACGTTCTGGAACATCACCCGGGGCCTAAGGGTTAAGACAAATGTAAACTAATCTAACCTAATGATTCTTGGGTTGTTTTGGTTATGTTTAATTATTGTCAAATGAATAACATACAGCTTAACCCTGAACCAGCGGTTCTCTTTGTATGAGGATGTCTTTACTGCATTTGAGGCAGTTGTACTCATATGAGTATCGAATATTTCCAGCTTCAGACTTGAAATTTGCGGGGGATGTACGGGGCTCATGAGCCCTGAGGGTACCTATGTCGCCACCTCCACAGCATAGTGCATCATTACCAGAAGCCTAGTGTCTCAGTTCCCTCCAGAAAATGGTGGGTTCACACGCATCTACTTACCATCCCCCACCACCACCACCACCACCACCACAGACTAGAAAACGTCTTAGAACTGAAGATTATCTGCCCATGGGTCGATTCTCCTGTTCTTGTACAACAGTTCTACAACTCCTACAATATCGGGTTGGTGTACCTTCCGTAGTGTTTCAAACTCCTCTCTCTTATCAAGGAACGTGTCAGTATTAGTGTACATGACATTCAAGCTAGAATTTGTTCTCGGTAACGTCTCTGCTCTTAGTAGTAACCCCCCCCCCCCATTCTCAGAAGCTGCAGCATTTGCTAAGTACACTGTATTTTGCAGGGTGTGGTTAGAAATGCCATTGTTTACAAGGCGCTCGCCTCCTCCCAGCTGATAGGTGGAACTAGTGCCACCTCACGGGCAGGGGGTAGAGCAGGTGGAGGGTGCGCTGCTGTCCCTTGGCCCCGTGTCGGCACACTTGCTTCCACTACCCTCTCCCTGAATATAACCCATGTACACTTTAGGTTTCATGTTTATTCAAGACATCTTCAGGTTATGAGACCCACTAATCCCCCAGCCAAGAAAGGGTGACCTGACATTCCATCAGAAGGTCAGTAATATGAGACCACTAATCCCCTACCCTACCCGACCTGACATTGCTCCATGCGAGTGGAAAATACCAGTCTTTGCTGTAACACATAACTTCACTCACTCCCATATCATAAAGATTTTTAATTTTCAAATATATTTATTTTATCAAACTTTTAGATAAACTATTCTGGATTATTATAGAAAGGAAATGGAGTTTCTAACTTAATTAGAACTGCATTTACAGACTCCGGTAGTTAGACTCAAGGAAAACATCCCCAGCACCCAGAAACATTCTGGGGAAGTGGGCTAGTGTCTGTGTGTGCAAGATGTCTAGTTTAGACACTCAGAAACTTTTCCCAGTAACCAGAAAAGATTCCGGGTTTGAGAAAGTCGTCTGGTTGGCCGGAAACCTCTCATCCCCGGAAGTGCTTTGCACCAACTGTTCTGGCTAACCGGGATATCAGTGTATTTGCTTTTCTCAGACTTTCACATTTTTCGGACTGGGGTCTGCCGCAATTAGACCGATTTATTGAGGTTCTACTGTAACTTTCATAAAACCATTTAAATGTTAATAAATAAAACTCAAAGCTTGTGTAGAAGGCTGTCTTCCTCCCATATTATCCACTCCTCCCCCCAACACCAAAAAGAAACGGTAAGACCCATCTTATCCCCGGCACTGGGAGAGGTGGTTACACTGAAGATCTCTGAGACTGGGGCATTCCACTAGGAGGTATTGAATAGTCAATGGGATAGGCAGTCACCACAATGAGTCAGCAGTGTGTGGCCAATGCAGAAGCAGGCTAAAGCAGTCTCTCGGCGGCATGACAGTCCCTCATATCCCTAGGCACCCAAAGCAGGGTGGATGTCACGGAGCTTGTTTGCTCTGACAGCATCCCACCTGCATTTCCAACTCCAGCAGATGGCAGCTCTTATTACTGTTTTCATATCAGAGGCAGGTAGAGGATCCAATAACGAGTGAGGATAAAATATTCTTATAATTTTTCCATTATCTATGTCATATTATATGTCCAATCCCAACTTATAAGTTTTATTGGATTATTTTTAAAAATCCTTAAATTTTGGCCTTTGGAGTGTATGGTTCATTGACATATATGCCACCGTGGTTTAGGGTTAAGAACCTTGTTCATGGAACTTTTTTAACATTGTCAATCTTGCTAACAGGGAAAGCATCCAATAATTATATATTTACTGAACCTGAGGTTATGAGGAGCATTTACAATGCTTACAATAACTTTTATCATAAGATATACAAGTTTAAAGATATTGATAGCATTGTGAAGAAGAAAAATAAAATAAACTGACTCTCTCCTCAAAAGATTGAGTGATAATTCTCCAGGTATGAAATTAGAGGCGGTATATTATGACTAGTTGCAATTAACCTAGTAATGTACTATACACAGCTTGAATATTTTGGCCAAAAAATTTCATGGTTAAGCAAATCAGTTTTAAATTTAGCCAAACACAAACTTAACTAAACTTACTATAACCTAACCTAACCACAGGTAGTCATATGATCAGGCTTACTTAACTCAAATTTATTATCTTCTCCACTAAAGGACACTCCTTAAATTCGATTTAGCCATACACTCTTTGACACAAAAACTTAAAATACTACTATGTTGAATATGAATATTATTAGTGTTAAGCCTTAATAAGTTCACCAATGTTCTTTTATGGATATATACAGGTATACTGTAATAAATTGCATACCATTAATACATCAGCTTTCTTTCTTTGTAAATCACAGCATTCTGGGAACTAAAGAGAAGAAGAATGATGGAGAATTCTAAAAGAAAAATAGCAGGATGTTGAAGAGCTCTGGGAATAACAGAGAAGCAGGATGTTGGAGAGTTCTGGGGATAACAGAGAAGCAGGATGTTGGAGAGTTCTGGGAATAACAGAGAAGCAGGATGTTAAAGAGCTCTGGGAATAACAGAGAAGCAGGATGTTGGAGAGTTCTGGGAATAACAGAGAAGCAGGATGTTGGAGAGCTCTGGGAATAACAGAGAAGCAGGATGTTGGAGAGTTCTGGGAATAACAGAGAAGCAGGATGTTGGAGAGCTCTGGGAATAACAGAGAAGCAGGATGTTGAAGAGCTCTGGGAATAACAGAGAAGCAGGATGTTGGAAAGTTCTGGGAGTAACAGAGAAGCAGGATGTTGAAGAGCTCTGGGAATAACAGAGAAGCAGGATGTTGGAGAGCTCTGGGAATAACAGAGAAGCAGGATGTTGGAAAGTTCTGGGAGTAACAGAGAAGCGGGATGAGTTTTAAAGATTCTAATTGAATATTATTGTTCTTTTCATAAATGTCCTTAAGCTTTGAGTATTTATAAGATCTAATTTCAATTTGTTACCTGGTAAATGTTATCTTACCTTGGAATATCCTCTTGAGCCAGACGACCCATCTGATAAGGCATTCTCTTCATCTCTGACTGCTTGTCTTACCTTCAACATCAAGAAGTTGTCGGTCACCCAGAAGATGAGAGCCTAGTCAATAAAATTCAAATTTACTTTCATTGAAGAAGTTGCTTCTTTTAAACAAACCCCACTTTGGAGTACAGTTATAAGCTATTTTCAACTTGCTTTCTGGTGATGAGTGGATGAGTAATGCACTGTAAAATATTCATCAAAAATCTATATTGATATCACCTGGTGTGTCATACAGTGTGAATCATGCACCAGACTTTTCCCAAGTACACTCAGGTCCAAACACACTAGTTTAAATATTTAGTAAAGTCCTTTAAAAACTTACCTTAATTATACAGTATGTTATGTTTTTATAATATAATGATTCTGATCACTGTGCTGGTGGCACATAACATACATGTAGTTTTATTTATTGGTGAGGAAATGACTGCTTTAAAACCATAAATATATAAACATTGGTATATGAAGAACAATAGCAGGAAATTTAAAAAAATCCATAGATACTACTTGCAGCCATCTCCAAACTTACATTATAATGGTGTTTGGTACTTGATTTACCATTTTTAGTATAAACAATATACAGTATAGTAATAGGGAAATGATGGGAATCATTTATAAACAAAATCATAAGACCAACATTAATGTGACACATCAAAAGTGTTTGGCTGGTGACCACTAGTAACACACCCTAGGTCTGAGTTCATTTTGGGGTGGTGATGGACCACAGCCCCAGGATCCCAAGCCCTGGGGTTGTATAACAGAAGTTTTATTGCATCTTCATTCTTTTTTAATTATATGAGCCTCTTTCTTGCCTGGACCCAAAGAAGGAAAATAGAATTCTAGTTTGATTTCTTCTGGGAAGCAATAACTGTCAAAACAAGTAAGACTCACAACATTCCAAAGACACAAAATTAAAAGATATAACACAAGTGGCTTGCACTAAGCACCAAGTTATCTACAGTAAGGTGCTTATTAATCTTTTCAAGTTCTCAGAGATAAAATACAAACATCTACAATTCAGTAATAATGAATAAAATCACTATAAGTGCACAAAATCAGGTACAGAATGCTAAATTAAATCTAAGATTATGAGCAAATATTCAAAAGGAACAGACAAACATACATCTCCCGGGGTGAAACAGGTCTCGACCTGCTGATTGTTTGACTGTATTTTACAATGTAACAATCTATTTCTGTGGGGGAGGGGGTAAATTAAATTTAGGATATATGGATGAATTTCAAAGTTGTCTCCAATCAAAAATGTGGTCACTGACCAACTTAACCTATTCTTGGAATGATTTAACAATTAGTCAGACATGAACATACAGGGGGCCCCCAAATTCGCGGGGGCCAGGTTCTCAAAATGGCCGCGAATCACCAAATCCGCAAATAATTTTTATTCAATTTCGAGTAGTAATCTGCACCTAACCCTATTTTCTCCATAAGCCCTGTTATTTCTATTACGCGAATTTCTATAACACGATGTTTTACAAGAACACAACTATGGCATTATAGCAGAACTGACTTATCCAAAACCAAGTACAAACATTTATTATCAAAGATGAATTGCATCTGTCTGCTGTTGTGGTTTATTTTGGTTCGTTATTACACGAGTGATACATATTAAAAAAAATTAAGAACAAAGGTTTTCCTGCACTACACCTGTATATTTCAGCAGTTTTTTTTTTAGCAAAAGTTTAGTTTAATGAGCACACAAACAAGCCTTAACAGATATCTAACTAAGGATGATTCATTAGAAAATTTGTATAGTTCTCGAGAGAAGGATAAAGATAGTGTAACTTGCTGCAGGAAAATTTGATGGTCAAAGGCCTCCATCCTATATATATAGGTGAGTGCTATGGGACAAGAGTAAAGCTATCTCAGGATGTAAATCAAGTGTACCAAAAATCAATCTTGCTGGGTCTTGAAGCAAGCACAGGGCTAGGATCTTAAACCTATGAACATGGCAGACATTAACATTGAATATTCTAGTGAGTGATCTTAACATCACTCACTGAAAATCAGCAGGTTATATAAATGGTCTATATTTACAAAGACAATTACCAGGTTGACAATCCCTTATCCGAAATTCCGAAAACCTCTGAAAACCAAAAGTTTTTTCGTGGAGCATCACACACCCCCACCCCCCTCCCCCCCATTGTTTTTTATTTATTTATTTATTTATTTTTTTTTACCAGGGATCAGCCCACCTGGGCACAGGTCACTGACCCACATTGGGGCCTGGAGGGAGAAAATGTAGTAATGTAGTAGTAGTAATAATAATAATAATAATATATAATAATAATAATAATAATAATAATAATAATAATAATATATAATAATAATAATAATAATAATAATAATAATAATAAAAAAGAAATGCAAGAATGAAAAAAATATCAAATGTGAGAAACACGACCAGGACCTATGAATTATTATTATTACATTTTCGCCCCCCAGGCCCTGATGTGGGTTGGTGACCTGTGCGCGGGTGGGCTAATCCCTTAAAAAAAAAAAAAAAAAAAAAAAAAACCCTAACCTAACCTAGTCATTCTCAAATCCGAAAACTTCCGAAATCCGAAACACATCTGGCCCCAAGGATTTCGGATATGGGATTGTCAACCTGCTATTACATTAATGTATATTCACTGTACAGCATATTTTTTTAGAAAAAAAAAACTGCTTTTTCCAATGCAAAGTAAAAGAAATGATGTATATAACTGAAAATGGCTGATAAAGAGCATATTAGAAAAATAATCAGTGACTAGGTATAAAATGGAAGACTGAGGTCTAATTATACTTACATTAATAAAGAAAGGAATGACTAGAACAACGATGACTACTCGAACTTGTTGGTCAGTAATAGGAGCCAAGATGAGGTCCCTTATGCTGGACCAAAACTGGAAAGCTAAAAGCCCTGTGATAAGGACCTTCTCCACCACCATGATGCCCACATATAGGGCACACTGATGACCCCATGCTCGCACAGATGGAGGCCGACCTGCAGAGTAATACAACATAAATTTCCATAAATCAGATGTCATTTTCCAAAAACCATCCATTATAAAAGCTTCAACACAGGTATGTACATATAAGGGAAAAAAATATATCCTCAAACATGTCAAAATATCATTAACAGGTTTATAATGAAAATTTTTGGTGTACAGTGAAAGACAAAGTCTGTTCCCGGTTGTGTCCAATGATTACGTAAATCTAGCAAAACATAACGATAGCCTTGACACAACTACATCGTCCCAGTGATGTCTCATATGTATTGAATGGTCCAATAAAGGTTCATGAAACAACATAAAGACAGAATCTAGGGGTACAGTAGGTAAGCTCACGTTAACCACTTCACTGTGGGGATGCCACTTTTAATATTTCATATGGGTAATGCCAGATGATGTTATTCTGTACAGAGAGGACCCCGTACACAACACAACAGTGCGTAACAGAGACGTGACCGTTCGCCAAAGCGGTAACGAGACGATCATTTGGTGAAGAGGATAAAAGAAAGGAAAAATAACAGAGACGTGACCGATTGCCCAAGCGGGTAACAGGCCAATCAGTGGTGAAAGAATAAAAAAAAAAAAAAAAAAAAAATAGTTCAGGCAATCACCCAGCTCAGCAGACTCAGATGTGTGGCGGCAACTGTGGTGAGTGTGTTTGCCATGATACATTTATAGCCCAGTGACCCGCTGCCTCATAGCACATTTACTTCCCACATATACTCTTTATTTTTCTTATTTTATAATTCTATATTATATTCTCCATATTTCTAAGCCACATTAGAGTATTGTAATTAATTTTTTCACAACTTTTATAGTTTTATTACAAGTAACAATATACGAGGCTCCTGAGTTGGTGCGTCAGCCACATAGTTTATTGCCAAAGCCTTGGCTAGAACCGCCTCCATACATGTTCACTTCTCACGCATACATGCCCATGCTCCTCTTGTTTTCTTATTTTATAGTTTTATATTATATTTTCTTTGTTTCTAAGCCACATCGTTTATATAGAGGAGAATAATTGTTAAAGAAGTCAATTTTTCTGAGAGCCGCACCAGTAGTCAGTTGGCTGACATTGTTACATGTAATGAAACTATAAAAGTTGTGGAAAAATCATTTCAATACTCTAATGTGACTTAGAAATAAAGAAAATATAATATAAAACTATAAAAGAAGAAATATGAAGATCATGGGAGTGTATTCTGTGTGGGAGGTGATGGTAAATGAGGAAGCAGTGGGCAGTTTGTCAATAGCGCATCTGGCAACTTGGTTGGTTAGGCCTGTTTCAGTTTAAATGTGCACCACACAACCACCTCTGCTGTAAGTTTACTTTATCCTCTTTGTCACTGATTGTCAAGTTGATTTCAGCAGAGAATATTTATGAAAAATAATGGAAGCATAAAAAAGCTAAAATTATACAGTACAAGATAAGTGCGCACACTATATCGCAGTGGGATGTGTTACCTCTGCCGACCGACCCTTAGCATCTGTTGCTAAGGGTCAGTTGGCAGAGGCACACAACCCAAAGCCCCTCCCCTGCTCAGTACACGTGGTTTACTTACAGACATTATTTTTATTTTTAAATAATTAAAAAACTAACTATTGCAAATATAAAAGCTGGATCCCCGGGTTATGAACGGATTCCGTTCCTGAGGACGTTCTTAAGTTGGAGTTGTACATAAGTCGTAACACATGCAATGTGCGTACCGTACGTACAGAACAATGTTTAAAATCCCACTATATCATAGCCTAAGTCCTTATACTGTATACAGCACATCTAAAATCACCTGATTTAAGACAAAAGAAGAAACAATGACAAAATACAGTAACTTAAAGTAAAAAAATAAGTCATGAGGTAAATACAAAATACCGAAAATTTCAAATTTAACCACGTTCATACCGGCGGGCATTCGTAAGTCGGGGACCACCTGTAGTGTACTGTACTGATGATGATAACCTGAGACAATTAACATCAGTATGGCAGGCACCCAACTCTTCAGAGCTAAGCAGTAACCATTTCTGAACTCTTACAAGCATTACTATCTATTAATGTCATACCTGCAACATTTATTTTTAAATCTACAATTACCTGATATAAATGAAGATTTACAGTTACAGAAACCTTCTTTTTCCATTTGCGTCTGCTAACATCACTGGCGGCATTGTAGCCAAGTTAGACTCGTCACTGTAACCACCGGGCTACTGGGCCAAGCTGTGAGGTGTTAGGGTTGTTTTCCAACTTGTATTTTCGGGTAGATATACATAACTTCATTTATTTATTTTTACACAATTACATGCACACACCATCCTACTACATCCAGTACATATTGTGAAAAAAAAGATATTGGAGGCATATTGTGTTGTCTAATGGTAGACCCTGCTGCCATATGGCACCACAAAAATTGCAGGGTCTCAATTGTTCCTCATACTATTGACAACACAACATACATATATCATTGCTCATTCTGGTTTTTCTTTTTGTATTCATTTATGCCTATTAAAAATTATTATTATTATTATTTTTATTCATTTATAATAATTTTTTTAGGGAGCAGAGTGCAGGGGGAGCATTGCTTGGGAGTGTGAGGAGGTTGAGTCCCTGTTGATCTGTGTTGCAGGAAGTGTATGCAAATGGGGATTGTGTTGAACTTTCATTTACAGTTTTAATAATACAGTACAGTATTTTTTGTTGTAACTTATTTATTGGTATTATTTTTATTTAATCCTTACAAAAGTTTTTCAGAGAGAGAGAGAGAGAGAGAGAGAGAGAGAGAGAGAGAGTTGCCATGTACTGTACTTACCATACTCCCCAAAGATAATGGTGGGGATACCCTGCTTCTGGCCAACATATATACTGAGTCTAATCCCAGCCCAGATGACAACCAAGCCAAGCGTTGAGTCAAGTAAAAAGCTAATGATGTACCTGTAAATAAAACAGAATAATGTAATGTCACATATTTGGAAGTATAACATGAATACATATACATCTTAGAAATCAGACCCACATGAAATGATGGATTGATCTTAAGATCCTATTTTATATCTGAATGGGACTGAGCAAATATTTATCACCTAGCAGGTCTACAGAGTTGAATTACCATGCCCTAAGACCCCAATTTGTTTCGCTGGAATTTAAAATTCAAATAAAAAAACTGTCTTCACCTTTAAACTGGAATACTTTAAGATGTGGGATGATGGCACCTTAAAGAAGGACCTAAGGCTATAAAGGTGTTTTTGTAGAGATTAGAAATTTAAATTCCATTTTATTATTTGTTTGTTATTGGCTATAAGTTGACATCATCATGGTTTCCACTTCAGATCCAGCAAACCTCAGCACCTAAAAAGAAGGGAAGGATGCAGTGCTGCTTGATTATAACTCAACTTTAAAATGGACTCTCCGGACCATCCCACTACCTACAACCTTAAGACAGGATCAGGCAACTCTCTATAATACAGCCAGCTAAAAAAGAGGAATACAAAATACCAATCAGCTCTTCAGTGCTATACTCACCTTCCTATCCCCAATGGTAGTAGTCCAACAAAACCAATTAAAGGACAGAATAAATAATTGCTTGATTGATTGATTTATGGAATTTAGGCTCAAGGCCAAGCACTGGAACCATAAGGCCATTCAGCACTGTTTGACAATTAGTGGATATCCCTTATATAAAAAAACAACCACATCCTACTAAAACAAACTTAAAACAGCTGATGCTTCACCACCCTACAACTAAAGGAGAGGACAAGTCTAACGGAGAGGACAAATGGATTTAAAAAATAAATAAAAAATTAAATAAAAAAAGTCTCACTTTCCACCATGGGACCACCCACCACAGCCAGCCCAAGTCAGTGATAGTGAGGATATGGACTTTGAGGGGTTTCACAAAGAGGCCCTGCAAGCCTGTGTGGTGGATAGTGATACAATTGATACAGGTGAGGGCCAATAATCTGCTCTCTGCCTCGGAACCAACCCCCCATCCCCGTGCGCCCAGCCATCTTTTCTACTTACGTAAGTGTTATAAAACCTAATATTATTGATATTTCTCTTAAATATTAATTGTGTGTGCATACCATCATAAAATTAAGATGTTATTTTTGCTACAACGTACGTACTGTGTCGGGAAAAGTGGAGTTTGGGAGTCGGCCCAGTCTCTATTTCAATTAATCCAATATGTTCTGTTATTTCGTTTATGCGTTTCTCGTTTTAAGCGGACCTCCACGGGTTCAATTGACCGCGTAAATGCAGACTATACTGTATACAAAAAAAAGTATGATTTCAATATTAATATTTATTTTTTCCTTTTAAAGTGGACTTGATATCAATATTGATTATGAACACTTTGGCTGCAGGCCAATTACTTGAAAGTCATCCTCAAATAAAATAATTTTAGCAGAAGCCTTAGAACACAAAAATAATATGGAGGGCAGATATGCTAGAGATAAGAATGACCAAGATGTTATAATTTGTTCACTGCACATGAAACAGACTTACCGGTACATCAATAAAACTAACCAAAAATTGTAAATTAAATTTATACTGCAGTCAGTTCTCCTATACAGTATATTCATATACAGTACATAGCAGGATATTTAACTTACCAAGTACATGGATCCCCTCTGAATGCTTCTGAGAGAAAGACGTTGCAAAAATGAACAATCATGGCTCCTAAACCTTGCTTGGAAGTGTCATAGAACCACACCAGCCACGACCTTCGATGCTTCTTCGGCTCACAGAATCGTTTCACTGAACAAGTACAGTAAAAAAATTTATAAGGTACCGGTATACAAGCTTTGGATATGTTTATGTTATATCAGTCCTTCCTGGTCTCTCTCACACAGCACTTCTCCACTTTCTTTACAAGTCTCTTTACCCTTGATCCATATCACACAAAAGTGGCAGAGGAGGACAAACCATATATACAAACAGATTAATCAAGCGCTGGACAATATTGCACTGTCATTTTAAGTGATGATTTCGTTCAGTTTTGACCAGCCTCTTTTGTCTGTTTGTTCGTTTGTAATAAGCTAATAAACAATAATTCATTGGACAATATTAGTTTAAGTGCAAAATAAAAATCAAGAGAAACCAACTCAAGCTTCTTTTACAGGAGGAATTTGAAATACTGTGCTTGTACACTTCAAACTGTACTGTATTAAGGTAGATCTGGTAACTGATAAGCAGTTACAGTACACTGATATACTGTACCACATAATATCAGATCAAGAGTAAATTTGGAACTTTGTTACCCATTTAACACTGCAGTACTGCTCATTACAACTTATAAAGGCTTTTATATTTAGTGGTTAATAATAATGTATTATAAAACTGGGACCTGTTGTACAGTCTCATTCAAGATTCTTCGAACACTGCTGGAGACAACTGGCAACTCCAGGCCGCTTGTTTACAATAGTACGAAGTATAATATAATACGAAACAGCAAAGTCCAACAATTAATTAAGCAATGGGGAACTAAGTAACCAATCACCGATCACTTTTACATTCATTCATAATTTTTACTACATATTATAGTAAACAAACAGCATTGATTTGCCAGCTGTCCCCAGCAGGGTTCGGAGAATCTTGAACAAGACTGTACAATGAAACCAGTATCAACATGATAAAATTTTAATTAAACAATTGCTAGTAAAGTTCAGTAACAAAACTAAGTAACATTTTTACTTACAAACCAGAAGACCAAATGCTAAAGAAGCTAGCAGTGCTTGCACAAACCAGCCATAACTATTTGTCAATGCATCTTTCCCACAGCCACTAGTATCAATAGTAGTGTTGGTAGACATACTTGAACTGATGTGAACTATAATTAAATCTGTTTCCTCTTCTTTGGCTATAGATTTTCTTTTCTTGAGCAAATTCAGTTAGTTCATGACATGTTGCTCACCTGAAAAATGTAATCATGTATTGCACAACCAAATTATTAACGAAATATATACATTTAGTGCATTAAATAAATCATAATAAAATTTTCAGAAGGAAGGCAAAAGACAGCACTAACCAAGTACAGGTACTCCTCGACTTACGACCACCCGAACATACGACCGCCGCAGTACATACAAAATTTTTTCCAAATTACGTATTTTCGAGTCCCGGCGTAAAAACTCTGAGCGTTTTCTCACCTTCAGTAGCAGCAACAGCCTGAGCGAAGGTCGTATGTAAATAATTCACTTTAAAAGCAGCAATAGCACCTTGATCCATGGATTGGATGATAGAGGTAGTGTTAGGTGGAATGTAGACTACCTTAACAGCAGGGTGCATGTCGTCCAGGTGTGGTGGGTGTCCCGGAGCATTATCCAAAATTAACAAAATCTTGAATGAAATCCCTTGTTGCAGACAATACTCCTTGGTTCGTGGAATGAAACAAGTCATGAACCAATCCTCAAACAGTACTAGGGTCATCCATGTTTTCTTGTTACTGCAATAAAACACTGGCAGTGTGTGTTTGCTGACATGTTTAAAAGCCCTTGGGTTCTCTGAATTATATATCATGAAGGGCTTTATCTTGAAACCAGCTACATTCCCCCCCAACAGAAGTGTGAGTCGGCCCTTGAATGCCTTGAATCCCGGCATTGCTTTTGCCTCTTTGTGGATGTATGTCCATTCAGGCATGCGCTTCCATAATAAGCCAGTTTCATCCACACTGAATATTTGCTCAGGCAAATAATTTCCCTCCACGATGACACGATCTAGCTCCTCCTAAAAAAGCTTCGGCAACACCAACATCAGCACTTGCTGCCTCTCCACTCGCCTTTACACTATGCAAACTGTAGCTTTTCTTAAACCTTTGAAACCACCCATGACTTGCTGTCAAGGTTTGATCGTACTCATCTCCTGCCTGCTCTTTCAGGCTTTCGAGCAGGCTTCTTGCCTTAGCCTGTAAGGTTAGAAGGCTTAAGGGTACACGCTTCTGCATCTGGTCTTCCATCCATATCACAAGTAATTTTTCCATCTCATGAATGGGACCTTGTCTTTTCTTCGATATTATAGTTCCCTTTATAGGTGTTGTTCCTTTCACTACATCACGAATACCTTCCTTGTCCTTCAAAATAGTGGATATGGTCGAGAGCGAGAAGCCTAAGTTGCGTGAAATTGTTGCTACAGTTTTTACATTTTCATGCTGCATTATTATCTTCATTTTCGTCTCAAAAGTAATTGACTGTCTCCTTTTCTTCTGAGCACCACCAGCACTCTCACTTCTACACTTGCCAGTCATTCTAAAGTCAATTAGATTGGCCAAATATTTTAAATAAAAGTTAAAATAACTCAAAAACTATAAATTTCCGACGGAAACATTATAGCATAAATATTTTTTTCTCTATCTCCCCATATATGACTCAATATTCAGTTTGGTGGTGGCAACTTCTAAATATTGACAGTAAGAAAATAGAAATCAAAACAAATAATGCGTCGGCAGGTTACTCGTCAATATTAACCCACGACAGCTTTGTCAGCTATCCTTGGTCAAGTTGCCTTACTGTTTACCATTGTCATTTACCTGCATTGTCTATGCACACAGGAAACTGTACCATATACTCCCACAGCCTACGTGCACTATATACCTAAAACTATAAAAAGTTTAGTTTAACGTGTAGATTAATGCTGCCAACGATTCCAGCAAGTACACACTGCTTTTCCACCATAATTTTTGTTGTTAATTGCGAGTGACGGGGTTCTCATTTGAGGAAGTGTTTATTTTTTATAATTTATATTATAATACCATCGGCGAGCCATGGAAGGGGGAGTGCGTAGTGCGCGGGTTGTCTGAATCGCATTACCATGCTATATAATAGATGACCCTACTCTGAAAATATAGCGTTTCCCCAATAGGAGAATACATTAGGTTAGGTTAGGTTAAATAAGGAAAATATTATTTTTTTTCCTCCTGAAAATAACATCTCCAATAAAAAAAGCAGCAAAAGTCATGCATTAATGATTTTTTTTTCTTGGCGAAATCACTCGCAGCAGTTAAGTATACATTTATCAACGTTTACCTTATTCATGTTTTCGGTGTTTAGTAGGTGATGGCGTTGTTTTTGGTTTCCAGTATGTGTTGTTTTCAGTGTACAGATGAGGAAGGATCCATAAACTCTAAAGTGAGTCTTAAGATTTTTACAAGTTAGGAAACATTAGATCAGGATTTCAAAGGTTTGTTTGGTGTTATTTTTAGTATTTTACCTTACATTTTCCCTCAGCTTTAAACAAGTAATACTGTTGGTAATTTTAGCAAATACAATACTTGAAAAATATAAATTTCCGAAGGAAATGCCATAGAAGAAAAGTATCTTAGAATAGTCGGAACTATGTGAAAAAACATGTTTTAATTAAGAAATTGAGTTGGGCCCACTTATGTAAATTTACCTATAGTATTATTATTACAACAAACATACCTGGCAGTGGTACAGTAAAAGGTGATCTATCACGTGGCTGTGTTCGAGGGTGTGTACAATTCTCTTCCACAATGACAACCAAAGTTCCGATAATAAATATAGAAGAAAAATAAACGGTAAAGGTGTAGACAATGGCTACCACCAGAAGGAATTGTTGGAATTGGTTGAAATGTTTTTTACACACTGATATTATGATATTAATAACAAAAATGGAAAGGACAATACATAGAACCTAATAGAATCTGACCTAACATACCCATAGGTTGGGTGTGTTAGGTCAGGTTTTATTACGTTCTATGCATAATTTTTTTATTAATTATTTTTATATAATTTTACGGCATCTGTGGACATATTCGTAGGATCGCGCATTACATTGAAAGTTGTTGTTTTTCGTAATATGTAAGTCTTCCGCATTTTGGACATTTGCAAGTGCTCTTAATTAACCCATAGTCACAAATGAAAGATATCAAGCGAGATTCATCAAGAACTATGTCTGATAAATCATCAACAGAATAATCACAACCTACGCACTTCATCACAGTGAGGATGTGAGGAGACGCAGTTAATAGAGGATTGTTTCGAGGGTTAATGGTATCCAAAATAATTAGAAGAGAATGGAA
Organism: Homarus americanus; assembly: GCF_018991925.1. Lineage (NCBI taxonomy): Eukaryota > Metazoa > Arthropoda > Malacostraca > Decapoda > Nephropidae > Homarus > Homarus americanus. The sequence continues at coordinate 15,925,705 of NW_024737068.1, forward strand.
TCAGTCTAAAAGATCCTGTAAAAGTAAAAATATGACACACTTACATCAATTATTGGTTCTATATAGATATAAAGAGAGAATGCATTAAATAACTAAACAAAAGAACAATAGACCGGTATTAACGTAATGTAAAGTTCATAAATATGCACATTAATTTTATTTAAAGGATCAGGATTAATGGTACAGAATTTATACGGGGTGTCAACAACGATCAATGGAGAAGCAGGAAAATTGTAACGCGGGACTCATTAAAGGTAAGAAAATGATTTTAGTGTTATAATACACCTTGAGACATAATTTTAGTGCCATGACATCAGTGTTCACAGTGTTTTTAACCAGAAATTTCCCACATCCTTCATGCCCTGCCCACTAACAAGGAATTTATGATCATAGAGGTAAATGAAAAAAATTCTTAAAAAATACCTAAGATCATCATATAAAGTTGTCGTTTCTTTTAATATACTTAAAAGCATCAAAACAACAAGGCTAAGAAAAAATAAAGAAAATCAACAAACAACTTCTGGTGGTGACCATTGTCTACACCTTTACCAAATAAACACCTATTTACTTCAGGAGACAACAATGTTACTTCAGGAGACAACAATGTTACTTCAGGAGACAACAATGTTACTTCAGGAGACACCAGGGTCACTCAGCAAGACCTGGCCGTCCATACTTCCTTAGTCTTCTGAAGGTCAAGAGGCTAAAGTAACAGCCAACAGTATGTGACTTACAACATATGGATGGCAAAGAAATGACTCATGATCTACTCACGTCATGATGAAGGTGATCTGTGACCTTAACACTTGACAGTTCCACTCCTCTAACAGCTTTCTATGGTAGTCTGTTCGGTTCTGTGCATTAACTCCTTCTTTCACTTGTAACTCCGTCCTGCTAAACAACTAATGAATGTTTAGATTTGTATATAATAACATACATATTGATACTTTCTGATTTATGGCCCATTCTTCATTTTCATGTGTAATAAACTGATGAGGTTAATATAGTTTAACACAGAGGTTTATGACAGTTGAGACTCAGTGTGTTGGTGTCAGTGGCCGCCATCTGTTGGGCCCAGGGTACACTACACTCACCCTACACCAGTGTTTCTTAATTTAAACCTTTTTTGTGTCAATCCCACGTGAGTCATTTAAAATTTCATTCACCCCGACTTCACCTACTTATGATTGGTTATTGTTTTCCTTTCTCTATATACGACTTGTAATACATGACCCGTCGACGTCACCACCTGGTGCTGGAGAGGGTCCAGGAGTATCAAAAAGAGGGGGGGGGGCAAGAAAATGTGTGCAGTACAGCCAGCCTGTAGTGTGTTGTATGGGGCCAGTTGGCAAATTTCTCTTTGTGTTTAGGCTATTTTCTATTTGTCAGGCTCATGTAGGAGATCTCGCACTAAGGATGGAGGTGACAAGGAAACTCACAATGGCGTATATATATATATATATATATATATATATATATATATATATATATATATATATATATATATATATATATATATATACAAATAAATCACTGTAGGTGCAGTGATCTAGGTATATGCTATATACCAAAAGGAAAGAAGAAAACACGAATATAACTTCGTATATATATATTTATATATATATATATATATATTGTATGTACAATGCAGTGTTAGGGAGTTGCTGTGTGGTGAGAATCTTGTTGAGAGAAGGTCTTTTCTGTTTGAGAGCGTTGAATAGAATAGCCTTCACGAATCGAATCGTCAAGCAGTGTGTAGTGATTAATGGCATGAAATCATCATCCGTTACACAGTGGCGTAGCTAGAGTGTGTGTGCCGCCCGGGGCGGCCCTTGAGTTTGCCCCCCGTGCCCCCACAAAAATACATATTGCACAGTGACTCACTCATATATATATATATATATATATATATATATATATATATATATATATATATATATATATATATATGTATATATATATATATTAAATAGTTTGCGTACCATTATAATATTACTGTACTTTCACATACTCAAATATAGTATGCTTTAAATACACACCAAACATACTTAAACTTTATAAGTTTCCTGAATCCTCAACAGGTTACAGGTTGTGTGTGTGGCGGGGGGCGCATAGCAAGGGTGTAGCTCATGACGTGGCCGTGATGATGTGGGTCAGGTGTTAGGTCAGACACGACAAGGATTAACTTGCCGCCGATACAAAGGGATGGATTAACGTCTCCAGTAGCTGCAGATATGGGTGATGAGCAGACCCAAAAGTGCCGCCCCCAAAGTGCCGCCCGGGGCCCCCCCCTAGCTACGCTAGTGCATCCGTACCTGTTACAAGCGGGTTACCACAGGGCAGTGTGTTGGGCCCGCTGTTGTTTGTTTGTTTCATAAATGACATGCCTGACGTTGTACACTCCTCCATACAAATGTTTGCCGATGACGCCAAGTTATTTCGGGAAATCAAGAACCAAGCAGACTGTGAAGCGCTGCAGAAGGACCTCTGTGGGCTCTAAGAATGGTCGAAGAAATGGCTGCTGAGATTCAATGTCACGAAGTGTAAGAGGATGTACCTGGGCCGCACCAACAGGATGAAGAAACTGCACTATTTGAGACTGAATGTGAGAAGGACCTAGTGTCATGATCGTGATGACGGCTAACCTAAAAACCTTAAGGATTCATATTACGCTCAAACGTCCACAAAACCTTCTGAGTCCCCCAGTGGAAACGTCCCCGTTTTCTCTGTTTCCTTGATGACGTCATCGATAGGCCGTCTTTGTCTAAAGGGAACTTTGAATATAATCCGCGGATTTCGTAGCAAGACGCTGTATGTAAGGCCCTGTTGCCATCCAACCCGTTGTAATCAATTTAATTTTGCTTCTGATAGCTCACGCAGAGCATTGTTAGTGAAGATAATAGTAGGGAATGAAGCTGAGTTCATAGTCTCAGTTTCAACGTCAGAGTGTACAGTAAATTAATTCATCGAAATAGAAGTGGACTCCCTGACCTATTTTGAGTGAAGGTGCCGCGGGCATTTCAACCGTTAGTAAGTGCTCGCCCCTTCACCCATACAGGTCCCTAACGCAGCCTAGGCCGTGTCTGTAGCGTGGATGTTGTATCCACTATGTCTGGGGAGATGTCCGAGGTCCAGAAGGATCAGTTACCTTCGTGAAACCCGACCGTCAGACACTTCAGACTACCTATGGGCCCCATAGCTGGCTCGTCTGACCCTAACGCTCGGCCTGCGAGGTGACCCCGGATCACCAATCACACACCACTACCAGCCCCCATCATTGGTGGCTGAGTGTCTAACTCAGTAGGGCTATTTGTGTGGTGGAGTTATTCCACTGGGATCTTCAGAGTTCGTTGGAAAATACCCCATGGTGGCTGGGCCCCATGGCGGGAGCTTGAGTATCACTCCTGACGACTGAGTGTTGTAGTGGCAGTTGCCCCTGGTCTTAATGGTGCTAAGTTACTGTAAGAGTTTGTGTTATTGAGTATGTCCACCCAGTAGTGGTGTGAGTATGTTGAGCCTGAGGGCATAGTACCAGGTTTCGTCTGTTGGTATATATATTCTTTCCCCTACCTCCATATTAATGTTTAAATAAATTTTGTATTGGTATATTGTGTCTATTATTTACCTACAGTATCTACCGTTATTTCTTCCCTATTACTTGATACTATCATTACATATACCCACGAGCCTCCTCTCGTCACGCTACCAATGGTTGTAAGTATTAAAGTAAAGAAAAATGTTATAAGAGGCACGGCCCTTATACTAGGTGTGTATGTTGATAATGAGCTGAGGTTCTCGGGCCATTGCGAGAAGAAGGTAAATCAGGCCAATAAATTATTGAGTCTTACAAGAAGGTCGTTCATATAACTAGATGGTCCGTCCCTTGTAATGATTTTCAAGAGTGAAGTGCTTCCCCATCTGGAGTACTGTCACCCCGTCTGGTCCCCGAGATATGCTAGGGACTGTCAGTTGGTTGAAAATGCTCAAAGGAGGGCCACCAGACTGGTGCCTGCACTTCGGCACTTCAGCTACCGTGAGAGATTGGAGCGCCTGAACTTGCCTAGCTTATGCTACAGACGGGCAAGGGGTGACCTAGTTGAGGTGTATAAGCATCTCAGGGGGCACTGCTCAGTTGAGTGTCCTTACTTGGAGCTGGCGGACGCTCGCCCCACAAGGGGTCACAGCTCAAGATTGAAGAAGCCGCAAGTCCAGAAAACTGTGAGGGCAAACTTTTTCGGAGTGAGGGTTGTAAACTCTTGGAACAATCTACCAGAGAGTGTTGTGACGGCACCGAGTGTGAGCTCTTTCAAGACAAGACTTGACCAACACTGGAGCGGGTTTAGGTACATTCAGGAGCCGGTGCATGCCCAGTACTTGCCAAGAGCGCGTGACAGAGACGTGACCGATCGCCAGGGCGGCGAGCGAGCCGATCTCTTGGTGAATAGGATAAATGAAAAGGAAAAGTAATCAGAGGCGTGACCGATCGCCCAAGCGGCTAACGAGCCGATCAGTGGCGAAGAGGATAAAAGCAAAAGTAAAGTATATTACGTTCAATAGGCCCCAAAACATATAGCTCTGCCTTTCTTTGAGTCCCCCTGTCTGAGGAGTTCGTTTTCTCATCGCTTCAGGGAGCCTGAGTTCTCCGTTTTCTCTCAATCTTAGATTGCACCCGAGACTTCATTATTCCTTAGTAATGACAGAATTTGAAATTGCAAACTGTGGACAGTTGTAAGGGGGTCCAAAGGCCACACCTGAAGGGCCTCTCAAACCTTAAGACAACCACTGACACCGTACTTACCAGAAAAAAAATAGATTATGTTTGTCACTGCCCAGGGCCGGATTCAGGAGTGGGCAAAGTGGGCAGCTGCCCAGGGGCCTCTACAATCTGGGGGCCTCCACATATAACAATATTTTATTTATTTGTTTATTCATTTGGATTATTTTTATTTTCATTCTGTAAAATTCATGTTTATCTATTCCATCACGTAAAACTATGTTCAGCAAGAAGCGAGATAGAAATTAGGCTAGCTACTCCTTGAAATTCATGAATACCTGGTTTTTCTATGAACCGTATATTTTTAATGAATGCTATTGTTTGTGTTGCTAATAATATATTTATAATTCCACAAACATATATTGATTAAAAATGAACTACATGGAAACATGAAATTGAGATTAAAAAAAACAAATAATATTTTTTTCATTATCACTTCCATTACGAATGCCATCAGGGCGCTGTGTTCTAATGTCCTCAATATAACTGCATATGGCTTCAAAATTCTCCAAAGAAGTGCTCAAATTTCAAAATTTTCCCGGGTGGCTTACAGCGTCCCCCGGGAACTCCCAGATGTTTAGGCTCGCTTCACTCGCCACCCCACCCTCTTGGGTAGTTATAATGAAGGGGGCCTCCACAAAGAGGCTGCCCATGGGCCTCCACAGGTCTAAATACGGCACTGTCACTGCCATTGGTAAAAACAAATATTTAAGAATATTGTGAGGAAGTTGGAAGGAAAGTTAGTTGCCAAGGATTGAGGGATTTATTTGACATGGGTTCAATATCACTTGGAACTTGAGAAATTACACATACTGTATTTGACCACTGTAACCATCAAAAACCGAGTTGTCATATCAATCAAATATATTTCAACCAGTCAAAAGAGCTACCACAGCTGGAACGTTATGCCTCTGATTATTTAACAGACAGCCTAGCCTGCCTAACAGTTACGCGTTACTCCTGATCGTGGCACATACAGTAAATTGTCACAGCTGTTTGTTACTCACACACTCGATGTCTTCTGTGACTCAACACTCGCACCAACCCAACCTATATAAACCGACCTGGACGAGGATTATCCTTTAAGAATCACAGACTTCACAATGACACTACTGCAGTATAATACAGCGGATGAAAGCGTTTAGTGGGGGACAATTTAAAGCAAATATCTAACTGGATCTTTTGTAAGCGTCGTTACCGTGCAATAACAGTTTGGATAAACTACTAGCAATGATTTGTTTTCAATAAAAATACCTCTTTTAAAAAATACTGGAAATGTATTTCCTTTGGATGTTTCGGTAATGTACCACGCTGAACAGAAGGAACACTGGTATGAATTGTGTTGATCTAGACTCTCTTGTCTGCAATGTCAATTGTCTCACAATCAATAGTAAGGAATCATAAATATATATAATTATATATTACAAAAATGATACATATGACAAAAAGCATTCACAATTAAAATGAGGTGGTTTTAACGTATACCATAGTCACAAATAAAAATAATCTTGGACTGTAAAATGGTAATTCGTAAAAGTTTTTAATTTCAAATCTAGTATATCCATTACCACAAATCCCGTTTACAGACAGCGACAATATATAATGCAAACGATAACCAGCAAGGAATCGCGGCAAGAAACTCTTTCCTGGGTCAAAAATACAGAAACCAGAACCAGATTTTGTCCAACACAGATTAGTACCTTACCAAATAGTACAACAAATAATAATTTTGTTTCATTTTTTTTCTGCATCGTCGTCTGTGCGACAGTTGACGTACACACAATCACAAAAGAGGAATGGCCACGACCGCCGTGCCTTCAAACTTTTTTGTTTACACTCTACAGGTTTTGGTGGCGTCGTCAAGGAGGAACTCGTAGTCCCTGATGTGGTGCTGAAGGAGGAGGTGGAAGAGGGGGGCCTTGCTGCTGCTCCTGTCTTAAAGGGTGGCCGAGTTCCCTCTATCAGGGCCACATTTTTGGGTGGTCTTGGTGGAGGTGGTGGGTGACTCCTGCGTCGACGGGGTGGCTTAGGTGGTCCAAATACTGCCTCTATGTTCCTCTGCCTTGTCCAATTGGTTCTGCCTATTACCATTGCCAGCGGCTGTCGGGATAACAAATTAACAATTGCGTAAACGTGTTTGTAAATATGACGATAGATAGAAAATTAGATTACAGTTATCAGTAAATAAATCTATGTACTATACATTGTGCATAGTTGTCGGATGTAGAAGCTCTGCTGATTAACCTCATCCGCTTTACATAAATATTAAATGAGCAAGTATGTCAATTAATACTAAATATGCACACCGAGGACCTCGTAGTACTATGTGCTCATCACATTATGAACATTAACTGATAACCAAAGAAGTGGCAATCACAGTAATGTGATTATTCAAAATAAAGTGTTAATCTAAACTAGAAGGCTACAAAACAAATCTAATATATATCAGACAACATGCAAGTAGCTGTCACCTGTACTTCAGTTAACCTACAAATACTACAAGACAATATCGGTCACACAGATCAAGCATTTTACTGTATTATGAAATGCACAGAAGAAGGTAGATATGTTATTGTACACATATAAATACATATAATGATAGTTAGAAGGTACATAAATAAAACATAGTGTCTGATTTAGTATTTCCCTGGTCATTAAGCTTGCAGGGCAGTCTTGAATGATGATGGGAAAATCTGGCCGACCAAAAGAACTGTACCTGACCTCATGTTTTTAAGATCACCCTGTATATTTAAGCCTCTCTCTGTCCATGTAGTCCAGTTGCCTCTGAAGATGTCTTGAATAAAGACGAAAGCTAAGGTGCTCCGTTGTTTCCATTTTCCCGTGTGATTTTATCAAGATTTATCTTATCCACGTTTTCATTGTGGATTTACATGAAATATATATATATATATATATATATATATATATATATATATATATATATATATATATATATATATATATATATATATATATATATATATATATATATACATATATATATATATATATATATATATATATATATATATATATATATATATATATATATGTGTGTGTGTGTGTGTGTGTGTGTGTGTGTGTACAAATCACTGTAGGTGCGCGTGATCCAGGTATATGCTGATAACCACAAGGAAAAGAAAAACACGAAGTTCCCAAGCGCTTATATATATATATATATATATATATATATATATATATATATATATATATATATATATATATATATATATATATATATATATATATATATATACTAGCAGAATCGTGCTCATCCGCTAGGCCACGGTAGGACGCCACCCTCCGGGAGGCTCCACATTGTCTCACTGTTCAGTCCCCAAAACTTCTTCTTCCATCAATAGTTCATTAACGGTGTATGAAAGTTCCACTACAACGATACAGCAAAGTATATTTTTTTAGCATTAAACTGTTATTAATTTATTGTCTAATCATCACTAAATATAACACCACCCATCATCACTACATATAACATCATCCATCATCACCACATATAACATCATCCATCATCACTACATATAACACCATTCATCATCACTACATATAACACCATCCATCATCACTACATATAACACCACCCATCATCACTACATATAACACCATTCATCATCACTACATATAACACCACCCATCATCACTACATATAACACCATCCATCATCACTACATATAACACCACCCATCATCACTACATAAAACATCATTCATCATCACCACTACATATAACACCACCCATCATCACTACATAAAACATCATTCATCATCACCACTACATATAACACCACCCATCATCACTATAGATCGGTAAAGTAGGTTCCGAGATTCTCGTGTTGCCGCCTGTACCTGTGTTCTTGTGAGGGTGTGTGTTACAGCCTTCCTCGCCGTCATATGTTAACATCGCTGGAGGTTGAACACTTACAAATTTTTTTTCCATGACCTAGGATGAAAGGGAACATGTCACCTCTCAACACCGTGTGACTTCAAATACACCGACCACGTACAGTACAAAGTATGTAAAAAATTCGGAGAGAACGAAATGGATTTTTTTTTTATACGGGATTAGCCCACCTGAGCACAGGTCACTGACCCTCATCGTGGCCTGGGAGGCAAAAGTGTAATAATAATAATAATAATAATAATAATAATAATAATAATAATAATAATAATAATAATAATAATAATAATAATAATAATAATAATAATAATAATAATAATAATAATAATAATAATAATAATAATAATAATAATAATAATAATAATAGTAATAATAATAATAATAATAATAATAATAATAATAATAATAATAAAATAATAATAATAATAATAATAATAATAATAATAATAATAATAGAGATCAATAGTGAGAAACAATATATGTATGTTGTGTTGTTAAAGTAAGAGAAACAATTGAGACCCTGCAATTGTGTGTAAATGAGGCAGAAAGTCAGATCATCAACCTGGGACTTGGTCACATATGGCAGCAGGGTCTACCATAGACAACACAGTGTCTTCACAGCGGTAGTACCTCCCTGTTTGGTAGATAATGTAAACATTCTCAACCACACCAGCAAGAGCAAAAATGACACAGAATATAAACGATGATAGTAAGAGCAATATATGTTGAGAAACAGATGAGAAACTTAAAACAAAATGTTTCATATTTAGTGGCCAGAGTTGAGAAACATATTGGGGAACGAAACAAAACAAACATGCCAAGTAATATAACTAAAGGAGAGAGTGTGTGTGTGTGTGTGTGTGTGTGTGTGTGTGTGTGTGTGTGTGTGTGTGTGTGTGTGTGTAAAGTGAGATAGGCTATAAGATAAATAAGCACGCAAAACACGGGAAACAAATGCAAACCAAGCAAACACAAGCAACAAAAACTTGCAAACAATTCAAGAGGCGGAGGAAATAAATGAAGTTATAGTTAGTGAAAGTAAAAAAAAAAATAGATAATGGGAATGCAAAAGAGTTAATACCGAATGGAGGGAGGAAGAGGGAGGAGGAGGGGGGGGAGTGGGGCAAGCAGGAACTTACGCTGTATGGGAGAATCAGAGAAGGGTGCAAGAGGGTTTGGCCGACACAGATGTCTGTGGAGAGAGAAACAAACATCATGCAGGAGCGTTGAATGAGAAGCGAGGCGGCTCCAGCATAGACTGTTGTGTGACCTAGTGTGACATAATGGTTGTGTGACCTAGTGTGACATAATGGTTGTGTGACCTAGTGTGACATAATGGTTGTGTGACCTAGTGTGACATAATGGTTGTGTGACCTAGTGTGACATAATGGTTGTGTGACCTAGTGTGACATAATGGTTGTGTGACCTAGTGTGACATAATGGTTGTGTGACCTAGTGTGACATAATGGTTGTGTGACCTAGTGTGACATAATGGTTGTGTGACCTAGTGTGACATAATGGTTGTGTGACCTAGTGTGACATAATGGTTGTGTGACCTAGTGTGACATAATGGTTGTGTGACCTAGTGTGACATAATGGTTGTGTGACCTAGTGTGACATAATGGTTGTGTGACTATGGCGATTGAGCTTCAACCTTTGTGAGACAATATGAGTTGCAGTATGAGATTGCATTATTGCAGTGATTGTAACGGAATATATTAGTGTTTGTGTTGTGAGTGTATGGTGTACACAGCTTGTGGTGCAGACTGAGCTTGTAATAAGTGTTTGCTGCACAGTGTAGCTCATGTTATAGTTTGCCGGTACAGTGGTGATGACGTAGGCATATATACATAAAAGTAGTCATGTTGGGAGTTAATATCAGAAAGTTTTATGAGATGTGATTGTTTCTAGCCTCCATCCACCACCATCGTGGACATGGTAAAACTAAAAATGGTCCTTGAAGGGGAGCGTCTGAGACAAGAGTTGCTAACACCAATAGTTCGTGGATAACCTTCAGACACAACACCTTCTGGGCTTATCACCCGGACCGTCGATAATCCTTAATGATCTTTTGGTACATTCTTCTATTTGTTTTACATTTGTCTTTTTCAGTTTTCTTTTTTCTTTACACACACACACACATTTATATATATATATATATATATATATATATATATATATATATATATATATATATATATATATATATATATATATATATATATATATATATATATATATATATATATATATACAGTATATAACGAAGACGGGGTGTAGTTCGCCTCAGTTTCTAGATTTTGACGTAGTTTTTTCCTCACTAGAATAAGGAAAATGAACTGGTTAAAATGGGTCATTGTTTTACACAGGTGATAGAAAGTGCCAGTGAGCCAGTATTGACTACATAATAGCCTCAGTGGACCGTTGGTGGACTCCGTTATATCGGTCAGAACTCTGAATGGCCAGCCTCACCTCTGCGGCCCCAGCCACCAGAGGGGTGACGCTGCTGATAAAAGCACAACACCAAACTTGAAAATACCGAGTGTTGATGACGGTACTGTGCCAGCTGTATCCTGATGCAGTAGATGAGTGAATCTGTATTCTGCTATGACACACTGAGCTGCTTCCTGTTATGTGTTGTTTCGTCACGTGACTACTGTATCTCCGGGTTGTCTTATTTTACCCCAGACTTTTTTTGTAAATCTGGTTGAGAAGTGAATTTTGATACAAACTGGTGTGATAACACACTTATGTCGGTGGTGGAGTTGAATCTAGGTTATCAAGTCATTATGGAGGACCGGAGCGGCAGCCACGATTTAGCAAGGCAGATGTGGTCTGTTTTAGTTTTGCCAGAATATCGTTTTCTAATTCTGTGTGAAAAAAAAAATAAGTTTGGCCAAAAATTTAATATTCACATTGTAATCCTGGTGATGGTGGTGAGAGCTACTTGTTATTTACTCTCAGTTTGTTTTATTCATTTATGGATCTCTACCAAAACATTAAATTTTCCAACATGAATTAGCAGTTCAGACCTAAAATTAGGGAAAGATCCTGCCTCATCGGGACCTGACAGTCAAAGTTAATATGCTAGGATAAATCCCGGCTATCAGAAATTAACAATCGCACCAGAGTGCTATGGTGACCCTGGCTGAGAGAAGTTTTCTCGCCTTCACCTACCTTAGCTTGAACCATATTGCTGCCCTCGACCCACTACCTCCCCCGACCTACGCCCTCTCCCTTCTGACTCCCCATCGCCTCCGGCTGGTTCACCCCACTGTGTTTCCGGCTTGGGTTTGTCACCCACTCCTCACTAGTCACTAAAGCAGCGATAATCAATTCTTCGTTATCTTTGCTGTCTAAGTGCTAGGATGGAGGATACGTCACCTGAGAAAGTTACGCTTGAGAGCCGGGGTGGACTCTATCTTATCAGGAACTAATATTCATATCAGTGAGGTGAGATGATCGCTGACTCACCAGGGATAGCAGTGTCTAGCATCCTCCAAAGTAAAGAAAAAATATGCCTCACCATACAGTAACTTCCACAACTAGATTACACTGCCCTGCCAAGAACCATCGATTATATTATATTTGGGAGTTAGATTGGACCGCGTCTCACTAGGAACTAACAGCCAAGGATTAGGGCTGGGGTGATTATTATTTATAAAAAATAAAAAAAAGTGTACTAAATGGCAGAAAATAATGAAACAGCAAAACATAGCTGAACGCAGTTATAAATGGAGACTAAATGTTGGAAGTACTTGGTGATAAAACCACAATTTTCTCCAAATTTATGAAACAAATACGAAGATTTGTCTTGAAATAAGTCTGGAGAATGAGGAACTGTGTACCAAGACAAAAACAAAATAAAAAAATGGGGTCGAAATCTCTTCGACCTTCAAGGAAATAACACACAAAAGCAAATCCAAAACTCACAAACACTTTCAATGGATGATCAAGAAGGGTGACTTAAATCTGTACTTAGAAGCAAAACAACTAATGTTATATTGCACACTCAACTCTAATACTTACCCCGCCATTAGACCCAAACGCCACAGACGTCTCCTTCACCACCTCCGGGATCTCGTATCTTTCTTCAACTTCAGTTGTCTTTGAGGTTTTAACTTCTTCCCCGGGAACTTCAGGAACCTCGTATCTGTCAGCCTCTGAAGGTGCGGTGTAAGGCTCAGGAGTCTTGTCCTTGACCTGCGTCGTTGTGGGTGTCTGTTTGGGAGGAGGAGGTCTTGGCGGAGGGGCGATGGATGTATCCGGGATTTCATATCTCTCGTCTGACACCGAGCTCTGAACTGAATGTTTTCCTGAAACTTGTTCATGAGTGTCCGATACTGAGGTTTCTGACGGTGCTGGTGTTACTGCCTGCAGTGATGGCTTGGGTGGCAATGATGGCGGCGACTGTGAGGTTTCTGGAGAGATGGGTGGTTGTACATCTGTTGATGTCGGTGAATGTGTGGTCGATGAAGCCACTGATGATATTAACTGAGTAGGTTCTGTTGTTGACATTGTGGTGGCAAGTTGTGACGTTTTCGGTGGTATCGGTGGCGCTTTGTCTTTGTCATCTTCAGCACTTTCAATTTTACTTGTGTCAACATCTTGAGTAGATTTCATGTCGGATGGGGAAGTAGAGGCAAGAGGAGCGCCTGTCATGATTTGGGGCTGTGGGGAGGCGCGGGGAGTGTCAGAAGGGGAAGTATGAGGAGTCTTAGGTGGGGAGGTGTGGGGAGTTTCTGGTGGGGACTCTGGTGGGGGACCAGGCGGTGGAGGAGGAGGACAATCAGGAGGTAGATCGGAATCATCTATGAAGGGAACATTACGCGTTCCTCTGAGCAGTAGGGTTGACTGTCTAATAATCGTTGGGGACAGGGGAGGTATGGTAGCTACTTCGGATTTCCCGTGTTGCTGAGAAGATTGTGCACACTGTTTGGCCTTTGCGTATTTAATTTCATTAGCGTCCATGTAAGGGATGTCATCCAAGTTTTCAATTTTCCCAGTAGGAACTCTTTTGTTTGTCTCTTCTGTATCTAGATGACTTTCTACTTCATTCTTCTTTGGGTCAATAAACATATCTTTTTCACCGGTTATTGGTGTCACGGTGTCGTTAATTTCAGTTAATTTATCTGTAATCGAAGTACTTGTGTCTGAACACTTATATTCCCGTGTTTATGCTGGTCACCACCTTCAGCGACGACTTCTTGCTTTAAGTTATCCTGTTCTGTTGGCAGATATTCACTTTTAGGCAAAGATGCAGGTGACGTGGAGGACACCTTTTTGAGTATCTTAGGTGTAGGTGGGCGCTTTGGTGGGTCTGGTTTGGTTGGGTTTGGAGATGTTGGATGGGTGGGAGGCTCTGGTGTTGACGGGTGTGTGTTTGGTTGTGGAGTGGGAGGTGGCTTAGGAGCTCGACGCTTTGGTCTGACTACAAATGACTCGTCCTGCAGCTCTGAGAGGGAACCCATTGCACACACTGACCCGTCCAATTTGGGAGATGGAAGAGAACGACTAGGCTCGCTCTCTTCATTACATTCTTTCTTATCCTTCAACAGCTGAACGTCCTCATAAAACGGATTCCTCCCAACATAGCCGGCCACTAATGTACTATCTGTAACGAATGGATTACCATCTGAGTCTTTGATGACTGACTGGATCTCAGTTTTCACATCAGAATTCTCATTCAGTTCCTTCACCTTTTTCTTTATAGAATCTATGTCTTCGTAGAATGGATTTAAGGATTTTCTGTATTCAGCCTTTTTCTTCCCGTCCTCTTTGGACTCTCGTATTTCGATTGTCTGCTCAATATTCCCCTGAGATCCGTTCTGATAGTGTTTCCAGTCAGAAGGCATAAACTCTGGAGGCATTGGCACGACGTTTCTTTCTTTTTGCTCCTGTTGACCCACCACGTAGCGAGCCTGGCATGGAGGCGGATGACCACTCCACTTGAGGGTACGTCAGACTTAACCCAGAATCATCCTCGCCGCCCGAGCTAATTTTCTTCTTTGGGGGAAGTGGAGGAGGCGGGGACTCCACGGGTACACTGGAAGCTCTCAGCGCCTGAACCTGTGCGCGAATCAAGTCGATTTCCTCGTATACGTGTTCCTCTGGGTTATCCGTGGCCTCGGGGGCAGGTGAGGTAGTAGGTTTTTGGGTAGTAGGTGCCGTGGTAGTAGGTATTAGGGTAGTAGGTGCCGGGGTAGTAGGTGCTGGGGTAGTAGGTGCCGGGGTAGTAGGTGCTGGGGTAGTAGGTGCTGGGGTAGTAGAAGCTGGAGTAACAGGTGCTGGGGTAGCAACAGGTGTGACGGTCTCGTTGCTACCTGACGTGGCAGACCCGCTGTATCGGGGGCTCTTCTGAGAGATGGAGTCGGCTGATAGACTGGAGGTCCGGTAACCAGACATGTTAGTGTTGATAGTGCTGACAGATAGTCTATCACCAGCAGGCGCGGGAAGTGACACTGTGGAACCCAGATGACCAGTCTCTGTACTGACAGGCAGCGTGCCAGAAGTCAGGGAGAGAACGGCTTCTTCTTTGGGCTGCTCATGGGTGTGTGGCGTGATCTCTGGTTCTTCTGTCTTGATCATAACATTGTTTATAATATCATCTCTTAAGGTCACTTCTTCCTCTGATGTTGAGCCTCGACGAGTCTTCGTGAGAGTCTTTGTCTGCCTGACAGACGCCTGCAAAGTCTCCATGTCGTCATCGGTGACGGACGACGCTTGACTGGCACGTCTGAGGTCAAGGGACGCCTCAGAGTGTGCGGACACAAAACTTCCCGCTGACGAAGGAGGCCTCTGTGGCAATTCAGTAGGCACGGCCGAGGATACTGATGAGAAGAACAGTTCCGAGATGTTGCTGGGGTACTGGTGGGTGCCGGTGAGATAGAGGCGCAGCTCCTCTGCAAGCACTAACATGTCAAGTGTAAGGCGGGCCAGCACCGACACCTCAGTGTTAGAGCGGCGGGGATACCTCAGGACACCACCGTCTTCACGCTCACAGTACCCAAGGGACCGTAGGATCTCCACAGCACCCTGCACGAAGTAAACACACATATAGTGAAACTCGATAGAACAAGGCTTAGTAACAATGATTAGATTTTGATGAGATAAATTGGAATATCTTCATAGGGGTTGGGTGTAAACGGGGCTGTCAAGTATGGGCCAAAATGCCCGCTGCAGTTTCCTCCATTCTTATGATCTTATGATGAAATTTGAGCTATGTATAACCACAAGTATCATTAGACCATAGTTTACTTATATAACAGTTATTGTTACAAACTAACTGAGAAACCGGGCTTTATTTTGAGTGACAGCTCATAGCCTATGTCCATGACTACACTGTCAACTACACTACCATCTACTCTACATCAACTACACAATCATGTACATTACATTATCTACAACATCATCACACTACATCAACTACACTATTATGTACACAGTCACCAGTACTACATCACCTACACTATCACATTTAAGCAAGGCTCCTGCCACTCTTCCCCAAATTTATTTATCTATTTATTTATTTTTTTAAGCCAAATCTATAAAAAGTAACACTGAAGTGCACACGCTCAGTATCTCCTTAGTATGCTTACAAAGTTTCAGGTCTTGAAGATATCACACACACACACACACACACACACACACTACCTTGTTTGCTGTTCAACACCTACATTAATCTGTATGTTCACTATATGTTCCTTTCCTTTCTAATGAAGGCTTTTGTTAAACCACCAATGTGTAATAAGTCATTTATGTCCAATGTATATTTTCAGCCTTCGGGCTGCAGAACTTTTCAATAAACCGTTAATTATTATTATTATTATTATTAATATTATTATTATTATTATTATTATTATTATTAAACACACACACACACACACACACACACACACACACACATTTTATTATTATAGGTTTGCTTACAAATCTTATTCATAAAAAATAATGGCAAGTTTAGTGTATTACTCCTTGAAGTATAATAACCCCCTCGGTGTGATAACAACACTAACCACTCGCCCGACCTCGATAAAGTTAGTACTTGGACAAATTAATTTAAATCTTTCTGAGGCAGATGTTCAAGATAATGGCGAGTTAAGAATTGTGAAATAAGAATCTTTGTTATTATTTATTATTATAAAAACTATCTAGTGAAAGCGGGTGAACGTTCATGTGCCGATCCCGTATCGGCTTCTCGAGTCACCTCAGAGCTCACCAATGAAGGTGCCATCCTTAATGACTCCTTTCATTGTATCCTAGCTGGATGATCGTCATACTTGATTGCGTGTGACAGCAAAGTAGTGGTAGTAGTAGTTGACACTACTGAGTGGTGGGGCACTGTTGACGCTGTGTTTATGAGGAGATTTATATAGAGTTATTAACAGGTGACGAGTTACTAACAGTTGACTAACTGACCTTGACGGGTGCCCAGGGTTGATTGGGGTCGACCTTGATGGATCGCCAGCCGTGTTGCCTGGATCCTTCAGGCTGAAGGAGGGTCTCGCCATACTGTGCCAGGTGTATGAGCGCCACCCTCACCAGCGCCGCCCCCGTCGACGTGTTGGCGGCACAGAGGCAGGGGCGTGCAGCAGCGACAGCTTCAGGTCCAGTGAGCGGGTGGTGAACCAGCAGGTGGAAAGTGGCCCAATCCTGGCGGTCCAGTCCTCTACCCCGACACAGCGACACCACCAGGCGCGCCCGCCATAGACTGCGTTCGACACACACATTTAAGAAACTCATATTATTATGGAAAATGACGTCACTTGAAGATATTTACAATATGTGCATATATTTGTGATAAATCCAAGTAAACCGTCATATTCCATTTATGACCAAAATGTACATACACCCTAAAAACTTCTAGAAATAAAACTGACCATGGCAAGTAGAACGGTTGCAAGTTTACTGCATTTACGTAATAACACACTAGAGAACAGTGCATCTTTACAGCAGAAACTATTTATTAAAAATTATAAAAGGTACATTTTCTTGACAACAATTATCAAAATCTAAATCTAAAATCTAAATCAAGTTTTACAAAGTTTTATCCAGATATAAATATCAGGTGTTGATCCTTATATATATAAAGTAAGGGAGGAAAGGAGAACATATAAAATATTGAAACCTTCCATTGGTGGCATTAACAGTGCAGCCGAGGTATTGTCAGGATCACAAAAGTATTGAAGCTTATTATCAGCCCTGACTTCTCACAATGCTCTTAACTCATATTGGGTCCTTTCCGCCTTCATCTATCCTTATTATACAGAAGCAATACTTGGCAACTTCCTCCTGAACAAAACTCTGTGACTCTACCGCCACCCGTAACCTAACCTAACTGTCATGGGTTGCGTTAGGCTTACCCACGCAACCACCGCCAAAGTTTGTTTTACCAGAGATAAGACACCACGAGGCTAACTGGGACATGTATTAACTAGTGTATGTTAGCCAGCCTTTAGGGGGGGGGGCAGTGAAACAGTGTTGCACTGTTCATCGTTTCACACCCAAAAACCTCATTTTGAGTAGTATCCCTGAGCCATGGGTGTTAAGACGTCCTTCCATCCTCTCCGTCCTGAAGGGGAGGGACACCACACCACACAGAGTCCTCCACCGCCACTCTGTCCTGTGAACCGTCGTCGAAACGAGACTAAGCGTTAACCTAGGTTGTTATCCCCGTGAAAATATCAGTGGAAGCCTGGATGCGACAAAAGCAATCCAGGCTGGTCTATTACACCCAGGTTAATCCAAGTCACGCTTACCAGTTCTCCTTGCCGCGACAACCGTCCACAGTGACTGTCAGTGACGCGAGACTATGTGTAGTAAACCCAAGAGTACCATTTGTTGTTATGCCGGAAAGAAGTTCTAGATGAAGCCTGGTTGCAACAAAGCAATCCAGGCTGGCAGTAAATGTATCACTTGAAGAATTAAGGCTCTGTTAGGTCATACCCACAGTAGAGTAATCACATGTGTCCCCAAGTTGCCTAACCATCCCCCTCCCCATTACAGAGTGTTACTACAGTAACGGGGCTCTACCGGCTGCGTCGGTGTGTTTCCCTTGTACTCTCGTCAAGGATTCCATACTTTAGTCATGACTGGGTAACTGAAAACACTTGAAGAGTATCTTATGCAGGTTTAACTGAAGTCTATCCCGATTAAAAAGCTAAGCATAGGAATATTATGTTTTCCATCACCGTGTCTTTCGGGGTAAGTTTTGGACGGCAACCATTGGTGTGATAATAAATTTAACATTATTTAGAACACAATAACAAGGTATTTAAACCTTCTTCATATTCTCTACATTAATATTCTTTATTGAACACTATGGTAATTATTTTTTGGGGGGTTCTGGCTTCAGTTAACTAATTAGAACCCTTGATGAACACGTCATTCGGGATGTCCCTAATAACTGCTGATAACGGTATGTATACACACCTCACTTCGGCGCGCCAGGCGTTACGTCGTTCGTCCTCGGCTTGGGCTGGTGAAAAGGTCGGGTGTCTCCCCAGGCTGCTGCAGCACCCACTGGTACCCTTCGTCTGGCCCAGGACTCACCGCTGTAGTGGAGTCCGTATGTTCCTCACCCTTGGAGAAATACCCGAAAGTTAGTTCTTGAAAGTGACATACACGCGCTAAAGAGAGACATTGTCATTTAGAGAAATTAATTTTATTATTTACCGAGAGAAAGAGAGAATAATTAGTTACGTCAAAATGTAATCAGCTAGACATTTACATGAGCTTGTCGGGCCTCAATATTCAATTATAAATGGAGATTGTAAACTAATGAAAATATTTTCTTACTCAGAAGACAAAAATTATAATACATTTATTATAATTCTAAAATAGTGTTATATAAACACGGGCTTAAACTCTCCAATCCGTCAAATCTACACTTCGGACAAATTTGAACCCATGAATGTAAGACTTGGGGATCTGAAGCAACAGGCAGAGATTCATTTTTCTGGAAACAATGTGGGGGGGGGGGGTAAGGAGGAATGTTAGGGGAGTGCAGTTATCATGTGTTGTTTCAGTATATTATGGATAGATGGAGATGGAAGAAGGTGATTATGCTTAAGGAAATGGGTTTGCACTTTTATTAAATATATATAATTATTGATTTACTGAAACTGTGTAATGAGTCCAGTCCTATGTAACCATGTAAACCACCAGGCATATACAGTAGCTAGCCCACGTAACCATGCCTTTATATGCCTTGCCAGCTCCCTCCCTAGTCACCAGCCATAAGGAGATGTGTATTTCAGCTTTGTTGGGTGGCGGTGTGCCCTCTATTCCACAACTAACTCACATCTCCAGCCACCCATGACAACACTTTCCCAGTATCACCACGAACTACCACACAAGGTGAATTTAGTAATCCAATATGAACGTAAACAGCCAATTATTTGATATGGAAAAGGAGAGATCTTTTCACGAATGGAGAAAAGCAAAAGGGGTTTTAAAGTGATGTTTTTGCGCAATTGGTGACGTAATAATGTAAATAGACAATAACAATGGACCCGAGGTAATATCAGGAGCCCAGAAGTGATACAGCACGAAACTCAACTAGCTCTGAGTGGTCATAGACATTGTTTATAGTGGATAGATGGGAGTATGGTAGTGAAGGAAACACAACTAAAAGATGGAGCTTTACTCCTGACGTTTTGCCAGAAAACATTTTCAAAGGGATGAACACACAATACAGGTTACTGCTATTTATACAAGTGTAACCTTCGGTACTAGGTAAAGTGGAATGAATTTGAGTATCACACAATACATATAAATACTATGTATGCACTGAAATTTTAAAGCCTTCAAACTGCATTAACTTAATGACAAACACTCTATTCCTGCAAACGTCAAATATTTGGCCGAGGTTCATATTGGAATACTGAATTCACCATGTGTGGTTGTTAATGGTAATTCTGGGTAAATGTTGTAATGGATGGCTGGAGGGAAGCATGACCCGGGGCAAGGTTAGGTGTATAACGTGACATAGGCGGCCCTACTAGATCAGTCATTTAATGAGAGCAAAATGTATACAGCGACGGTAAAGGATCAATGTTGCCAGACAATGTGATTTGTAGATTGATGTCAAGTCTCATGGTGGCCTCACGGTGTAAACCTTACATCTACAGTATATTCATTGGGGCTGAACATTATGATGAGGATTGTTAATTTTGTAATTTGTAAAATTAACTGCATGTAAAATATGCATTACAGTGACAATAAATGAGAGTGTTCTGGTGAGAGCATTTCCTGACATGCCACCCTTGTCCCCACAAACAAGAAGGGATCATCTGCAAACATGTGATTATTTAAATACATTTATTATCCATTCATATTAATCCTATACAGTATATCTTAATACATCTGCATACCCATACATAATCTTAAATCTTAATCACCCTCTTACATCTTCATATATCCATCATATGCTAAAACAATATATGGCAACTACATGCAACACAAAACTCGGTGACCCCCGCACCACCACTGCCCATACCCTCCCCCTCCCCCTTCCATACCTCCCTCCTCCCCCTGCCACACACACACACACACACACACACACACACATTGTTACCAGATAAATGAATCGCTGCCTGTTACTTCAGATTTCCTAGCCCCACATTCATGGGTTTACATTTGTGGGTGAGTGTCTAACGTGGGAATGTCCAGGACTGTACGTGACCAACCCTGGCCCTTGAAACACTAAAGGTTGTGACCTACACCGGGATATGGATAGTAAATATTGCTAACTTTCACTGATTAGGGCAGGACTATGTGTACTGTAGTCCTAACAGTTCAACAGTTACGTGAATGAAGTGGAGTCACAATATAGGTGACTTCAAGGGTGATGGAGGAAGGTACAGGTTCTACTGATAGGGGTGAGGGGTTGAGGGGGTAGACTGTGAGGTGAGTCGACTGGTGTTCCCCGAGGACGTTACTCTGTCTGGTGAGTCAAGAGTACAGTGTATTCACAACTATTAGAGAATGAATTTAAAATTGTGTGTTGTAGGGAAAAATTGGTTCGGTAATAATCCATAATAACTAATTTACTGTACAGAGGTAATTGTTCTTGAAGAAGAGCTAATTTAGACAGGATTAAATTACTTGATACAAATCCTGTTAATCCTGGCTACCTCTCAGGAACATGTTAGACAACTGGTTATCGTTCGTTATTTTTTCCATTCGTTATTCAAGAATGTTTTTTTCACTTGGTGTGAGAAGGTAATACCTTTGTGTTTTAAGAACAACAAATTGAACGACTTTAATGCAATTTAAACACAAATGAATGTGATTGTAAAAATACACAAGCATAAAAAAAAATATATCAGCAGACCTCCAGCAAACCGGTGAGCAGATGATATATTACAGGTGTTGAGCAGATGATATATTACAGGTGTTGAGCAGATGATATATTACAGGTGTTGAGCAGATGATATATTACAGGTGTTGAGCAGATGATATATTACAGGTGTTGAGTATGACTCTGACTAATTATCAGGGAAGTAACATAAGTTACGAAGATAATTATGTGAGAAAATTTAAAACAATAATACAAAAATAAATAAAAAATAAAATAAAAATCTTGTGTTGTAAAGGCACAATAGTGTCAGTTTGAAAAATCTGTTTCTGTAATGAAATGTGTGGTCAGTATTGTTGTGTGGGTCAGAAGCCTCGCAAATGTGGTGTTATATGAGAAAGTTAAGGAATGAATTGCACAGATAGGATAACAAATGAAGAAGTAATGCCAGACCTCAGGGAAGTACTGGAAATTTATTTAATAGGAAAATTAGGTACTTTGGCTGTGTGATCAGGTGGGAAGGTAAAAGGATAGATACCAATGGGCAAAACTGAGGGTATGAGTGTTAGGGGAAGGCAGAGACTGGGAGGAGTGAATAGAATTAAAAGCTGTGATCCAAGAGGGTAGTGGTAGAGACAGGCCGACAACATTTGGAGATGGTCGCCCTACCTGAGGATGCCGCCTAGATTGATCTGGTAAAAACTTTGTGTATGAAGCAAGAGTAAAGGAAGGATACAATATACGGCACTTAAGAACGTAAAAAGGAAAGTCAGAACATTGATCTTATAACGAAATTTAGGATCACAAATTGTGAATTCAAGCTTTCATTTTTGTCTTGTGGATAATTTAAAACAATAGACCTAAAGAAGAATCAGGCAGGAATTTTTTTTTATAAATGGGGATATTGGGGGAGGGGGAGGGTGGGGGCGTACCTCGTCAGCAGTGGTTGCGTCGGTGGTGGGGAATAGGATGTCAGTAGAGTCGGTGTCAACCATCACGGGGTCGTCGGAGGGTCGTAGCGAGAAGAAGGTGCCGCTGCTGGCCCTGGAATCTCGCCCGCCTTCGCTCACTATTGTACTCTCAGTAACACCTGCTCCTGCTGAAGCTCCTGACGGTGTTTCTGTTAATTCTATGGGTTGACTCGCTGAAGATGACTCAGGTACAGGCTGACTGGCCGATGGTGCTGAAATTGTTACAGGCTGATTAGGTGATGGGGCTAGCACAGCCTGAGAAGTGATTGTTTCTGATGTCGTCTCAGGCTGTGTAACTTCTGTTGGTAGTGCAGGTGGAGAGGTGTCGTCTGCAGGTGGTACAGTCATTGTTGTCACATCTGCTGATGTTGTTACTGACTGCGAGTTTACTGCGATGCTCACTTCCTGAGAACCAATAGCAGCTGTGGCTGGGGTGATATTTTGTTCTGCTGGGGTCTGAAGCACGGGAATGTCAGATGCTGGGGGAAGAGGACCTGTTTCTGGTGTAGGACTGAGAGCAGTAGGTTGTGGAACTGTAGGCTGCAGCTGAGGTTCATGAGCTGGGTCAAGCCGAAAGTGAGAAGGTTCGACGTCTCGGGATTCTATTACCACCCGAGGAACAGAGACGTCCACTGTTGGTTCTGTTTTAGCAGATTCCAACGAGGGAAGAGACCAGACAGACCCTGGCGAAAGTGCACATTCAGAAGATTTCGCTGAGGCTTCATGTTGATCTTGGCTCTCAGTTATCTTTTTACTGGTTTTATCTAGGGCAATGGTGATGTCAGAAGGGGGAGGCTCAGTAATGATACCTTCAGTTGGTGTCAATTCACCACTGGAATGAATAATGTCTATAGATGGAGAAGGGGCAGAACTGTGCACTGGCGTAGAATCCACAGAGATTTTTGTCTTGAAAACATCAACTGATTTCTCCAATTTCCTAAAAGCGTAAGTTAGTTCGGAACTCAGTCTTGAGGATTCATCAAATGTCATGTCGGACGCAACACTGTGTCTGTCACTAATATTGTCCAAATCTTTTTGGTCACCCAAATAATCTCTATCACTTAAACTATCAATCTTGACCTTCCGGCGCTTTCTTTTGGGGGGAATCTTTTTGTATACAACGACATCTGAAGGAGCAGTTGTGAAGGACGACTTGTCTGTGACGTCAGAGGCCCCGTCAGCTGTGGTGCCCAGTGCACGATGCATCTCCAATATCCACTCCTGCGTCTTTCCGACGTCACTTGATTTGAATTCCGACGACGCTCGACTTTTCGTGCGGGGAGGGGGAGTGGGCCCTCTGAGAGCTCGCTCTAAGGATGATTCTCTCTTATGACCGCGCACCGACACACTGTCTGAGGGCGCGATGCTGTGGATATCTGTGAGATGAGAAGCGGCAGTTGGGGAGGGTGATCGCTGTGACACGGGCGAGATAGAGTCCCGGGAGGGATGAGAGGCACGGGACTCGAGACGCTGTGAGTCCAGCGTGGCTGGTATAGAGTCTTGCCGGGACGATGTTCTCTCACTCTCGTCGTGTCCACTCCAAGAAGCCGTCGAGGCAGCAGGTGCACCCGACGGCCACATACACCCTCCGAAATAATATGGGTATGGGTACGGATACGGCACGCACGGCATGTACGGATACCACGGGTAGGGCCCCGTCTGCCCGGGCGTTGAAGGCATAACCTGCATCTGTTGTTTCCGTTTGTTTTTTCTTGGCGGAGGTCGTCGCTCGTTGAGAGGGAAGCTGCCCACGGGGACGACGCTCATAGATTCTGGGCCCGCAGGAACGACCCTCATGACTTCTGGGCTTGCAGGGAAGGGGATGGATCCTGCTTCTTGGTGGCGGCGTTGTACCTTCACTCTCTGGATCTCCACTCGTCCGTCGTCGTCGTTATATATCCGTCTTAGGGTGTCTACAGTGTACTCGTCGGAGGGCGCGGCTGCCGTGCTGCTGCTGGTGGTCATGGTGGGAGCGGTCTGTTGGGTGGACCAGGCTGGGGTGGGCGCCGGGTAGCCCATGGGAGGGCTCCAGGCCCACGGGGTTGGGGCTCCCGAGGAGGAGTGAGCGGGGAACCATGGCTGTGGGGGACCCTGGTACCCAACCATCGGGTAGAACTGGGCGGGGTAGGGTTGGGGCACAACGCTTCCCGTCCCCCCACGCCCACCACTCCGCGCTGACCGCCCTTCAGTAGACATCTGCAAATGATGGTAAAGCAACAAAAGATTCCTGACACATAACACTGAAGATTGTGTTACACCCAAAGTCTTCTTCTGTCGCATAACATAGTAACCAACAACAGCAGACCCTCTTGAACTACTTAATACATCTGTAGTTGTAATGTGTCCTTGTCGGACAAATAAATTATGACTACTAATTGGTATTATACAATAGACGGTTTATCTTAGACTAAGAGCAACGATCTCCGCAAAATAGTACCAGAAAAAAGAAGAAAGGCAGCGACACCACTCACCTGTGATCAGTTGGCAGACAGCAATCAAAGTTCACCTATACTTGTTTTTATACATTCTGCGGGCGTGTGCGGGCGTGGGGCTCGTCCGCCCCTACCTCGTGGTGGACGTGTCCTCCAGGAGCCCCAACCCCCATACTCGCTGACCCCCGCCCACCCCCTGACCTCCGGGGGTGATCGAACCTCTGGGGTTGATGGGTTGAAATACACAGTATATCTGTGAATGGTAGTAGAGATTATTTATTAATATACCAATAGTACTTATTAATGTGAAGACAAACACTGAATGGTTAACAGGAACATTGTCTCGTTAACCAGCACGCACACACACACACACACACACACACACACACACACACACACACACACACACACACACACACACACACACACACACACACACACACACACACACACACACACACACACACACACACATATATATATATATATATATATATATATATATATATATATATATATATATATATATATATATATATATATATATATATATATATATATATATATATAGTATACATAATGCTGGGGAGTTGGTGCCAAAGCTCCACTATAGGCGCTAAGGGCTTGTGCCAAACTTTGGGCCAGACCCGCTGAGGTACTTGCCAATTCTTCATCCCAAGCTTCTAAGACCATGTTGCCCAGAACAACTGTGACCACTAGACCACACCTCTCCCATAACCTGAGGCCAACTTGTTAAAAGTTCCGCACATATCTACTGAGACGATGTTGTTAAACTTTCACTTAACACTGTGGAGGTAAGGCAGCACAGACCTCCGTCAGGAAGTATTCAGTTGAGCCTTCTGGACAACTACCGTTACTGATGAGGAAATATTGCTAAGGCCTCCAGTAGTAAGAGGTGGGTTGCTACAGTATGACATACCTGCAACAGCACCAATGTGTCCGTACACAACAGCAGTACCACCCTAGCAGCTATAGATAGGGAACACACGTGTCTCCCGGTACGGGCACACCAAACAACGAACTCCCGGAAGTTAGATTAAGTTAAGACACTGAGCCTTAAGTTAAGTGAATAGATGAATAAAAAAAATAGTTAATCTAATCAGGTATTTATGACAAAAAATAAAAGTTGAATGAGTAATTAAATCGGGAGATAAGATTGGGCGATTTTGTTAATTAGTGTTGTCATATTCCTTTCTGATTCAGTTGTTTCGTCTATTAGAAATTCACAGAACTCATGTGTAAACAGACCACAGGGTCTATGTGCTAGTGGAAGGCATACGTTTATTGACCATATATATGTGACGTCATCGGGAGAGCCTGTCTGTACCTGTAGCCTCGTCCTTAGAGATCCGGTTTCCGCCAAGGGCCTCTGCCAAGTCCTCACCCATGGGAGGTACAGTTCGCCCGTATTGTCATAGATCTGATCACTCTCTGACAACTAACTCAACACATAAGCCACTAAGAGCCAACTTCTCCTCATTGATATAACACCACCGTATCTTATGACTACTTTTTACTAATATTTTGTTATACTAATAAACTTGTGTTTTGTTATACCATTGTACTAACAAATTATTTCAACAATATACTGGTTTGGTATACGTTTGCATTGTCATACTGTATATTAGTAATTTATTACTGCCCTGGTATGTCATTATATCTGTATATTTGACGGCATGATATTATACTGCAGTAGGTATGGTCAATACTGTACAGGTATTAAGGAACTGAGAGGCTGGTGTTGTCAATGGTACAGTACGAGGCATATTGTCGTGCGCTGCTTATACTTACAAACACCAGTTAGTGAAAAAGCTTTATAGTTTTATGCCTTGGTCACTAATTACGTCACGATACATATACTCTACACTATGTGGTGGTGAAGCCGTGTGCACCATGTTGACCAGGCCATATTATAAGGCATCATTAATGAAGTTTTGCTGATTGAGATTTTAGAACAATACTTCAGCGTTTCTGTGAGCATTTTGTATACACACATAAAGGAACACAACACAAAAACATGATTATGAAACGTTTCATTCGATAAAATTACCAGAACGCTGAGAAAATTTATAAAGTTTATTTGTTTTTTTTTAAAGATCTGTATCTCTCTCTCTCTCTCTCTCTCTCTCTCTCTCTCTCTCTCTCTCTCTCTCTCTCTCTCTCTCTCTTTGCAAATTTTCATATATTTTTTCTCCCTCAAAGTAACTGGTCTATGTACTGCACAGGGGCCATTATGTAGACGTTAACAGCACAACTCACGAACAAGCAGCAGCATCTCCAACCTAGCCAATGTGGGTCGTTAAAGTCAGTGTGTGAGGAGCACTTGCCAATCAGCCTTGAGCCACACAGTCATTTTATGGCCAATTACAACATAATATAAAGTCACACAGAACAAGAGGACCTTCATCCTAAGGTGAAGTCATGACCCGGTCTGGTGTATACGAGAGAATTGGTTCGGAATCTCCTGGTCATGTTTCCTGATTAAACGGTGTAGATATTGACCTGAGCTGTGTACAGATATTGACCTGAGCTGTGTACAGATAGATATTGACCTGAGCTGTGTACAGATATTGACCTGAGCTGTGTACAGATATTGACCTGTGTACAGATATTGACCTGAGCTGTGTACAGATATTGACCTGAGCTGTGTACAGATATTGACCTGAGTTGTGTACAGATATTGACCTGAGCTGTGTACAGATATTGACCTGAGCTGTGTACAGATATTGACCTGAGCTGTGTACAGATATTGACCTGAGCTGTGTACAGATATTGACCTGAGCTGTGTACAGATATTGACCTGAGCTGTATACAAATATTGACCAGGGCTGTGTACAGATTGTGTTTTCATTGTTAAGTAATGTAAATGCACCAAATTTTACACACAAGGATATGAGCTTAACATTATCTGTTCATTTTTTTAGTCAAGTCATTATCATGAATATTAGCTAACACCATCCTCACTGCCTCCATTGCACCGTCTGTAGGGACATTGGTAAATAATGCTTTAACATCAGATCACTGGAATTTCTTAGATGTGCGCCACTAATGGATCCAAGCAAGACAACCTCTCTCGGTCCTTGTAATCCAGTTGCCTCTGAAGATGTTTGAATAAAGACGAAAGCTAAGGTGCTCCGTTGTTTCCCTTTTTCCTGTGTGATTTTATCAAGATTTATCTTATCCACGTTTTCAGTGTGGATCTACATGAAATATACAGTATATATATATATATATATATATATATATATATATATATATATATATATATATATATATATATATATATATATATATATATATATATACACACACACAAAGGATAAACGGGCTTTAGTAACTTTACGAAACAGAAAAGACAGTCGGTAGCCGAGATTCAGTTTCGGAGAGCTGACAAGAAGAGAGGGCCTATGTGAGTGCCAATTCCTATCTCCGAAGGCAGTAAACAAAAGTGACGTCACGCAGAGCCAGGAAAAGAGGCCATCTAAGCCACTTCTGGCCGTGTGGACTGGCTCAACTGTCGACTTAAGCCAAGTAAAATAGACTTCAGCTTCTTGCGCAGTCCAAAGCGATCTTAGCTACGAACAAAGGTATGCAAACAATTTGTTGAGCCTGACCAAAAGGGTTAAGTTTACGTAATTTTTTCTGAGTATAAAACGAACTCATATAAGCACATTAAACTTCCAACTGATTTATCTATTTCACTTACCCAGCACTTAGTCGACCTGCCTCTTCTTACTATTTCAGTGTCCACTGTACTGAATTATGCTTTGTCATGGCCATGATTTTCTGCATGTTTGAGGTAGAGGACCATCTTCGTGTCATCTTCTTGATAGTAAAACGGCTCCAAACCCTTCGTGTCACAGGGTAGTTGTGTGAAGACCTTTTCCTCTTGTGCTGTGATGAGTTGCACACCCAGATCTTCCTCAGCTAACCGCTTACTCGGGAGTGTGTGATGAGTTCTGTTTTGCTCTCTGCATTTTTAAGGATGGCACTTCACTCTTTTTGGGTTGATGGGAGTGTTGGAGTATTTGTTTTTCCTTGGACCATCTCCTCGCTTCGCATGAGCTTGGTCTTTCAGGATTCACTCAGAGTAGATATCCCATACCCAGTACATACGACCAACAGTCAGAAGCATGAGATCTTGCAAATGGCACAACAGGTAGATGCTTCTCTATATATCCACAGATCGTGCTGGTGGTCTGGGTGAGTTGGATAGAATAGATTACACCAAGACCATCGAAGATTTTCACTGTTGCATCTCCAGCAAAATTTTCATTGAACTTTTTGAAGCATTTCAGGAGATCGGACTTCATACCAGTTCGCCAACAACCAGCACCAACTAATGATGGGGATTCGTCAATATTTGCATCTGGTCGTGATTGCGGAGATAGGAGCAACTAAGTGACCATAGATGACTTGTGTTTTAGAGCTTGACCTTTTGCAACTTTATGTTTGTCAGGTACCTTTTTTAACGTGTACAATCCATTACGATGGATGGTTTCAGTGATTACCATTGTAGCATCATTGAAGAATATCTTGACGAAATCATTGTACATGGCAGATACGATCTCATGAGCATCTTTTAACAAATTCCAAAGGTCGTAACGTAAGAGCTTGTGCTTGTGTGCTATAGGCGGACGTCAAGTTATTATACTATGTCATGACCCTGATCTTAACCTATCATGTGACCTTGACCTTGAAACATTCCGAAACATAGATTAATTAGGCATCCTCAAAACTATGAGAAACGAGCCCAAGATCATCGAAATCGCCCCAATAGTTCCTAAGATAAGGCAGTTATGGTTTGAGCTGGGGAATCGAGGCGGCCATTTTGAATTTGCTCAAAATGGCCGCCAGATTGAGGCCCAAATGTGTCCCTACCCTGGAAATGTTTCTATATGGCAAAAGGAAACGTCATGCCAAATTTCACACTTTCTTCCACAGCTCTGAACGATTTGGGCGTGTTTTTGTATTAATCCATCCCACTATAAGTCAGTTGTGAATGAAAGATATCGACGGACTGCAAAATTGCAATTGAAGAATGCCGAAATGTTCCTGAAGTTCTTTCAAAATGTAGAATGTATTAAAATTAACTACATTGTCACCTCATTCTCTTCCTGTGCAAGATATACAGAGTTTAGAATGTGAACATATGATTAAGAATAATGTGTGAGTCACAGAGTGCAGGTAGGTGCACGATATTAAAATAATGGTGATTTTAAAATGAACACACTCTAACAGCACAGTGGCGTCACAGGTTCACGTGGTCATAGTATCGCTTTAAAACGGCATCACAAAACTTGCGACATCCTTAGACTTGCTAAAAATTGTAAAATTTCATCGGTGTTTAAAATTCCTAGTTTTAAAATACAAGTACTGTATTTCACAACAGTGTATAGAAGTCACCAAAGATTGTTTCAATTCGTGTTAACACTACTTTATCTTACCACTAATAACGAACCACTATTTATAACAGTCTGTCAGTCATTGTTGTAGCAAGTTGTGATGTATGGACAGTCGGGGTCAAAAGTCTTGAACACTTGACAGTATTTGGCATGTAACTACCAAAGATCTTAGGTATTATAGAGAGCCTTATCCCATTTTGTGGTTCACCACGGCAACCAACCAAATATTACGATGAAATGACACTAAACTTCGCGTATCGGGCAGCACTATCCATCATCAGGCTTCAGGCAATGTATTATGGAGGTATATATTGTAACAACTACAGTCAGGTGTACGGACTTCACACAACTCAACTGTCCTAATCAGCTTCAGCTTATTATAAATATGATACACAATGAACCCTAATGAAGATGTTGCAGTTAAAATATGGAAGGAAATTGCTTTGGTCATAAAGAATAATATAGGAAACATAAATAATTGTATAAAAGTGGAAAATGTATAGATAAATGGGTAAACTCAAGGAGCCCGGGGTAAACTCAAGGAGCCCGGGGTAAACTCAAGGAGCCCGGGGTAAACTCAAGGAGCCCGGGGTAAACTCAAGGAGCCCGGGGTAAACTCAAGGAGCCCGGGGTAAACTCAAGGAGCCCGGGGTAAACTCCAGGAGCCCGGGGTAAACTCGTGTCTATAAGCAGCTTGTGATATCTGCCCTAAAATTAGACATGATCCAGTTCAACACTGAACCAATATACTTATTCTTAAATCCCAAATTTCTGGGAAAAGGATTTGTTAGATCAAGTAATGCTTAAATCTGTTACTGATGCTTCTACTTTTAGGGATAATAAATATGTAAAACAAATCATTGCTGTATACAAAGATTATGAAATGTTAGAGTTGTGGGTAAGTCTAGCCTCGCATCAGGTGTGTGTGTGTGTGTGTGTGGTGACGGTGGTGTCTGGCAGACAGTCTTGTGGTTCGGGTATGGGCCAGGCCCAGGGGGTAGGGACACATGTCCACAATCATCACAGAAGACTTGGCACTCTTGGCCCGGTGCCACCACAGTGCCAGCCCACCTGCAACTCTCTCTTCTGCCTCCACTCTCGGGGAAACTCCCTCACTGAAGGTTTTTGCCGTCGCTGTGGAGAGTGAAGGTGTTGAGTTCCTTGTGACGAGGGATGGCAGTAAACGGCCTTTTAGCTCATTGATCATTTTTCTAACGTTGAATGTTTTACCAGTCTTTTTTTTTTCGAATACAAAGCATTACTCGGCTGGAGTTTTAATTTATAAATAATTTGTTTATTTTAACTGAAACTAATACCCATCATAAACAAAGTTATATCAATACAGGGATTACCCTCCGACTGACGTTATGATAGCGAGTAAAAACTTACAAGAACTGTGAAAGAAGAGTCTAACGTGACAGCCTGTTTGTTTACCTGCCTACAAGATGGGGCTACCCTGGGTAGTTATAACGGAGTCATCTGGGTGCAAAGAGACCTAATAATAGAATAAGACTCAAGGGTATACAGTAGCCTAAGTTTACAAACGTATATGTATTCATCTTTACAGGAGTACGTCGAAATACAAGGACACAAGTTTTAGTTAATGACCTTAATATAAAAGATATACAGATATATCTTCGTACTTTATATTGACAATACTGACGCGGTTAGTGCCACCTCTATGTGCTGTACTTGTATCTATGTAGTTATCAACGTAACTGTGTATGTCCTCAGCATAACTTCAGGACTCATGCTAGGTTTGCACATTCACCAAGACAACGCTTAGAGCTGCCAAGGCTAAATCCCAGCATTGAAAAAGGAATAACACGGCGAATTGACCCTCCCCCCCCCTAAAGTTCAGCCAGGTTTAGATAATATGTTAAAACTACCCAAAACAAAAGTATAAGCTGGCTCAGTTTATAAAGTACTTCTTTGTACTATAATTTATGGACGTTCTCTGGTTACCGTGTACCAGAACTTGTGGACAGAAAATAAAAGAGTAATTTACAAGGTCATGGTGTGTTCTCTAGTCAGCGGTGTGTGTGTGTGTGTGTGTGTGTGTGTGTGATTTGATTTTTTTATTTTGCCGCTTACAGCGGCTACTTTATTGTGCACCCCACACTCATCCTGTGAGCGGTAGCGCAAAAGGATTACAGAATAGAGTTTACAAAGGGTCATAATAATTAGCCCCGGTTGTCAGGATATTATGGCACTGAGAGTTACACAGTATTTCAATTACATTATTTGTTTAGTTCTATACATAAAGGGTAACTTATTCACAAATGCGTGAGTACAGGCGTGTGAGGCAGTATGTCTGGCCTCACACTTTGTTATTCACATTTACGTGAGAAGTATTCAAGCACATTGCGTATTTGGTTCTGTACATGAGAACTGATATAGTTACTAAGTGCAAAAAAGTGGATACAATCTTAATATGTCGGCTATCTTGCCATTAGAGATGAAGTGTTGTGCCATTTCACACACAGTGTGCCACACTGTGTGGTAGGTGTGGGTGTGTTGTGGGTGGTGGTGTATGGGAAGAGTGGGAGGCGTGGGTGGTGGTGGTGTGTGGGAGGTGTGAGTGTCATGTGGGTGGTGGTGGTGTGTGGGAGGTGTGGGTGTGTCATCGTGAAGGTGGGTGGCACGGGTGGGGCGGGAGTGTTGGGGCAGAGTGGGTGTGACACTCGTAATGTTTGGGGTCCAGCAGTTGGTTGGCATGGTGCCATAACTAAGATAATATTATGAAAGTTGAGAGAATTAGTAGTTCCTTTATATGTGACGTAATACACTTAATTAGAATGAACTTTTTCGTGAATAAAAACGAGCAGAGTAAGATATTTATGCTAAGATAGAATAATAAGTTATCAACAACAACATTAATTAAATTAAATGTCAACTTACAGGAAGACGTCCGTACTCCACAAGGTATTTATATATTGGAAGATTTTTTTTATTTATGCTTTATCTTAACGAGGCTGTCGGGGTGGAGGTGAAGGGTTCCGGCTGCGAAGGAGGGATGGTGTGAACGTCCTCGTGTGCCACAAGGTGTTGGCGCCCCTGGTGAGTGTACTCCTTCTGTAGGCGACGAGTGGTCGTCTGCTAGGAGCCAGGCACTGATGTGAGGACTGTGTTGACCTCTCTCTTTATCCACGAAAACACGATGGGGACTTCACCTCTCAGAAAAGGAATGGGGGAATGTAGTGTGGTGGGCTGTAATGTGGTGCATGTGGAGAGTGTGGGAGAGGTGAGGAGGTATTTGGCCGTGTAGGTGAATGGCGTCGATGTGGAGACCAGAGATGTTTAAAACATATCGTGTCGTAGTTGGTGATTGTGACAATTATATGATAAACTGATGAAGTAACTTGTAGGTCAATGGAGAGCTACGCAGCGTGTGCGACCTCGGAAGGAGCGGTTCTCCTCGCAGGGGTCATCAAGGCCTACACTAAATGGTGCCTGCCCTTACGTTTATCGTTAGGTCATCTACATTCTCGCTCTGGTTCTTTGCACGCTGGTCACTTGTACGGTTCCTCACAGCACTAGTCACGATCAGTCATACACAGAGCAGTTCTTTATAATCACAACACAAGTTGATAGAGTCTGAGGGGTTATGAGGGCCGTGTGAAATGCTGGCCCGGCTGGCACCGCCATGGCCCAGGCACTCCCAGCTCACCACACTTATTTTCGGCAACCTGTTCACCGCCATCCTATACATATCATCGAGACCTCGTTGATGCAGTCACTCAACTCGTAAGCAGTTACCAATCACTGGGGCGTGTTAATCCCGACCAAGAGGTAGAAGACGCGAACACATCACCCACCTGAGAGTGGTGTGTGGGACGACAGGAGGGCTCGACGTCGGCAGCTGCGACGGTGTACCAGGTGCGGCACCAAAATATCGCCGGGAGTGAAGAGCCACGGCAGCGGTGCCCTCTGTCGGGACCTGCGCCACCCTCCCTAAAAATGAGCGGCCCGGGCCAAGTGAGGGACCCTCCCTGCCAAACTCGTAACGTCGAAACTCGTTCAAAGTTACGTGGAAGAAATGGACTTACGACGTGAGGTTGGGTGTGATTGTGGCGTGGTGGCACCGCCCAACACGATAAAGGACGTGTCCTGACACGCTTGAACGCCTGCACGTGCCCTGTAGGCCACGCCCACACCTCCACGACCCCAAAACGTATTACGCTATAACAGAACCACATGGACCTAACCTAAAGTGACTTATCCCATGTACCTGTTTTACTAACCACAGCTCCCGGGCTTGTCCCATGTTCAGTCACCTGGGTCATCCTACGCTAAACACCCCGGGCTGACCCCAATCATAACTATAAAACTTTCCCAAGACTCAGTAGTCAACGAGTCAGGTACCATACATCACCTGACACACAGTTACCAGTACTATACATCCACAACACGCCTGTCTATGTTACTTGTTTCTTGTACGTTTCAGTTCCTTAAGCCACCCTTGACATGAGCAACGTGATAATAATAATAATGATAATAATAATAATAATAATAATAATAATAATAATAATATTAATAATAATAATAATAATAATAATAATAATAATAATAATAATAATAATAATAATAACTGACAGTTTAAAAAAGGTGAGACTAAGGTCAGAGAAAAATTGAGATGTGCATATTTATAAATGTCAGTGAAATGCTTTGAAATATAGTAACCTGTTTTTGATAATTTACTTTAATAAGGAAGACGACACCTACTGTAGACTGATGCAGCTTTCATGTACGGAAGAGACTCCTGTGTCCCGTGGTAACACAGGCAGTGTCTGTGGAATTTAAACTTTGTAACGCTCATTGGTGTTGACTATCAAAAGTTAGGCCTTGCAATTACAGAGGCTAAAACGCGCATTATTTCCATTACAAAATGACTGTACTCAGGTACTCTCGCATCATTTATTGTCGTCACTGGTTAGAGAATTAGACAATCAGATGCCAGTATCACAGTGGTCTGAGCCACGCATGGCACGGGTAATGAGGACTTCTCGGCGATTTCTTTCTCTGACAATAATGTAGTCAATGAGATGCCAGTGTTTGGATCGTGTGTGTTGCCACGATCCCTTGAACTTGTCGGCCTGTCTAAACAAGGTATTGGTGATACTGAGGCAGTGAGCAGCATACTTGCTGAGAACGAGTAGGCCATTGGGATTACACTTGCCTAGTTCATTTCTCCCAATGGTTCCCTGCCAAATGTTAGCATCTCTGCCAACTCAGGCATTGAAGTCGCCAATAGCACAACCTTATCTTCTCTGGGGATAGAGGTTAGCACTCTGTCGGGGTCGTCATAAAAGGCCTCCTTGATGTCATCCTCTGCATCCAGTGTTGGGGCGTATGCACTGATGAAGAAGGCGTGACGTGAGTGATTCAGTGGGACTCGCAGCATCATGAGGCGCTCGTTGATCCCAATAGGCATTTCAGTTAGCCTGTGTAGGATGCGTTGACGGATGGCAAAGCCAACTCCATAAATGCGGTTTCTCTCCGCAGCAGGCTTACCCTTCCAGAAGGTGTAGCTAGACCCCCGTTCCGTGAGTTGGCCCTCATCTGGGAGCCGGGACTCACTGATGACTGCTATGTCGATGTTATACCTAGCCAGCTCTTTTGCCACATGGGCAGTTCTTCTTTCAGGATGCCCATTTGTGCCAGTATCCAGAAAGGTCCAAACATTCCATGCAGCGACCATACCCTGTAAGAGGTTGTATGGTTTGTTTTTGTTTGGATCTGTGTTCTATAGTTATCATGTCATTTATAGTTATCTTCTTATCTAAAGTTATCATGTCATCTATAGTTATCATGCCATCTATAGTTATCATATCATCTATAGTTATCATATCATCTATAGTTATTATGTCATCTACACATATCATTTCATCTATAGTTATCATGTTATCTATAGTTATGTCCTCTACAGTTAATATGTTATTATATTTATCAAGTCATATATAGTTATCATGTCATTTATTAGTATCTTGTTATCTATTGTTATCGTACTGTGTTATGTATTGTTATCGTATCATATGTGAATTTCATGTTATTTATTATTATCATGACATATTTTCAGTTTCTTATATTTTGTTATCATGTCATATGCTCAGTTAGTGTTATATATTGCTATCATAATGCTCAGTTAGTGTTATATATTGTTATCATAATGTTCAGTTTGTGGTATATATTGTTATCATATGTTCAGCAGTTTGTCATATATTGCTATCATGCCATATGTTCAGTCTGTGGTATATATTATCATGTGTTCAGCTTGGGTTACATATTGTTATCATGTCTAAATGTTCAGTTTGTTTATATTTAGTAAATTAAGTCGCTCCATATTTTAATCTTTCTCATCTATATTCGTACAATAATTGGCAGGGCGCTGTAAGCCTTTAAATTAGTTGTAAGTGTTTTTATTATTTGTAACTACACATTGTCTTAGTGTTTGTAATTATACATTGTCTACATGCTTGTTGTACACTATTTCCCCTCTGTAAACACCACTAAAGGTAGACACAGCTCGCAGCGGTCATTTTGTTCGTCAGTAAGAACGTGAAAACAATACAATAGCTTCAATTTATACATTCATTCATAATTCAACAAAGAGTGATTTGTATGAGCGGTTTTGTAAAGTAATGCATTATTAATTGAGTACAACGGTGTTATCAGGACAAAATGAACGTTAAATTCAAATGATTTCGTTGGTTTCTCTATATTTCGGTTGTAACATTTTCCCAGCCTGAATAACCTGGTCACTACTCACTTTATATTGGCAACGGATTAATTGTTCGCATAAAAAACAAATGCAAATGAATAAACAAGGGTGATTAAGACCTGGTCATCAACAAGGTCTGGTCGCCGCTAACCAGTTAAAAAAAACCTGTTAATTAGTCAGTCGCGCGTTTAATGTGTGCCTTACAGTCAGATGTCAGTTTTACAGTCAACCTTACAGCCACAGTCAGTCAGTCAGTATAAATGTAATGTGAAAAACGTCATTACATCAAGTATATTGTTATTCAATTCTTTTTCTTCCAGTTTAATGGCATCAGTAATTAATAAGCAAATACCTTGATGAACAGAACTATCAGTAACAGTAACAGTGCCATCAGTAACAGTAACAATAACATCAATAACAGTACCAGCAGTAACCTTGATATCATCAGTAACAGTACTAATAGTAACAGTGCCAATAACATCAGTAACAGTACCATCAGTAACAGTAACAGTACCATCAATATCAGTAACAGTTCCTCAGAATCTGTAACAGTACCAACAGTAACAGAACCAACAGTAACAGTAACCATCAGTAACAAAAACATCAATAACAGTACCAGCAGTAGCAGTATCAATACCACTAGTAAGAGTAGCAGTTCTATCAGTAGCTAACAGTACTATCAGTAACAAAAGTACCATCAGTAGCAGTAACAGTACCCTCAGGAGCAGTAACAGTACACTCAGTAGCAGTAACAGTACACTCAGTAACAGTAACAGTACCATCAGTAACAGTAACAGTACCAATAATAACAGTTACAATAACATTAGTAACAATATCGAAAATAACAGCAACAGTACCATCAGTAACAGCAGCATATCATCAGTAACAATACCATTGGCAACACGCCTCAGCTCACCCTGCACCATTAGTTTAAAGAATTAAGGGCGTCAATAAGGCGCGTCATATTGGTTCTCCCATATACTGTACTACTGTGTATGATCAAGTTATAGACGATATCATGAGGCAGAGTGTGTTAGATCACGTCTGCCAAATGTCTTATTGTTCACACGATGATATTAGTGTAGTAATTTGTTAAAATGTATGTTCATAATAAATCTATTACCAAATAAATATCGCAACAAGGTCAGATATTGCTTTAAAACACAATAATTTGAATTTATATTGGTGGATACCCGACTTTCATTTCACGTGTAATATGGGAAAAAATTAAAGTCAGGTGTACAAATGAAGTAACATCGATAATGACAGAAAACGCAATACATTGAAAGCGGTAACTAAGTTCACTATACAGAAAAGCGCCATTGTAACCTGTATTCCAAACCTTGTTAAAAAATTACATGAATTATAAGTTTATAACAGAGTTGCGAGCCATCCCATTTACAAACAGGCCATAATGGTTTGCTGGCATTAATACACTTTCACTTGTATAGTCATTTGTGTTGTGCCAGCATAGATATATGTTCGCGGGTATAAAGTACAGTCATTTGTGTTGTGCTAACATGGATCTGTTTTCACGGATACAGCGCATAGTCATATGTGTTATTCCAACATTAACACAATTCCACGAGTATAACGTATAACCTCTCGTGTTGTATACCTAACGCTAACGTACTACGTATAATTTCACTAATATAAAGTATTAACATGGACGGTGTGACAACCTACGGCGGTACAAAATCTCAGACAGGAGAGATACTCTGAGAAGACAGATCAAAGGAATGAAAGACGGAGGTAGACAGGCTTATGTACAGGGTCAGTACAAAACTGATAATATGTTACACAAGTTTATTTGTCATTGGTCCAAGGTTAAAAATGCTTTGAACGTATTTGAGGTACAACTAGGATAAATGATTAGTGGGTCTCGTATATTTTTTACCTGGCTTAACATGACTATTTACGTTGCCCTTTCTTATAAGCTCCTCTTGTGTTTGTGGTAGTGTGTGGATTAGTGGAAGTCATGTTTTTGACCTGACCTCCTGTTTTGTAAGGTCACCTTGTGTACATAAGCCTCTCTCAGTCCTTGTAATTCAGTTGTTTGGAAGTGAAGCTCTTGCATACGTCTTTGTTTACATGCTAATAGTATTTTGTTTCCGTGAGGGACTGTCTCTTGTTTTGCCTCAGGTAAGGTTATAGTTGAGGAGAGTACGTGATGAAATACTCGTTTATGTATGTGTGTTTTGGTGTTTCCGAAACAAAGAGAGTTAGTACTCTATTTTTCCCATGCCACGTATTTATTCATTGTTCCTTTATAATCATTTTAACTGTATTTTTCAAAGATTTTTAAGGTCAAATCTTCTTTCGTTCTTTATCTATACTAGATAATACTGATGTGTGCTTCTATCCTCTCTCCTGCCCGCCCACACACAGGGGTGTAGATAGTGTACTGTTTATTACAAGTGTGGGTGGTGTTCGTGGGAGCTTTTGTCTTTGTATTCGACTACTTGTC
Source organism: Homarus americanus (assembly GCF_018991925.1). Classification (NCBI taxonomy): domain Eukaryota; kingdom Metazoa; phylum Arthropoda; class Malacostraca; order Decapoda; family Nephropidae; genus Homarus; species Homarus americanus. Next base: position 15,965,708 of record NW_024737068.1, read on the forward strand.
ATTTATCTCTCTCTCTCTCTCTCTCTCTCTATTCTACCTATCTATCTTTTTTCTTTCGTTCTTTCTTTCTTTCGATGTATTTATCTATCTTTCTCTCCCCCTCTTTCTCTCCCCCGTCTCTCTCACACCAACACAACAATAATATTAACAATAACCACAATAATAACCTGCTCCTGCCCCTTTCTCTCCTTCCCTTTTATTATCGCCATCTCCCTCTTCTCCCCTTTCCTCGCCCTGGTTTACGTTATCCTTATTCCCGTATTCTCGCCACCCCCTACACCACACCGAGTACTAATCACCGCTTGTTACTTTGTGAAGGTGGGTGGTTCAACTTAAATGGCCCAGCAGTAATGGTGTGTCAGTACAGGTGGGTGGGTGGGAAAAGAGAGAGTGGATGGGCAGGTGGTTGCGGGTGGAGGTGCAGTGGTTGGATGACACAGGAGTCCCACATTTAATTTTGAAACTCATCGGACTCACCTTAAAGATACTTTTTTGATTGTGTACAAGTTGCCACATAAAGGTGAAAGATCCTCAACAACTAAATTTGAATACAAAATTGTGGACACTGAAATTTAAAGAAAGAATGTGTTTTTGTTTTATTTTTCATTCCATTTTTTTTAAAGGTCTAGGTTTGACTTTTGATTTTCCACAGCTTCCTCTTCCTTCTCGTTAACTTTACAACTGATTTACATAATTTGGTCATTTTGTTTTGTATTTCACCCAGACAGTATAGTTCATCTACTTCAAGTTGCCATAAGTGTTGTCTACATTTCCTAACATTTTTGGTAACATATCTTTTTTGTTGTTCACGTCTTGGACAAACAAATGTCCTGATCACACGAACACAGACTCTCTACAGTGAACTACAGTAAAGTTGTCATGAAAAAAGCTCCTGACTCTTGATGTTTTGAGTGTGATACCATCAGGCACACAGTAGAGCTCTGTGGACAAGGGAAGCAGTCACCACCCTACAATCTTCTGCCAATATTGTGCTCTTGAGGTTTCATGAAGAGTGTACAATTTATGTACTGTATGAAAGGTTAAATTAATCAATAAATACGCTGAGACAGAAGACTGCCATAGCCAAACAATCCAGGGATTTTATATGGTGAACAAACGTCAAGCGAGATTTCCTGATGAGCAAAAATCCCCAAATTTCCTGATCAATTGTAAATTTTCCTGAGTTTTAAGTAACATGTTTTCCCTTGACCATAATAAAACTAAAAAATCACAAACCAAAACAAACAACTGATAAACTAAGAAAAAAGACAACTCAGGCAACCATTTACATCAAACAAAAGAAAATAATAAAAATCACAATTAACAATAAAGACAAAACAGGTGAAAAACAAAACAATTGACGATAAATATGATCAAGAATAAACGATAGAAGGATAACGATGAAGAGGAGAGGAAGGAGGAGCAAGGAACCAAACAAATCATGTCTTTACGCCTGGACGAGCAAGGAAGCGATTACATTAAGGATCAATAAGCCAATCATGCCCCTAATCGGACCATTGTTTTAATGTGCCGATTACCGAGTGGCTGAGCTGCCCGATGTGCGATGAGGTGCATAAATCTACGATATGACCAAATTGGATTATCCTTCACTCATCTGTTAGATCTTAATCGCTGAGCTGAGACCGGGAGCTGAGACGTTGATCACAGATAACGAGCTTGAGAGGATGATCCGAGATGATAATTATGAGACCCTGGGTTGTGGTTTTGAGCCGAGGGTGTTGAGCCGAACGTGGTGAGCCGAGGGTGTTGAGCCGAACGTGGTGAGCCGAGGGTGTGAGCCGAGGGTGTTGAGCCGAACGTGGTGAGCCGAGGGTGTTGGTATTGTGTTACTGTGCATGAAGACCTATGTAAGAGAGAGACCAAATAGCTGTAGTGTCCGATGCCTTTTGATGCTTGTGCTTCAGTAAATGATTAAATATAAGGAGGTTTCGGGTCAACTTTACATACGGGCATTATTATAGGCCAGACTTCAACCCACTTATAATAAATTACATACATTACTTGTTGTTGTCATACATTGAGTACTAACATTACTATAGTTACATGTCTACTGATACAATTGCGGTAACCAGCTCAAATCTTCTCATTACATTGGTGAGCTGAAGGTTCTGAGCCAAGGGTGGTGAGCCGAGGGATGGTGAGCCGAAGGTTCTGAGCCAAGGATGAAAAGCCAAAGGTTCAGAGTTTGCACTGCCTTGTAGGACTGTTCAATGGCCCTATTTTTTTCATAACCGCTTCTGAAACTGCATTAATTCGTTGCCCTAGTTCAGCTACACCTTCGGCGGTTGCCGTACCAAACAAGGTGTTACTTATTAAACCAACAAAATTAGCTAGACCACGTTTTTTACTTCGATGAGAATGTACATTCTTCCCGATGTCTTCAGGAGATATGAGGAGCTTTCCCTCGAAGTGCCTTACGCGGTTGAGTAGACTATTCATACGGTCGTTCTGAAGTGAGATGGTCTGTCGGAGTGTTGTAGAGATGGTAGACTGTTGCTCGAGATCTTGCAGGGTGTGTATAGTTGTTTCAATGTGGACAGCTAGTGGCCTCAGGTGCACAGGGATGCGCACTATGCCATGGAGCTGGTACTTGACAGTTACGACGTCTTCCATTACAAGTACTTTGCCCAGTGGGGCAACTAAAGCTCCGGGTTTGATGATGTCTGCTGGGATGCGGCTGTTGTCAGCGCGCTCCATGCCAACAGGAGCAGCAATATCCAAGCCATGCCTGACAGGGACGAGGCTTCATATACAGGTGTATCCATGAAACTCTACCAACAAATAAGAGACTAAAAATTTTAAACATAAAACAAGATGATAGTTGTGTAAGATGTGGTGAGGTAGAATATCCATTACATGTATTTTACTTCTGTTTCCATAACAAAGAGATAATTAAATGGTTTAAAAATCTCCTGAATACAGTCTGCAATGTCAATAACAAATTATTTCTGCAATTCTTAATGCTTAATATTAACTGTAGTGATAATAAGAATAAGAATACAATGATCATGCTAATGTCAGATTATATTTACTGTATGTGGTTAAGTAAGAAGGAAAATTATAATGTTATGGAGACTATAGCCTTTATTAAAGGCAGGATATATTATAATAAATGAATGATCAAAATGTATTTTAAAAGAAAAGTCATCCAAATATTTCACTGATAAATAAATATGTTAACATGTAATATTTATGTATATATGTAAATTGTAAAATTTTAAATAAAAGATAAAAAAAGGTACCACCCAGAGACGTCTGGATGGTTCTAGAACGTTCTACTCTGATCAAGGCTTGCAATAACAAGTAAATCATAACAAAAATGATGCAATACATTCGAGAATATTCTTACATAATTAGTGCATCAGTATATACATGAAAATTTCACTAAATTTCCTAAAATAACTGCTGCAGGGGACAGAAAACAATCAAAACTCCTAGTTTACAAAATAATAATGCGTAATTATGCCTCAGCATAACAGTATCTTACAGAAGACAATTATTGAAAGTTTAAGGTTGGTGGTTTTATGTTATTAAAGCACTTCAACAACTAAGGTGTTGAAGTGCCTAGGTTAATAATATTTTACTTGTCCATCAACAATTAAAAAATATGAAACAATTCTCTGAAGCGGGTCACGGTACACTGCCTTAACCAATAACTACGCTGTCTACATTTAAACTAGCTAAGATGTACTCTGCAGGACCCACCCACCTCTCGCCCGGCCACCTCACACAACGCATCTAACGTGGGCTGGATTCTCACAGATTTGTACATTAAGTGATTCAAAGTCGCTTTCAAATGTTCAGTTTCAGTGGAGATTTAAGCTCCAGAATAATGATGATGACCAAACTGGCACTGGAATTACTCTGAGGGTTTGCCGTCACGAGAAGTATTTTCTTATCTTCAGTTATGGAAAAGTATCGTACAGATGTGAGAATCCGGACACTAGTTTATCGTGGGGGTGATTCACCACTTCAACACGTGCTATTAAAACAGAAAACGGCTAAATCAACTTGTTTTTGCTTTAGTTGGCTCTCACAACTGTTGTACGTACATTTATGAAATTAAGCTTCCAGATCAGTGAACATGGCCATGTGAGGTGTGCGCTACAGGTCCCTTTATTACATCTATGTATTTAACTTACCAGGTTTTACAGTTTTTCGTAGTTTAATGAATGTGAAGTATACTGTATCACCATCAAACTAGCTTTACAGTTTTTCGTAGTTTAATGAATGTGAAGTATACTGTATCACCATCAAACTAGATTAGAAATGTGACGTAACGGGGATATGAAATAGTTTTTTTCTCCCTTTTTCCAGCAACACAAACATGGAAATCGTGAGATGTAAATGAATACTCAATATCAGTGAAAAACACAACCGTAGTGATGGCATCAGCGGCACCTCTGGACATCATAGTGTGTTGGCCGCACGATAACTCCACCAATTGTATTTTTTTAACCTGTTAATTCTCTAACTGTAAACTAGCGCCATCAAGGTAATATGATATCGCAAGCACCATTATCTTCCAATGACCTTTGAATATTTGCTGTGATTTTTGGTGATAGTAGATTTTTAAGACAAATATAAATTCCACCCTCGTTACAGTGAATGTTATTTCTTTTTAAAATGCATAAGAATAATCGCAATATATTTTCTCTGTGGAATTTTGTGGAGGAAATTTTATTTTGGTTTATGACCGGCGTCGTACGCGGCCCCTCCTCGCATTTATGCCTCAAAGGATCATACATACCTGCCCAGATGCCGCCTCCTACATACCATCTTAATTTTCTAAGTTTCAGTGTGTACTCCACTCTATATTGAGGTACACGAGAACTAGTAATGTTGTCTTACAAAACGTATACTGATGGTCAAAGATAACTAAGCCACGGACACACGAGCCAATGAGGTCAGGCCAGAGTGGCAAGCACTCAGAATGGACAATTTAGAGGCATAGGCTGTTTCACTAGTGTTGCTGCCGCTCTCACGACTTCGGACTTTCTCTTTAGCAATAAAATTGTGACAAGTGCGCCAAATACTAGGTGTGTGTGGCTTCATCTTTCCCCTTGAAACACACACGACCGTCAGTTACAGCACAGCTAGAGGATATAAAAATTGCGGGGTAAACCTTGTGCAGCAACTCGGGTGGTAGCCTAGTCCACCGCGGTGTTCGGTCTGGCTACCAGTTTTACGATTTATTGGCTGTGGTTGAAAGTGGTCCCCGACTTCCTAGACGGGCAGATACCAAGCACAGTATAATGAGGTAGCTGCCTCAGTACCGTGGAGTTTAGGCTTGTTTAGTGGGGCCGGCGACCATGGGGGTTTATGACCTAGCAACACAGTAGAGTTATGGTCATAAAGATATGAATCACATTTTGTCAGTATTATACACTGATTTAGAGCTAAGTTGAAAAGCATCTTGGTAATCTTGATTTTGTTGAAATGCACCATGCACTATTCCGGCCACCACAATCATGCGAACTTCAGGATAGCGAAGGTATTTCTAATATGGCGGTTCACTTCCACGATAATCTAGGTCCTGGTCGTGTTGTCTGGCACTACTGAAGTCGCCGCAACTAAACTGACCACCTCTAACATCCCCGGAGGTTTAAATGTTTAAAAAATCGAAGTTACATAGTATAATAAAGGAGAACAAATATAAAGGTAGAGTCGGTAGACCACCATCTCGTATAGGTGGTGGTAGTCAGCTAAAATATTATTTGTGAAAAATATTTAGTTTAGTTTGTATTACTACGTAATAAGATAGTAATTCTTCAAGAATAAATTGTTATAGGATTAATATACCTTATATTATATACTTATCTAAATACAGTTTTACAAAGAACATAGCCAAGGTACACGAGAACTTGTACACTTTGAGAGCAGGTTGTACAATGACCGTTTATACAAACGACGTTTGTCATTTGACTTTTCTTATATAACATTATAAGTTATTACATAATATTATCAAAATTTGTGAAAAAAAATGGAAAAATACTTGTATCATGATTCATAGTATTCTAGATATTAACTCTAGCCCAGAAAACCCATGGAAAACACACAACCGTATATTATCATAGTTTCGAAGTGGACTGGGATCTGAAATAGTTTAACCACCAGTTTTACAGAGAACATAGCCATCAGGTATACTTAGAGAACATAGCCATCAGGTACACTTGATGAGAACTTAGCCACCAGGTACACTTAGAGAACATAGCCACCAGGTACACTTTGTCGGGATGACGGCGTCTGATTGGTTGATTCCCAACCATAGAAACGCAGGAAAAACATCACAGAGGTATTTTGGTCAATGTGAAATATAATTATGCGCTCAAGAAAAAGTGAATAATTACCTCCAATGCTAAATTCATAAATACAGTAATTATATTTATATGCAAGATAATAAATTATGTATACTGTACTGTACGCTAGCCAAGTAGACTTTTTAATGATCTCTTAGTATTCTTAACAGCGCAAGAGCCAATACCGCACTGTACTTACCACTGAGAGAACTCTACATATGATGAGCTACTGTTTCATTAAGGCTTAGTGCACTTATTTCACTGGAGGTATTAATGACGCTATGTTGGCCGAGAATGACAGTGAACATTTCCTGGCATATATCATGTATTGTATACGGTTCCTGGTCGAGTTAGACCTTTTTGACAGCAATATACATTACATCACCATCAGTAATCTCTACTTGTTATTTACTATTTCACTCTTAAGCTATAAACCAAAGTACCAACTTTTAGTGTTTAATCTACAGAGTATATTACGTACAGTATAGTGTTTTAATACTTGGTCATGTTACCTTTAACTGACATTAACTGTACATTAGGTTTTTATCACTGTCGATATTTATAAAATTTTCACTGGCAAAAGTTAAACCTTAGTTAACCAAATTACTTTTGAACTTAATTTTCACCCTACTGGAAATAAACATCTGATGATTATGTTGCTTATCCTTGGTCATATTGAGTGACTGTTTATCATTGTTTGTATACCTGAACTGTCTACCTCCAACATCATCATCATCATCATCATCATCGACCTCCAGCATCACCAACATCATCATCATCATCTACCTCCAACATCACCATCATCATCTACCCCCCCCAGCATCACCATCATCGTCATCTACCCCCCCCCAGCATCACCATCAACACCATGTACAGTACAGTCATTTTATTGCTGTTTACTAGACATATTAATTCACGATGAGGAAAGTGAAAACCTTCCTGACCCAAACTGACAAATAAAAAAGAACCCGGCACAGACCTGGCCGGCTCCCAGTTCACGCTGATCGTGTTTATATGGTAATACCGCGAGCTGTTGTATGATTTTTAGCGGGTGTGGGTAAAGAGGATGTTTAAAGCTGCCTGTATTAGGGTCAAGGTCGTGGTGACCAAACAATAATCAGAATGTTATGTAACACTGATAAACCGCTCAGCTGGTCACCATCCACACCGGGGCTCCACTTCCTCGTTCAGTTGCCCTCACTACCGAGATAATTTCGCCATTCGATATTATATGTGCCTTTTAAACTTCAGCAATTATCACTTAGATCATTCTTAAAAAGACATTTTACATGTCGAACTTTTTTCCACGTAAGAAAACAAAAGAGGCACTATTATTTGTGTAACTTTTTAAAAACCAATGAAATGGTGAGGAAAAGTTTAGAAAAATAAATACCACCACTCGACAAGCTCCGTGGGAGCCTTTTTAAATTTTTGGCGGGACTCGCTCAGTTTCCTACAGGCGGCTCTAGACGCCGGGTGTGTGGCTGCGCACCGGACATTTAAACTTTGATATAAATTTTATCAGTGTCACAATCACTGAATAATTTAGTGAAATAGTGCTTAATGGTACGGCTTGATGAGTATACTGTACAGTTTCTCAGTGACAATCGTAGTGTTGCGTCTTGCCCTTTTTGTGAAGTTTCCTAAATACTGTACACTTGTTGTAAAGTTTTATATTATGTTTTTGCACTAGCTAACTGTTGAGGTAAGACCTGGTAACACAACATTCTATATCACAGCCACGTGTACAGCGTATTAATTAATATTATAACAATTCGTTGCGCTTCAGATAATAACAATAACCATAACATGATTTCTTATAAACTTGTGAACTTTAGAATTATCCAAACTTTGGCCATGTGAGCGCAATAGTAACATAAGCGCCTCATTTATGTTGTTTGTTAGAAAAGTTGAACCTAGTAAAAAACGAACTGTTTGTTGTGTACCAAAGTGTGAATGGTTGTTAGTCGTGACGCGAGTAATTCACGAGTATTGATAGTTGACGTAGTGCAAAGAACTGTAAGCTGTTCAGAGCAACTATATATTCCAGTACTGGTAAGATGCTGGAGTGTGTTTACGATGGGTTAACACTTGAGTTTCTTGGCGCCATCACTAACGTCTGTCACACAAATTCTGCACATTTTTCATTTAGTACAAGAACCATGGTGAAGTCATTCTAGGAGCATTTTGGAGTATCTTTGAGGGATGATTTTCAGTATATGTTATAACTATGCACCACGCAGCACAAGTGTTGACTCCACACCTTGTAACACTTGGCGGCGTGTTTACAAGGTCCTGGCGTCAACATGCAGGTAGCGAAAAATGTCTAAAGAAACACATAACACACTAGTGTTAATGGGAAATGTATACAGAACAACATTAGATATACAGATAAATATGAAAAATTATGTTCAAGTGAACTGCTGAGTCAGTGAGTGGAGTTTTCCTCCTGTACAAGGCTGCTGTTACGATGACCGCTTGAGGTATTATTGTTTGTTTTCCTTTTTATTGTTTGATATACTGGCAAGAATAATTATTATGATTTTCATTGTTTTTACTTTTTAATATTATTCTTTGAATGTTATCTTTAGTGTTATAGAGCCCGTCTGAGAAGGAAGGCGTTAAGTAGATGCACATGCATTCAACTGTTAGATAGAAGAGTCAGCGGATAACCTTTTTCGTAGTTTTAGTAGTATGGTAGTGGTGAGTGTCGCAGTGCCCTAAACCAGTAACCTTTTTGTGGCCATGACGTCACCAGGTGAATTGATGACGTAATGGATGGGAAAGATTTTAATGTCCACTATTCTTTTTGTTGTTCTTATTTATTTCTTTGTCCATTTCTTGTTTATCTCCTTTATGGTGTTAAATTCACTCACGTTTATCAATGTTTCTCCCATCTCATTCGCTTATCATCACAAGGACATTCTATAGCGAAAAATGTCTAAAGAAACACATAACACACTAGTGTTAATGGGAAATGTATACAGAACAACATTAGATATACAGATAAATATGAAAAATTATGTTCAAGTGAACTGCTGAGTCAGTGAGTGGAGTTTTCCTCCTGTACAAGGCTGCTGTTACGATGACCGCTTGAGGTATTATTGTTTGTTTTCCTTTTTATTGTTTGATATACTGGCAAGAATAATTATTATGATTTTCATTGTTTTTACTTTTTAATATTATTCTTTGAATGTTATCTTTAGTGTTATAATATATTCTGAGAAGGAAGGCGTTAAGTAGATGCACATGCATTCAACTGTTAGATAGAAGAGTCAGCGGATAACCTTTTTCGTAGTTTTAGTAGTATATGGTAGTGGTGAGTGTCGCAGTGCCCCAGGGAATGACCTAAACCAGTAACCTTTTTGTGGCCATGACGTCACCAGGTGAATTGATGACGTAATGGATGGGAAAGATTTTAATGTCCACTAAATTATTTTTGTTGTTCTTATTTATTTCTTTGTCCATTTCTTGTTTATCTCCTTTATGGTGTTAAATTCACTCACGTTTATCAATGTTTCTCCCATCTCATTCGCTTATCATCACGTTTCCCTCACACTTACCTCGATTATTACATCTTCCTCGTTTGTTACTGTTTCTCTCCCACCTTCCTTGTTTATCACCCTCTCCCACCTCCCTTGTTTATCACTCTCTCCCACCTCCCATGTTTATCACTGGTTCTCTCCCACCTCCCATATTTATCACTGTTTCTCTCCCACCTCCGTCGTTTATCCCCTTTCTCCACCTCCTCCTTAGTCTCGTGTCACTCTTTCAAATTAATCGGTTCTTAGTGCAGTTAGGTAAGAGTCGCCCCCAACCATGCCTTCTCCACCATCGTTCTTCATCACCGCGCTTCCTCCACCGTGCCTCCAACTCCACCACCACCGTGCCTCCTCCACCACCTCCTCCTCCACCGTGCCTCCACCACTGTGACTCTCCAACTCCACCACCACCACCATACATCTCCACCACCTGCACCTCCTCCACCACCGCACTCCTCCACCATCCTCCACCACCGCACTCTCCACTACTGCACCTCCACGATTGCGCCTCCATCATCGTACATCCTCCACCACTGCACCCCCTCCACCATCGTACATCCTCCACCACCGCACCTCCTCCACCATCACATCCTCCACTATTGTGCTCACCACGTGCCCACCACCGCACCTCCTCCACTACTGCACCTCCACGATTGCGCCTCCATCATCGTACATCCTCCACCACTGCACCCCCTCCACCATCGTACATCCTCCACCACCGCACCTCCTCCACCACAGCGCCTCCTCCAATCATAGTGCCTCCTCCACCTCCAGCTCAGGATCACGAGAATTAACACCTGGATGACCCCCTCGCCTCCCCCCCAAAAAAAGAATCTAAGGAAATCGCTCAAGAACACGACGCCGGGGTGATTGTACTAATAATGGTGATACAGTACATAATAATAATAATAATCATAGTAATAATATTATTAATAATAATAATAATAATGATGATGATGATGATAATAATAGTAATAATAATGATAATAGTAATAATAATAATAACAATAATAATAATAATTATATTAATTATAATAGTAGTAGTAATAATAATAATAATAATAATAGTTATAATAATAGCTATAATAATAGTAATAATAATGATAATAATAGTAGAGATAATAATAATAACGATAACAGACCAAGGATGATGATAACCCGGACCCGTGAGCAGTTACCATGGCAGGGTGAACACGGTATTAGTGACGTACATTAATAGAATCACCCATAATATTAACATGATATAACTAACGTCGCTAACTGGCCACAGTACAAGCAGTAAATTGTCCGTGGTCCTTTACTACTGCCAATAGTCACTGTTTTTAACTCAGTTTTTCTGTTTTACTATTATAACTATTTTTCTCTTTAACAACTTTATCACCTTCCTATTAGTAAGAGCAATATTTGTAATAAAAAAATAAAAGTACTTAGGGAATAATAATGTTAAATAAAATACTAATATCAATAAAGATAATAACTATAACCTTCATGTTCTTTATGAATTTCCACAGTTTTATAGAGCTGAAATTTGGTAGGGAGGTGCGGATGGCCAAGGAGCTTGGCGTAACACTAATTTTTGTCCCTTCTGGATGGGCGGGTCCACAGTCTTGGAGAGAGAGAGAGAGAGAGAGAGAGCTTAAGTTGGTTATCTATGGGATGGTCGTGCACTATCTCCTGTTCCTCTACCTGGGAGAATCCAGGTATTTCTTCTACTATTACGACTACTACGACTACTTTTTTTTTTACGTGACCTCCAGCCTCCCCCAATAGCCACACCTTCGCCGTCATTTTATTACCTTAATATTAAATATCCTAATACATAAGTAGCTATCGTATCTGTGTTGAATTAGTTGAGCCACAGATCTATGCCGCATTCAGTGACTGTAGCCTCATAGTCAATATCTGCAGCAGTTGTCGGCTTTGGGGCAGAAGGTACTACTACTACTACTACTAATGATAATCTGCAGCAGTTGTCGGCTTTGGGGCAGAAGGTACTACTACTACTACTACTAATGATAATAATTATAATGATAGTAAGCAGACGACCTTCTATCACCACTACCACTACTAACACCATTTTTTTTTTTTTTTTACTACTACCACCACCACTACCACTACTACCACCACCACTACCACTACTACTATTATTAGTGTTTACACTACTACTACTACAACTATTTTATTTTCCATTTATCCACCTCTCTTTCTCCTCCTCTCCCCTCATTTATCCCCCTTGTCTTGTATTCCATCTCCTTGTGGGTGTCCCTTAATAGATGGCAATAATTCTCCAGTGAAAGAGGAAGCTTGAGGGCCAAACTGAAAGGGAAGATAAAGGAAAGCAGGGAGAGGGGAAGAGAAGATGTAAGGGGAGGGAAGAAGGGAGAGAGAAGACAGAAGGGAGAAAGAAAAAGAGGCAAAGGAAGCAGGGCTGAGAGGGGGGGGGCGAGGGAAGAAGAAAGGAGAAGAAAAAGCGAGAACTGGGGTAAGAGAGATGAACGGGGAAGAGAGAGTTGGGTGAACTATGTGATGAGGGAACATATTGAAGAGAGAGATAAGGAAATAAAGGAAGATAGGAGTGTGAGAGAGAGAACAACGAAAAGAAAATGAAGTTGGGTGCAATGTACGTAGGAGAGAGAGAGAGAGAGAGAGAGAGAGAGAGAGAGAGAGAGAGAGAGAGAGAGAGAGAGAGAGAGAGAGAGAGAGAGAGAGAGAGAGAGAGAATAAAGCCCGAAGGAAAGATGAAAAAGACTATATGATATGAAAAGAAAGAAGAAAAACAAAGAGACAAACAATGAAATATATAAAAAATGAGAGATAAACAATGAAAGTGGGAGAAAGAGGGAGAACGGTGTAAACTACGGTACATGAAAGGAACCAAGCTTTAAGAAGTGTAGATAGAAAAGAAAACGTGAGAAGAAAGGTTTAAACTGAGGCAGAAAGAACGTAGACATGACAAGAGCGGGAAGTGAATTGAGGAACGGGAGAGAGGAGAAGAATGGGGAGAAATGGGAGAGAGAGAAGAATAATGGGGGAACGAGAGGGAAGAATAATGGAGGGGAAAGAGAAAGAGAAGAGAATAATGGAGGAGAAAGAGAGGAAAATAAAGGAAGGGCTTAGAGAAAGAGAAGAGAATAATGGAGGGGAAAGAGAAAGAGAGGAGAAAATAAAGGAGGGAAAAGAGAAGAGAATAATGGAGGGAAAGAGAAAGAGAAGAGAATAATGGAGGGGCAAGAGAGGAAAATAAAGGAGGGGCGTAGAGAAAATAGGCGAAGATTGAAGTGGGTCACGTAGGCCGTATATGGTGGCTGTTGGTGTATAGAGGAGGGAGGGAAGAAAGGAAGGATGGAGGGTGAAGAGGGAGGGAAGGAGGGAGAGAGAAAGGGTGGGAGGGTAGGTAGAAGGGAGGGACGGAAGGCCAAGGAATGGAAGGATGGAAGATATAAAGGAGAGGTAAGAGCGTGGGAGGGAAGGGTAGAAGGATGGGTGGGAGGGAGGAAATTGTAGAGAGGGAAAGGGGACTTAGTCGAGGAAGAGAGGCCAGAAGGGAGGACAGAGAGGTAACGGAGGGAGCGAGGAGGTAGTGAGGGAGGAGAGCGGCCATACAGGAAGGGGAAGAGAGCAAACCAAAGAGAACGGGGGACCAGGAGGGAAGGGGAGAAGAGGGACAGGAGGAGGGAAGGGGCACAGAGGAAGGAGGGAAGGGCACAGAGGAGGGAGGGAAGGGAGAAGAGGGACAGGAGGGAGGGAAGGCACAGAGGAGGGAGGGAAGGGCACAGAGGAGGGAGGGAAGGGCACAGAGGAGGAGGGAAGGCACAGAGGAGGGAGGGAAGGCACAGAGGAGGGAGGGAAGGGAGAAGAGGGACAGGAGGGAGGAAGGGGCACAGAGGAGGAGGAAGGGGAGAAGAGGACAGGAGGGAGGAAGGCCAGAGGAGGGAGAGGAAGGGCACAGAGGAGGGAGGAGGCACAGAGAGGGGGAGGGAAGGAGAAGAGGAGGGAGGGGCACAGAGGAGGGAGGGAAGCACAGAGGAGGGAGGAAAGGAAGGGGCACAGAGGAGGGAGGGAAGGGCACAGAGGTGGAGGAGAAAGGAAGGGGCACAGAGAGGGAGGAAGGGGCACAGAGGAGGAGGGAAGGGCACAGAGGAGGGATGGAAGGGGCACAGAGGAGGGATGGAAGGCACAGAGGAGGAGGAAGGGGCACAGAGGAGGGATGAAGGCACAGAGGAGGAGGGAAGGGGCACAGAGGAGGGAAGGAAGGGGCACAGAGGGGGAGGGAAAGACACAGAGGAGGGAGGGGGAAGGGGCCTGAAGGGAGGGAGGGAAGGAGCACAGAGGAGGAGGGAGGGGAAAAGGGGGAGCACAGAGAGAGAGAGGGGAGGAAGGGGAGCTGGAAGGGAGGGAGGAGGGAAGGAAGGGGAGGGAGGATGGAGGGAAGGGGGGCACAGACGAGGGGGAGGGAGGGCAGCATTAGAGGGGTGAAGGACAATTATGAAAGGAGAGTTGAGTGTGTATGATGACTGGCTGTAGCCTCTCCCTGACTAGTTCCTGCTGTAACCACGTCTATTTTCTGCTGTAGCCATAGCTAGTTGCTACTGTAACCATGGCTATTCCTGATTGTTGGCTGGATTCCTACATGGGAACCTGGTTGAAGCTAGCCTTGTCTCTGTGAAAGGGGGCTTAGAGTTTATGGCTGTCTGTGAAGGAGGGTCATGAGTGTCCGTGAGTGTGGTGTGTGAGGTCATGAGTGTCCGTGGTGGTGTGTGAGAGGGTCATGGTGTCCGTGGTGGTGTGTGGGGAAGGTCGTAGTGTCCGTGGTGGTGTGTGAGAGGGTCCTTGTGTCCGTGGTGGTGTGTGAGAGAGAGATCGTAGTGTCCGTGGTGTGGTGTGTGAGAGGGTCCATGCAAGTGTCCGTGGTGGTGTGTAGAGAGAGATCGTAGTGTCCGTGGTGTGGTGTGTGAAAGTCGTACTGTCAAGTAATTGGTGTGTGTGGGGAGACCGTAGTGTCCGTGGTGGTGTGTGAGGTCGTAGTGTCCGTGGTGTGGATATTAATAGGGAGGTCATGTGTAAGTAATTGGTGTGTGCGAGGGTCGTAGTGTCCGTGGTGGTGTGTAGAGAGGGTCGTAGTGTTCAGTAATTGGTGTGTGAGAGGTCGTAGTGTCCGTGGTGGTGTGTGAGAGGTCGTAGTAGTGTCCGTAGTGGTGTGTGAGGAAGGGTCGTAGTGTCCGTGGTGTGGTGTGGGGGAGGAGTCATGGTGTTCGTGGTGTGGTGTGTGAGAGGGTCGTAGTGTTCGTGGTGGTGTGTGAGAGGGTCGTAGTGTCCGTAGCGGGTCCGTCCGTCCGTGGTTCAATACAAAGGTTAGGGCAGGTGCGCTGGCCAAAGCGGGGGAGGGAGGTGTGCAGGTGCTGGTAAGAGAGGGTTGGCAGGTGTTGTAGATGTTGGTGGTGATGGTGGTAGTGCTGGTGATGGTGGTAGTGCAGGTGATGGTGGTAGTGCTGGTGATGGTGGTAGTGCAGGTGATGGTGGTAGTGCAGGTGATGGTGGTAGTGCTGGTGATGGTGGTAGTGCAGGTGAGTGGTGGTGGTGCTGGTGATGGTGTGGTGGTGCTGGTGATGGTGGTAGTGCTGGTGATGGTGGTAGTGCTGGTGATGGTGGTAGTGCTGGTGATGGTGGTAGTGCTGGTGATGGTGTAGTAGGGTAGTAAATGGTAGTGGAGATTATACAAGTGGTAGTGCTGATGTTATAGGTAGTAGTGGTGGTAATGGTGGTAGTAATGGTGGTAATAGTAGTGGTGAGTGATAGCCTGTGGTTGTGGTGGTAGTAGCTATTGATGATGGATATGGTGATAGTGGTTGATGGATATGGTGATAGTGGTTGTCAAGATAATGAGGGTAGTGTAATTTTGGCTGCTGTTAGTAGTGATGATTGTACTAGTAGTCTTGGTGATAATAGTGGTAGTGGTGATGATGAAAGTGATGACTAGTAAGTGGTAGTGGTGGTGGGGGTGGTGGGTGGTGAGGCAGGGTAGTGGTGGTGAGGCACAGGTAGTGGTGGTGGTGAGGCAGGGTAGTGGTGGTGGAGGTACAGGTAGTGGTGGTGGTGAGGCAGGGTAGTGGTGGTGAGGCACGGGTAGTGGTGGTGGTGGAGGCAGGGCAGTGGTGGCGAGGTACGGAAGTAGTGGTGGTGGTAGGCAGGGCAGTGGTAGTGGTGGTGGAGGCAGGGTAGTGGTGGTGGTGTCTGAGGGAAGGCATGGTAGTAGTGGTGGTGGGGGAGGAAGGCATGGAAGCAGGGGTGGTGGGGAGGGAAGGCATGGTAGCAGGGGTGGTGGGGGAGGGAAGGAATGGTAGTAGTGGTGGTGGGAGGGAAGGTATGGTAGCAGGGGTGGTGGGAGGAAGGAATGGTAGTAGTGGTGGTGGGGAGGGAAGGTATGGTAGCAGGGGTGGTGGGAGGGAAGGAATGGTAGTAGTGGTGGTGGGAGGGAAGGAATGGTAGTAGTGGTGGTGGGGAGGGAAGGCATGGTAGCAGGGGTGGTGGGGAGGAAGGCATGGTAGTAGTGGTGGTGGGAGGGGAAGGTATGGTAGTAGTGGTGGGGAGGGAAGGCATGATAGCAGGGGTGGTGGGGAGGGGAAGGCATGGTAGCAGTGGTGGTGGGGAGGGGAGATGGCAGCAGGGGTGGTGGGGAGGGAAGGTATGGTAGTAGGGTGGTGGGGAGGGAAGGCATGGTAGTAGTGGTGGTGGGGAGGGAAGGCATGACAGCAGGGGTGGTGGGGAGGGAAGGCATGGTGTAGTGGTGGTGGGGAGGGAAGGTATGGTAGCAGGGGTGGTGGGGAGGGAAGGAATGGTAGCAGGGGTGGTGGGGAGGGAAGTAGGACATTAAGGTGGAGGGAGGGAGGAGGGAGGAGGGAGGGAACACCACGGTTAATAATGATCATACTCAGGAGCGGGCTGGAGCTGCCCATCCACTTGGCATGGGTGGAGGGTTGCGGGCAGCCGGCGGTCAGGAAGGTACTGAGGGGCGGCCGTCCTGCAGTGGCGAGGTGGGAGAGAGGAGGAGGGCACGGAGGGGACAGCAGGTGGTATGAGGAGGCCAGGGGAGTGGGGGTGATGGAGGAGGGATAGTGGGTGATGGAGGGGAGGGATAGTGGGGTGATGGAGAGGAGGGTAGTGGGGTGATGGAGGGAGGGGTAGTGGGGTGATGGAGGGAGGGATAGTGGGGTGATGGAGGGAGGGGTAGTGGGGTGATGGAGGGAGGGGTAGTGGGGTGATGGAGAGGAGGGGTAGTGGGGTGATGGAGGGAGGGGTAGTGGGGGTGATGGAGAGGAGGTAGTGGGGATGGAGAGGAGGGTAGTGGGTAATGGAGGGGGAGGGGTAGTGGGGTGATGGAGAGGAGGGGTAGTGGGGGTGATGGAGAGGAGGGGTAGTGGGGTGATGGAGGGGAGGGTAGTGGGGTGATGGAGAGGAGGGGTAGTGGGGTGATGGAGAGGAGGGGTAGTGGGATGATGGAGGGGATGCAATTATGATCACTCTTACTATGGTGGCAAACACTCTATGGTGACAGACGCCTTTGTAAAGGTTATTAAACTTATCGTCAACCAAGAGCTTCACCATGACCCTGAAGGTGTGGGGAGGACACACACTACCTATGGTCACGTCCTATATTCCAGTTTCATTTAAATTACTCAGACTCATGTGAAGCGGCTAGTGATACAACTACCTAAAACTAATTTAACACACACACACACACACACACACACACACACACACACACACATAAACCGTGTATATATACAAGTATATATATACAATATATATATGTATGTATGTATGTATGTATGTATGTATGTATGTATGTATGTATGTATGTATGTATGTATGTATGCATATACCCAAGGACGTAGATTACCTTACCATCTACCATATACAGTATGTCCCTCATCTGTTGTCGTTTTCTATGACGCGGGAAGCCACCAAGAACGATAAATGTTAGTTCTTAACCTGTTGTAGAGTGGGGTGAGAGCAGTGCACACTTTACTCCGTGATAAGCTGCGCCAGGATCAGGAGGGATGCAGTGGTGGATACAACCAAACACTGGATATTAACTTCATTATACGTATTTTGTCAGCACAAAATAAAAATAATAATATTCTGGCGTTCATACAATATTTGACTGGATTACTGTTTTAAAGGTTCTGTTAAAACAGTGGAGACCCTGTCCAACGGCCTTCATAAATTGTAAAAACAGTAGAGGCGGTTGGCCTTACCCCCTATACTAGCCTTTATGTGGAAAGGTGTAGCGGGGCTAAAGGGCAAGGGGTGATGGAGGGGGAGGTATAGTGGGTGATGGAAGGGAGGTATAGTGGGGTGATGGAGGGGGAGGTATAGTGGGTGATGGGGGGAGGTATAGTGGGGTGATGAGGGGAGGTATAGTGGGGTGATGGAGGGGGAGGTATAGTGGGTGATGGAGGGGAGGCATAGTGGGTGTGGAGGGGAGGTATAGTAGTGGGATGGAGGGGAGGTATAGTGGGGTGATGGAGGGGAGGTATAGTAAGTGATGGAGGGGAGGTATAGTGGGGTGATGGAGGGGGAGGTATAGTGGGTGATGGAGGGGAGGTATAGTGGGGTGATGGAGGGGGAGGTATAGTGGGGTGATGGAGGGGAGTGGGCTAATGAGGGGAGGTATAGTGGGAATGGAGGGGAGGTATAGGTGGGGTGATGGAGGGGGAGGTATAGTGGGGGTGATGGAGGGGGGGAGGGAGTAGTGGGGATGGAGGGGGAGGTATAGTGGGGTGATGGAGGGGAGGTATAGTGGGGTGATGGAGGGGGGAGGTATAGTGGGTAAGAGGGGGAGGTATAGTGGGGTGATGGAGGGGGAGGTATAGTGGGTGATGGAGGGGGGAGGTATAGTGGGGTGATGGAGGGGAGGTATAGTAAGGGATGGAGGGGGGAGGTATAGTGGGGTGATGGAGGGGGAGGTATAGTGGGGTGATGGAGGGGAGGTATAGTGGGGTGATGGAGGGGAGGGTATAGTAAGTGAAGGGAGAAGGGGACGGGTAGTGTACAGTGATAAAAAAGGAGGGTAGGTGGAGGGCAAGAGGAGGGTAGGTGGAGGGCAGGAGGAGGGTAGGTGGGAGGGAGGCAAGAGGAGGGTAGGTGGAGGGTAAGAGAGGGAAGGTTGGGGGCACCTTACCTCCAGCCGGAGATTGAGGAGATACAGCTACGGTGAGGTGTGGTATGGTGTGGTGGAGGCAGGGATGAGGTGGTGGAGGTAGGGGTGGTGGAGGTAGGGGTGGTGGAGGGAGGTAGGGGTGGTGTGGTGGAGGTAGGATGAGGTGGTAATGGTAATGCGGATGCAAAGAGCCGGCGAGGTGTGGAAGGGTCAGTGGTGTGGTGGGAGGCAGGGATGAGGTGGTGGAGGTAGAGGTGGTGTGGTGGAGGTAGGGGTGGTGGTGGAGGTAGGGATGAGGTGGTGGAGGTAGAGGGAATTTGAATTGTTTAGTTTGCCTCGGACAACAGCTACTTTATTGTGCACCTATACTCATCCTGTGTGTGGTAGGGTATTCTCGACATTGTCATGGCAAAAACCTGCAGAGAGAGAGACCCTCGTCCAGATAGAAGGAATGCACCAGCACTGGTTTGATGAAAATGACCCAGAAATCAATGTACCCGTCGATGATAAACGTTCTGCTTTAACTAACTGGCAGAACAACCTTCAGTCTTGGACCAAAGTTGACACCTTCTGCAAGAAGAAAGCGGCGTGAACTTTGCAATCTTAAGAAAGAATGTTTTAAAATAAAAGCATGTGAAAGCAAAAATTTGCAGATCAACACAAGATGCACGAATTTTTCAATTCCACTGAAGCATTTTATAAGGCACACTATGCAGCAACCCCTCTCATACTCATCCGAGAGTAACTCCCTAATTAAAGGCATCCTTCAGCACTGGAAAGAGCATTACCACTCGCTCCCAACTGAAACACCGATGTGGATGTCCTAACTACCCAGCAGGTCCCTTAACATCCAGAGTTGACCCACCACAGCTGTCCTCTCTCCCTGATAAAGGTAGCTACTGCCATCAAACATGAAAAATAACAAAGCCTCAGGGCCTGATGGAATCCCAGCTGAGGTGTATAAAGCAGGAGGACCTCTACTTACCAGCCGTCTCCACTCTCTCCTGGAGAATGTATGGGAAAATTAGGAAATTCCCCAAGTTCTTAAAGATGCCTCCATCGTCAATATTTATAAGAACAAGGGAGACCGGTCAAACTGTGGCAACTACGTGATCTCTCTGCCTCCTAAACAGACTTCTTCCTGGGGCGGAAAACTTCCTCCCAGAATCTCAATGTGGCTTTAGACCATCACGTGGCACCACTGACATGATCTTTGCTGCCCGCCAGGTACAGGAAACGTGCAGAGAACAGTATCCTGACCTGTACATGGTCTTCATTGACCTAACCAAGGCCTTCGACTCGGTCAACAGGGAAGGCCTCTCGTGGACCCTCAGTTTGTTGGCTGCCCACCAAAATTCATCGCCATTGTGAGGCAACTCAATGATGGCATGAACGGCAGTATCCTGTACAATGGCACCCAGTCTGAGTTCTTCCCCATCCAAACGGGGTTAAAACAAGAATGTAGGCTGGCTTCAACTTTTTTTTTCTTTTTCTTGGCTGCCTTCCTTACTCGTGCCAGTGCCAATTTATCCGGCGGGGTGGACATCCAGTACCAGATGAAGGGTCTTTTCAACATAAAGATGACTTCCGGCAGGAACAAAGGTGTCGGCAACTTCCATTACTGAACTTCATTTTGCAGACGACTTCACCCTTGTCGCTCACACTGAACGCGACTTACAGGAGATCCTGAACACCTACGCAGGTGCGTATGCACACTTCGGCCTTGAGGTGAATGTACTTAAGACTCAGATTCTCTTTCAGCCTGACCCTGGTTCAGCCACACCACCATCATCCATCCAGCTTAAAGGTACTACCCTCTCACTGTTGCCCACTTTCGGTATTTCGGCTCTCACCTGTCCACCGCTGCAGACATCGATGAAGAGATTCAATATCAGATTAGATGTGCTATCAAGCCTTTGGCAGACTCCATACCCGTGTCTTCAGCTTAGGGAGCTGAGCAGTGGTTCTCCCCATCATACTATATGGCGGCGAGACAAGGGTCACATACAGGAGGCACCTGTAGGGACTTGAAAATTCTTCACCAACGTAGTCATGTTCCATCCTCCGAGTTCGACGGAAAGACAAGAGAACAAATGCCAGTATTCTCGCTGACATCAACTGTAAGAGCATTGAACAACTATGTTGGACTGGCCATGTTACCCGCATGGACGACAGTAGACTGCCAAAGCAGCTACTTTACAGTCACATAACGAACGATATATGTAATGCTGGCGGGCAACGGAAAAGGTATTAGTATAGTCTTAAGACAAACCTAAAAAAAGCGCCAAATCGACCCCTTCACCTGGGAGACGATTACTCCACATCGTAACGCTTGGAGGAGCACCACACGAGAAGGTGTCAATGCTTTCGAGTTAGCCCGACTGCCTGCCGAGGCAGACAAACACCAACGCTACAAAGACGCTGTCGGTGCCCCTCCTGCACTAGATGTAGCCCTCCACACGTGCAACATCTGTGGACGACTCTGCTGGTCCCGTATCGGTCTCTAGTCTCCTCAGAGCTCACCAACGAATGTGGCATCCTTAAATAACTTATGTCCTTGTATCGACTGGAAGATCGTCATACTCGATTCCGAGTGATAGCAAAGTAGCAGTAGTTTTTCATCTATCTTGCTATCAGACATAAAGTGCTGTGTCATTGCATACATCTTGTGCTTGGGTCTCTCCCTAAAAGGTTCTATTTTTTCAGTCTAAGGCTCTAAGACGTAGTGTTCGAGTGTGTGGCTATATGTCTGGCCGCACACTTTACATTTAGTTTTGTTCACATTAGCCAGAGGTACTTACAGTATATCCAAACCTTAGTCTAGCTGTTACAACATCTTGTAATCTAGTGATCTTGTTTCTTGCTCCATATGCAGTACATGTTTTACTTGATACATCTCATCATGGTAAACAATGGATTGACTCTTGTCTATTTGTACTTCTCTATTTGCTTCAAATTCATCAACAAGTTCTAGGTGGTAGGGTTAGGGGTGAGTGGTAGGGGAAGGTGGTAACGGAAGTAGTAAGTGTAGGGGAGATGGTAGGGGTAAGGGGGATATGGTAATGGCAGTAGGGGGTGGTAGGGGTAGGGAGGAGAGGGTGAAGAATTGGTAAGTGTAGGGGGTGGTGGTAGGGGTAGGGGGAAATGGTAAGGGTCGGGGGAGGTGGGAGGGGTAGTGGGAGGTGGTAGGGGTATGGGTAGTGTGGTAAGGGCTTATGGGTGCTACACACGCTTGGATCCGTCCCTGCAGGTTCTGTCTCCTCCCAGGATAAGACCAGGTGGTGGTGTGTGGCCATATCTGTGTCCGCACTTCATTCTTTTATGTCTGTGTGCCGTACATGAGGGGCGTGCTGCCAGAGGTACTCATATCCCAGCCTTAGTCCAGCAGTGGTCGACAGATCCTTTTACTTATTCCTTACATTTATTTTATTTGATACATCTCATCAATGGATCGACTGACACCTCTTGACATTCGTTTAACTGTTTCGGATTCGTCAGCTAGTTCTTGTCCGATTACAGGTTTCAGAGTTCAGTTAGAGAATGTAATATTCTGTTGCATCTTCATTAGAAGCGAGTTTAGCTCTGTCGTGCTCACGGCCACCTGCTGTATGTGAGGAGGAGTCCACACCTTGACCTTAACTTCGAGGCCAATAAGGCAGTAAGACGCGCCTTTCAGTGCTGGCACTCTGAACAGAGGGTGTCCAGAATAATTGATGAGAACAGGAAGTTAAGGATGACGATACTGTCATTTGACAGTGACACTTACTACAAGTTTGAGAGAAGTGAGTATGATAAATAGTTCAGCGTGTAGATTCGCTGCCCAGGTGTTGATGTGACTCCCATCTCCAGTGTGTTACCTTTGAAATGAGTCACAGTAACAGCACTGGCAGCTCTCCCACTTAAGGGAGCCATCGTTACAGATGTTATGTTATGTTGTATGTCTGTGGGTTGTGTGTGTGTGTGTTCAAGAGCACAGATGGTGAACTGAAGGTAAGAGTTTTGCATAGTTAGTTGTGTGTAGGTGAGTGTAGAGGTGTGGCAGGGAACAGTTTACCAGGGGTGGGCTCTGGTGAGAATAAGAATATGATCCGCATAGCTAACTGTGATATTTTTGGGGTTGTCTGAGATTAACTCGAGTAGAGCATTCATGAGTACAGTGACTGCGGGCTGCACCTTGAGGAGTGCCAGGCTTTGTATCCTTTTAATGAACCCTTGTAGCCCTGAATTAGTGTTGCGGCCAGTGTAGCAGACGACCTCCTGTTGAATGTCCATTTACTAGTTGGTACAATAGAAACTGCCTGTTACCAACATTAAATGCAGCGTTTAAGTCAAGATGTATTGTGCACCGTTAGGAATGTGGTGATGTACGCCTTGACCATGTGTGAGGCCAGCTAGTGTGTCCTCTTGATACTATAGTGTACCGGAGCCAATTATCAAGTCTTACACAGGTCAGTGATATGGGACACAAGGCATCACTTTGTCTTGGCTTTGGTTTTGGCACAATAATACTGCTAGTTCATGCTGTGGATAGCTGGCCTGTGGCGTGACTCATACGGTGCTAATAAGAGATTATACGGGACACTCCTTGGTAGTCTAATGATGTGTTAGGTGACGCCGTCCTCATCAGGGGCGCTGGCGAGGGCGGCGTGCAGCTCCCACTCAGTATATATGAACCAACATCATGTTAAAGTAATTGTATACCATAAATTATTAAGATAATTTCTTTACTTATATCCCCTGCACAGCCTCCCGAGTTCTGGAGGGAAATGTGGTGTGTTTTAGTGATAATTATGTCATTCTGATGATTTCAATGTTTATAGGAACACTCTTGAACATAATACAGTAACGCTTTCTGAGCATCAGGGAAGTGTAGTTTCATTAAGACAGAAAATTATATCTTAACTGAAATAGTTTTAATGTATATGCATTAATTTCCATGGATTTATCTCATGTAATTAGAAATTAGCTGTCACAGAAGAGTCCATTACGTTTCACTGTACTGTAATGCCTCTCATACTCTTGGCTGTACCGTGTTGACAGGAGCCCGCTGTTACCACCCCATGTTGTTGGTGTGGGCGGCAGATTTCCCCAGCCATTGCTCAATGACATATGATGATTCAGATGATTTATATGTTTTTACCAATCATTTTATCTAAGTTCTTTAGACGTTACCGAGCTACAGCATGGCTAGGTTTTTTTTCTTTGGGAAGGGGGGGTTAACTTTTGGGGTGTTTTAAATCATTTGTACGGATCGTGGCGGTCGAGTGGAAACAGCGCTCACTTCCTGTTCTAGGGGTCGGTGGTTCGATTCCCGAGGGCTCCCAGTTCACCCAGCTGTAAATGGGTACCTAAGTTTTCAACTTGGGGAAGTGAATGCGACCGGTTGCAGTACCGGCCAAGCTGCCTCCTTGTGTACCGACGGCTCAGTACACAGTGGGCTGTATCCACACTGTCCCTGACGGGAAGTCTTGCCTGTAGGACCCACTTTCAATTTTTCACGTTGTTTGCCGCCCTTACCTGTACTCACCTGGCTTAACACCTGTCAATAAACTCTGTAGCCCCACAGAGTATCGCCAATATGGCCATTAGTTATGATATATTTGTGTTTTGTGTATTTTCAGTAGCTACAGTTTTTAATGCCATATATACAAGTCGCTCTTTCTTTCTTTCTCTCAACTCGTTTATTGTCTCTTTAATAACGGTTAACTCCAGGTGCTAGTACCTCAGGTGTGTTGTTGACGACCATTGCCCTCACAGGTTAAGTAACGCCTAATTACAGTACAGGTCACACGGACACGTCACTAACTGTGTACATTGTGTTCACCCTCTTGTGCCGGACCAGATGTGAACACCTTGAACGGCTGGCTCTCTTTATCGTGTGGGTGTGGTAGGAGAGGGTGTGGGTGTGGTAGGAGAGGGTGTGGGTGTGGTAGGAGAGGGTGTGGGTGTGGGTGTGGTAATAGAGGGTGTGGGTGGGTGTGGGTGTGGTAGTAGAGGGTGTGGGTGTGGTAGTAGAGGGTGTGGGTGTGGTAGTAGAGGATGTGGGTATAGATTGAGGGTCCTTCAGTAGCTCCTCGCGGTAGTGGTGGTATGGTGGTGGTGGTGGTGGATGATGGTGTTCGTGGTGGTGGATGATGGTATTAGTAGTGGTGGTGGATGAAGTGATGGTGGGTGATGGTGGTGGTGGTGGTGGTAGCAGTGGTGGTGGATGATGGTTGTAGTGGGGAGGGGGGGTTGATGGTGGTAGTGGTGAATAAAGATGATAGTGGTAAGTGATGGTGGTAGTTGTGAAAATGATGCTATAATGATGAATGGTGATGGTTAGTGGTGATGATGATGTTGGTGGTGGTAGTGGCAGATGATGATGGTGGTAGTGGTGGCTGGTGGGTCGAGTGGGATCAATAGTGAGGTAGGTTTCTTTATGGGAAGAGTGTGGCAGGTTCTGGCCCAGGAGGTTCACACTGCCTGGGTGGTGGTGGAGGATCGGCTCCCTGCCTCCCTCAACACTTTAAACCTGGAGAGAGCAGGGACACCCTGATTGCCCCCCCACCCTGGCCCCCTTGCCCCCTCTGCCCCCTCAAGTTCCCCCGCCCAAGTTATTTCACCCCATGATTAAACACCCCTGACGCTACCCAGGGGGGAGGGGGGAGATAAGCTAGGGGTGTTTGAACCTGCTGATCACCGCCTCCCCTACCACCCTCTCCCACCACCCCTCCCCACCAACCTCTCCTCACCAATCTCCCCACCACTCTTCCCCCACCACCCCTCCCCACCAACCCTCCCCACCACCCCCACCAACCTCTCACCAACCCTCCCCACCACACCTCCCCAACACTCCTCCCCCCACCACCCCCCACCACCTCCCCACCAACCCCCTCCCCCACCACACCCCCACCAACTCTCCCCCACCAACCCCACACCATCTACCACCTCTCACTCACCTTCACTCTCTACCACCTCCTACCACCCCTCCTCTACCACTCCCTCTCTCTACCACCCCTCTACTTCCTCCCCTCTACCACTCCTCCCCTCTACCACCCCTCTGCCTTCCTCCATCATTTCCTCGTCACTTTCCTCACTCCCTTATTATTCCCCTCTCATCGTCGTCTGCTTCTCCCTCTCCCCCCATCATCATGTATTCCCAGTTATTCTCTTCTCCCCTTAAATCACCACGTTTCTCCACAGCTCCCCCTCTTCCTCCCCATTCCTCTCCTATCTTCCTTCGGGGGAGAGGGGAGGAAGAGGAGGAGGAGGAGGAGGAAGACGATGGGAATAAGGAGGAAGAGGAGGAGGAGGGATGGTAGGAATTAGTAGGTAATGGATAAGGGAAGCGGAAGGATAGATGGAGGGAGGGGGAAAGGTGAGAAGATAGGAGGGAGGAAGGGTGAGAAGAAGCAAGAAGGGAGAGAGAGAAAGTAATATTGGAGAGGACGAAAGATTAGAAGGGGGAGACAAGGCAAGAACGATTAGAGAAGATTGGAAAGATGAAGGAAGAGTAGGAAGAAAGATTAGTAAAAAATAAAGGAGAATTAGAACAGGAAGAAAGAGGAAAAGACTGAAGTATTAGAATGGGATGGAATGACGATAGTGTTGAAGGATTAGGATAGGAAAGAATGGAGAAGGAGTGTGACGGGATAGAAAGTTAGGTTAGGTTAGGTTGGGTCAGGATAGGTTAGGTTGGGTCAGGTCAGGATAGGTTAGGTTGGGTCAGGTCAGGATAGGTTAGGTTAGATTAGTTAGGATTAGGTTATGATACGTTACGTTAGGTTAGGTTGGGTCAGGATAGGTTAGGTTGGGTCAGGTCAGGATAGGTTAGGTTGGGTCAGGTCAGGATAGGTTAGGTTAGATTAGTTAGGATTAGGTTATGATACGTTACGTTAGGTTAGGTTGGGAAGAGGAAGTGTACACCTCTGGGTTAATAGTGAGGGAAGAACCCATATTAAGGTTACGGTAGACTAGAGGCGGGTTATGGCCAGGCGAGCTATGGGAGGACCATGGGGGATGAACTATGGTAGGTGTTTCATTCAGGGAGGAGAGGCCTTGGTACGGCTCGTTAGGACTTAAGAAATTCAGGCTAGGGAGGGAGAAGGGGAGAGCTGTTGGTGTAGCTGTGGGAGGGAGAGGGGGAGAGCTGTTGGTGTAGCTGTGGGAGGGAGAAGGGGAGAGCTGTTGGTGTAGCTGTGGGAGGGAGAGGGGAGAGCTGTTGGTGTAGCTGTGGGAGGGAGAGGAGGAGGCCACAGAGCTGTGGGAGGGAGAGGGGAGAGCTGTTGGTGAAGCAGGGGAGGGAGAAGGGGAGAGCTGTTGGTGTAGCTGGGAGTGGGAGAGGGGAGAGCTACAGGAAGGGAGGGAGAGGAGAGCTGTTGGTGGGGGGCTGTGGGAGGGAGAGGGGAGAAGCAGCAGGAAGCTGGGGAGGGAGAGAGGGGAGAGCTGCGGGGAAGTTGTGGGGAGGGGAGAGAGGAGGAGAGCTTGGTAGCTGTGGAGGGAGAGGGGAGAGCTGTTGTGAAGCTGTGGGGAGGGAGAGGAGGAGAGTTGTTGCTGTAGCTGTGGGAGGGAGAGGGGAGAGCTGTTGGTGTAGCTGTGGGAGGGAGAGGGGGAGAGCTGTTGGTGTAGCTGTGGGAGGGAGAGGGGGAGGGGGAGTTTCAGTGGGGTCCGGGGAGTGAAGCCTAGCATGTGGAGGAGAACGGGGCGCCCCGGCAGCCATGAAGGATCTCTGCAACTTTTTCGATCAATAAATTTCCCCTTGGAAGCCCCTCAGTGTTTCCTGTCGCTGTTGCCACCTAGGATATATTTTATCTGAAAATTTCGCCAGAAAGAAGTGGAGGAAAATTATCAATACGTAGACGTAGTTGATATTAAATATTTTGTGGCGAAGTTGGATAAAAAAAAAGACTTGACACGTCAATCGATGGCTCTTCGCCACAGGACAGTGAATGTGTTCCATTTTGCTCATTTGTTGCATTCCTACTCGTTTCTCGCCTCTGTAGCATAAAATATGTATTTGTGAATCAATAATACAATCTTTTGTAATCTACGTGTGTTTGTGTTACGTACAGTATCACACGTGGTAAACGTCGCTCTAATGAATTAAATGGTCGTATTCGCGATTCTTGACAGTTATCAAATGAAAGCACTATGTATTTTACCTTTTATCTCGTTAAACCCCTCTGTGTGCCACCCTTATATAAACCCACTATACCGACTGAACCGTATGCACTAGCATTTAAAAAACCATGGGGCTCTGAAATATGAAAATGCCAGGCCATAGGTATAGAGCGGATGGTTGGTAGAAGGACAGTGCACACTCGACCATTACTGCCCTCCACCATGGCGACACTTGGCATCACGTACCGCCTTTTATATAGCAGCACCTGGTAACTCTACTTCCCCCGCCGGGCTTCAGGTGTTCGAACACATAAAAAATGTAAAATGAATCAAAGCGAATGGTAGGTGGATCGTGCGCGTGTATTTTATATATACAGTAACAGTTTGTGTATGAAGTTTGCTCTTCGGCCACCATGGAAGTGACTCACACGTAGAGAAGAAATGGTTCATGAAGTCTGGGTGTTTACTATGAACACTTCCAAATAACTCATATTTTAACAGCAGTTGATGTTAGGTTATCATCCACGTCTATAGTTGTTTTAAAATAAGTAGTTCAGTTGTGCCAAAACGCTACAAGTGAGTTCACATTTTGTAAACACGGCTGTAAACCTGACAAATAAATAAACAACAATTTAAAAATGTTGATTTATATCTTGTGTTATGACGTTTGTGTTTTATGGTTCGTTTGCCCTTTATTTTAAATGTGTCCAGTATTATGTGTTACCGATGTGTTATATGTATCCGTTACTTGTGTGTCTCTTTGTTCACAGTGTAATGTTTTTATGATAAATTGTTTCATTTGGTAGATTTTTATGATACATTTATGTGTAACTTTATCGCTTGTTCTGATGTGTGTGTGTGTGTGTGTGTGTGTGTGTGAGTGTTTACACGTTTGGTTGTTTACATATAGCTCTCGTTACCATCATGTTGTTACGACACGTTTTTATTTTGTACATGTGTGTTGTGTAATGTGTTTGTTTTGTTGTTATGTTACGGTTATATCAACTTTGGGGGCCGGTTAGGAAGTATTTGTGTGGACATCCGGAGATCCCATCTGGTTAGGTGTCCCAAATTCCTCATAAAATATTATCAACCAACTACTACAAGGAGTCCCATAAACACCCATGAGGATTAATGTACGAACTGGTAAAACTTTTCCTCATAAACTATTTAAGCAATGAATCGTAGACCAAGAGTTAAGACATAAAACGTTGACAGCGAATCTTGGATGACTGAACAATATATAATTAGACATGTCCGCACAGGTATACCCTCATGACGGCACACCTGGAGGTAGAGTATCGTAGGTGAAGGTGGGGAGGCTGAGGGTCTGGCTCCTCCGTGAATTACCTACCACATGTTGATGGCCAGGGGCGACGGGCAGACCGATTATAGGGTCTTACTGAAAGGAAGATCAGGATGACTCAGATAATGGAGGGGGTGGATGATAAGACTGGGATGATGGAGAGGGGGTGGATGATAAGACTGAGATGATGGAGAGGGGGTGGATGATAAGACTGAGATGATGGAGAGGGGGTGGATGATAAGAGTGAGATGATGGAGAGGGGGTGGATGATAAAACTGGGATGATGGAGAGAGATTGGATGATAAGACTGGGATGATGGAGAGGGGGTGGATGATAAGACTGGGATGATGGAGAGGGGGTGGATGATAAGACTGAGATGATGGAGAGGGTGGATGATGGGCTGGGATGATGGAGGGGGTGGATGATAAGACTGGGATGATGGAGAGGGGTGGATGATAAGACTGGGGCTGATGGAGAGGGGTGGATGATAAGAGTGAGATGATGGAGGGGTGGATGATAAGACTGGGATGATGATGGAGGTGGATGATGGAGCCGAGATGATGGAGAGGGTGGATGATAAGACTGAGATGATGGAAGGGGTGGATGATGGAGAGGGTGGATGATAAGACTGGGATGATGGAGAGGAGGTGGATGATAAGACTGAGATGATGGAGAGGGGTGGATGATAAGACTGGGATGATGGAGGGGTGGATGATAAGACTGAAGGATGATGGAGGGGGTGGATGGGGCTGGGATGATGGAGAGGGGGTGGATGAATAAGACTGGGATGATGGAGAGGGGGGGTGGATGATAAGACTGAGATGATGGAGAGGGTGGATGATAAGAGTGAGATGATGGAGAGGGTGGATGATAAGACTGGGATGATGGAGAGGGGGTGGATGATAAGACTGGGATGATGGAGAGGGGGTGGATGATAAGACTGAGATGATGGAGAGGGGGTGGATGATAAGACTGAGATGATGGAGAGGGGGTGGATGATAAGAGTGAGATGATGGAGAGGGGGTGGATGATAAAACTGGGATGATTATCTGAGATTAATTTCCTAAGACATTTTGCAAACTTTAACCTAACCTAACCTAACCAAGTACCCAATTACCGATACAATCTCTTATTAGGAAACAATTATGGTTGAGTGTAATAAACGGGACACATAATGAAGAGAGAAGACGAGGTGGTTTTAAGTATTTTTAGGGCATCCAAGTGTGAGGGTTTATATTAGGACATTCTGTGGTGAGGGTTTATATTAGGACATTCTGTTGTGAGGGTTTATATTAGGACATTCTGGTTTATATTAGGACATTCTGTTGTGAGGGTTTATATTAGGACATTCTGTTGCGAGGGTTTATATTAGGACATTTAATTTTTTAGGACATCCGATTGTGTTTTTTTCCATTCGATTGTGATTTTTTTAGGACATTCCGTTGTGAATATATTTGAGTGTATCTGAATGATTGTAAAAATATTTTAGGTCATCGGAAATGATTACCTTTTATATATCCAGATACCCGGATGGCAGTGTATATATTTATCATTTTAAAAGGTTTATTTAGTGTAAAGTTTGTATTCATATTTGTATTTGTTTTTGTAATATAATTGTTTTTCTATTTAAACCGAGTACCTGTATTTTGTTTATCGTATTCTGTAATTTTTTGTTTACATTATATTTTATCGTGTTGTAGGGGCCAGCATTACATGTTTTCGTATTTTAGTATATGGTGTCGTATTTTACTGTTATTTTCGTAGTTTAGTATTTCGTTTCGTATTTCAGTATTTTTTTCGTATTTTTTTAAAATCTGTTTCGTATATGATCAGTGAACTAATGTTCTTGTTGTTATGTCTTGTTTATTGCCATATTACTTTGATAAATCCGGACGAATTAATGATATCTCTCTTTTTGTCTATCTCCCTCTGTCTGTCTGTCTGTCTGTCTGTTTTTGGTTCTGTCTCTATGCATGTGTCCTTTCTGTCTGTGTATCTCTGCCTTTCCGTCTGTCTTTTTCTTTCAGTCTCTGTCTGTTTGTATGCATCTCTCTCTGTCTCTCTCATGGCACTTCATCTGTTTTGTCTTTAAAACTATTCTCTTCGAGCTTAGGTCTGCCTTCCTGTAGGTCATCTCCCTACACCCATTTTCTTTATTTTTTGTAGAATTCGATTAAAAAATGGAGTTGAGTCACGCCATGTAATTATTGGTCGTGGAGGGGGTCGTGTTGTAGCCCAGGAGAGGAGGGCAGTTACCTATAATGGATCGCCTGAAGATTAGGTACCCCATTTATTTAACCTGGAGAGTTTAGGTAAGGTTACGTTACTTTACGTTAAGCTACGGTCAAACTAACCATATATGTACCTAGACTAGGCAAATTTGAAGCTGGGCTGAGGAAGCCCACCCATCGGAGTGGTCACTGTAAAGAGAACAGCTACCTCAGTCCACAATCAATGGATGAAAACAAAATCGCTGCGATGGATGAGGATCTTGAGAGAGTGACTGTCGACTGACGTTTGTAACAGGTGTGGAAGCTTATAAACAACTAGGAAGGATAAAGGAAAAAAGGAAACCACAGTGGATAAGCCATTCAGCTCTGGTCAAAGAAGCTTCTTTCCAATGTTTTCTCGTTGTAAACTGGTTTTATGTTCCATAATACTTCTGCTTGTCTAACTTGCTCAAGGAGACCGAGTATTGCCTCTTGAGACTAAGAGATTTGTTGCTTCATGATGCAATGCTTCTAGCACAACACAGCTGGCCGCTGGATGAGTTGTTTACCATCGGAGGTCAAACGAGTGTTGGCTGATAAATGCTTTATCAGTAAATTAAACATTGCCTATAATTTTCCATATAAATGTTGATTGCGCCATATATTTATTGTTTTGTCATTCTTTTATTATGATGCAAGTAAAACTGCTATTTGATTTTAACCTTTTCGATGCGATTCCAGCATTACTTCCAATCACCCACTGGTAACTGTCCAGTGAAGACGGTCTAGCCCAAACCTCCCAAATACACGAATACCAGGTGACGGGTGGTCGTAAAACCAGTGCTATCGCTGGACTCAGAGGTTTCAATGACTCGCTGAGTAATCACTAGTGTGACCCCACCTTCAGGTTAGGCTATAAGAAAATGAAAATATAAGAATGGAGGAAACTGCAATGGGGCGCCCTATTGGCCCATACTAGGTAGTCCCATTTACACCCAACCCCTATGGCTCATATATCCGTCTAACCTATATTTGAAGCTACCCAGCGTGTTCGGGTTTATAGTGTTGGATAGGTGAGGTGAAGCTAATTTAGTTTAGCCTAGTTTAAGTTAGATTACTGTAGGTTAGGCTCAATCAAGTTAGGTTAACGATAGGGTTGTTAATCTTCAGGTGAAATAAGCATAGCTGCCTAATCTTCAGGTGATTTTTTTTATTATATCCGTGAGTATTATCTCTCTAAAACGTATTGTGTCAGGTTAATGAGTTCAAGATCAAGGTCATGGAGTCAAAAAGACACATACATGTTGGCTTTAAACTGTTGAACTTGTCCCTGTGGAAGACGACCTTGTTGCCAGGTAGATATAGTCTCACCCAAAAGTTCGTTAACTCTCCCAGCCTGCTGTTGCTGCACTGCCTGCTTCAGATGTTTGAAACTGTCTCAGTACCAACCAGAACATGAAACAGATACGAATGAATCTAAAGGTTTGATGTAACAGACGCAAGTTCATACATCTGAAGCAGGCAGTGCTTGGAGAGTTAGCCAACTTTTGGGTGAGACTGTACTCCTTCACAGCGGACCTTTTTCCAATATCTCGGTTTCAGGTCGTTTGCGAGGGAAACGTCTTAGAAGAAAAGTGTCTTACAATTGTCAAAACTATTTTTTTGCAAAGCTAAAATTCCCGAGATTCGGTTGGTGGCAACATGCAATAATTCCTTTTCTAGTACTTTTCTGATTTTCAACCAACGATATCTCGGTTATGGGTAAAATGTGCCAATAGTGTCAGAAAAAAAATCGTCTTCTTTTTGTCTGAAATAATGATTAGACACAAAAAACTATATTTACTTATGTCCTGTGCTATAAATTGACCGACATAGCAGCAGTTTTTATTTTGATTTGTTTTGCTGCTTACAGAGGCTAGTTTATTGTGCACCCCAAACTCATCCTGTGAGCGTTAACACAAAGGGATTACAGAGCAGAAGCCACAAAGGGTGTGTATAGCAGTGAGTGTGTATGAGGGTGTAACAGTCTGGGTATTATAGTCACGCCCTCACAAGGAAACCAGTTACATATCGAGGTGGTGGGGGAGGAGGTTAAATGAGCCTCGTGAATCCACTACAGCCAGGGTCTCACCCAAGAGTCTTTTATGAAGGAAGATAGAAAGTAAACCACCAGTTGTTGTGACCTGAATTAAAATTTGTTAATTAGATTTTTATTTTCAATTATACAGAACTCAGGAATGTCATCAACTCACAAAACCTGTACAGTACTGTACTGTACTGTACTCTACTCTACTTTACTGTACTATACTGTACATTAGGAATATGGTTTAATATGGGATGCGTCTCTTTTTTAATAATTAATTTATTACAATTCCCTTAATCTGTGGGGAAAAAATAACATACTTTTTTATACAATCACATATGCGTATATTGCACTACTGGCCATAATGCACAGTGTAAACAATAACAACACACGGTGAGGGTCGCCTTTTGCCGGGCCCTCATCAACCCCCGATACTCATAGACTTTAAGCTGTAGCCTTCAAATATTCAGAGAGGATTTTTGCCAATCACGTGGATGAAATATGACCCGGTGCTAAACCCGGGTTTGTCGTGTTGCCTCCCGGATATTGGAACACTGATGTTTTGTGGCAACCGGAAGATGAAGAACGTGTTCCTCATCCGGCTCACCAAATCACGCGGGAAATCAACAGCCATCTGCTCCTTTCCGGGAACTGTAACAGCTCTACCCTGCTGTGACCTGTAACTGTAACAGCTCTACCCTGCTGTGTCCTGTAACTGTAACAGCTCTACCCTGCTGTGTCCTGTAACTGTAACAGCTCTACCCTGCTGTGACCTGTAACTGTAACAGCTCTACCCTGCTGTGTCCTGTAACTGTAACAGCTCTACCCTGCTGTGTCCTGTAACTGTAACAGCTCTACCCTGCTGTGTCCTGTAACTGTAACAGCTCTACCCTGCTGTGACCTGTAACTGTAACAGCTCTACCCTGCTGTGTCCTGTAACTGTAACAGCTCTACCCTGCTGTGTCCTGTAACTGTAACAGCTCTACCCTGCTGTGACCTGTAACTGTAACAGCTCTACCCTGCTGTGTCCTGTAACTGTAACAGCTCTACCCTGCTGTGACCTGTAACTGTAACAGCTCTACCCTGCTGTGTCCTGTAACTGTAACAGCTCTACCCTGCTGTGTCCTGTAACTGTAACAGCTCTACCCTGCTGTGACCTATCATCCTGTTCAGTATTAAATCCTTGGCCTGGTGCACGTTTGTTACAGTACCTGGGGTAGAGAAGGTGGGCCGTCAACTTCCCTCTCTTGCCACACTTGGAGGACCTTCACCACACAAATGTCAGTTTCTCTGTGTGTGTCAGCTGCTGTGAGTGGACCCTGTGGCGTGAACGGGAGCGAGGAAATTATTGTTTTCTATCTGTCAGGAAAGCCATACGTAGAGTTGACTGAATGAACGAAACTCATCATTAGAAAGGGAAATTTTACGGTGGGTTAGATTAGGTTACGTAAGGTTGGTTAGGTCAGATGTGTCGGTCAACTGTGTTAGATTTGGTTAGACTATCTGAATATATTTAGTTCAATCAAGTTTGATCTAATCTGGTTATGAGACGTTTGATTACTCTGGCTAATTTAGGGTACTTAGGTAAAGTGTGTCAGGTGTTGAGCAGTGATTAATGGTGCTCACACACACACAGCTGTAACTGTATATTTTCTACAGTACATTTTGGCTGCCATGTTCTTTAAATAAACTGTTAATTCTTCTTATTATTATTATTATTATTACTATTATTATTATTATTATTATTATTATATTATTATTATTATTATTATTATTATTATTATTATTATTTTAATATTATTATTATTATCATTATTATTATTATGATGATAATTATTAATTATTTTTATTATAATATTATCGTTATTATGATTATCAATATTATTATCATTATTATTATTATTATTATTACACGCCCACACTACAGTACAGTATGTAGTATCCAGGGTGTTTCATAAAGACTTATGGTTGATTCATCATCTCGTGTTCAGTTTCTTTTGGCGAGGAAATGGAAACGAATTTCGTGCGTGACTTGTACAGGATTTACTGCCAGTGCACTTGAGTCTCCAGCCGGGGAGTTTAACACAACGGATGAAATTCACATGTTCTTTAGTTTCCGATTTGGACGGTGTTAAGTCCAGGCGTAGTTCCTCGCCTCGACCACTGTTTGGTTTCCGGTGCCAAGTATATATAGATATATATATATATATATATATATATATATATATATATATATATATATATATATATATATATATACAGTATATTGTAACCCCGTGATCGATTTATACGAAAGTTGACATTACTTTTTACTTCAGGGTTAATGGCATTGTTCAAAAGATCAAAAAGTCAGGAACAAAGTGAGCTAATGGTCGTACGCCCGGCAGCGAAGTGCATTTCCGTCTAACAAAAATGAAAATCTACTGAAAGGCGAGAGGCGGACCGGGGAAAAATTATATATATATATATATATATATATATATATATATATATATATATATATATATATATATATATATATATATATATATATATATATATATATATATATATATATATATATATATATATAGGCGTACAGGTGTAAAATTATACTCTGTACAGATAATGATCTCCAATACGTGGTTGTAAATATACACTGTTCCCGTAGAAATAAGAGTGTTTAATTACCTGTGTCGCTCTTCGTGAGGGAGTGTACGAC
This sequence comes from Homarus americanus, assembly GCF_018991925.1. Lineage (NCBI taxonomy): Eukaryota > Metazoa > Arthropoda > Malacostraca > Decapoda > Nephropidae > Homarus > Homarus americanus. Next base: position 16,002,132 of record NW_024737068.1, read on the forward strand.
GGCCACTAACTGGGTAGTTGTAAACCACAGCGTAGGACTTAACTTAAGTACTGTACTGTACAAACATGCATGATGGTCATACATTTGTCAGTTGAGATTATATGAAATATTATAACATAAATAAACTTTATTCCAGAATATTACACAGAACTGAGGCATCGTCAGAACACCTTTTACTTTGTTGATAAAGAAACAGTAAAGTGGTGAAGGCGAAGCGTCATCTATCTGATGTAGTATTTCTCTCTGTCTTCCTCTCAGCGTCACAAGTATTTCAAATATCCAGGAAACGAATTTTCGTAAAGGAAATACAAACCTTGATTCATTAGTGAGATAATTTTTGATCAGATAATTTCATCATACAGTTGTCGCTAACAAGAACATCAGAATAAAGTCTATGATAAAATAATTTAACCAAATCATGTTTCATCAATATTTAAAAGATAAACTTTTGTTCTCGTGCACACAGTTATGCTCACACACTGCCTCGTGCACACAGTTATGCTCACCCTCCCTCGTGCACACAGTTATGCTCACACTGCCTCGTGCACACAGTTATGCTCACCCTCCCTCGTGCACACAGTTATGCTCACCCTCCCTCGTGCACACAGTTATGCTCACACACTGCCTCGTGCACACAGTTATGCTCACCCTCCCTCGTGCACACAGTTATGCTCACACTGCCTCGTGCACACAGTTATGCTCACCCTCCCTCGTGCACACAGTTATGCTCACCCTCCCTCGTGCACAGTTATGCTCACACACTGCCTCGTGCACAGTTATGCTCACCTCCTCGTGCACACAGTTATGCTCACCCTCCCTTGCTGCCTCACACACTGCCTCGTGCACACACAGTTATGCTCACCCTCCTCGTGCACACAGTTATGCTCACACACTGCCTCGTGCACACAGTTGTGCTCACACTCCTCATGCACACAGTTATGCTCACACACACTGCCTCGTGCACACACAGTTATGCTCACACTCCCTCGTGCACACAGTTATGCTCACACACTGCCTCGAGCACACAGTTATGCTCACACTCCCTCGTGCACACAGTTATGCTCACACACTCCCTCGTGCACACAGTTATGCTCACACACTGCCTCGAGCACACAGTTATGCTCACACTCCCTCGTGCACACAGTTATGCTCACACACTCCCTCGTGCACACAGTTATGCTCACACACTCCTCATGCACACACAGTTATGCTCACACACTCCTCATGCACACACAGTTATGCTCACACACTCCTCATGCACACACAGTTATGCTCACACACTCCTCATGCACACACAGTTATGCTCACACACTCCTCATGCACACACAGTTATGCTCACACACTCCTCATGCACACATAGTTATGCTCACATTCCCTCGTGTAACACATTACAAGTAGTCGTATTCGGTGATGCCATAACAAGGTGGCCGGTCGAGCAGAGGTAAACCAAGGAACTGATTCTGATGTTAACTTCCATTGTCTGTCTTGCGTGATGGTGGTGCTGTAGTCTCGGTCTTTGCTCAAGATTAGGATCCCCGGCATTTTTCATCTGATGATTAGACAACCTAACGCTATATGGGGGTTAGGTTAGGATATACTAGTTTAGGGCAGGTTTGGTTAGGTTAGGTTATGCCAGGCTAGGTTGGGCTACAGATTCAGCTAGGTTTGGTTTGATTAGGTTAGGTTATGTTATGCTAGGTTAGTTTTGTTTTGGTTAGGTTATGTTAGGTTAGGTAATGTTTCGTTAGGTTATGCTAGGTTAGGTTAGGTTAGGTTATGTTAGGTTAGGTTATGTTAGGTTAGGTTAGGCTCGTGCCAGGATGTTTAATCTTAAGGTCACAAACTAAAATATCAAAATGTATATCCAGATCCACTTTGTACCTGGTAAAGTTAAGTCGAGTGTATTCATGTAATACAAACTATCAAAAACCCTTCCTGATGATAGCAGTAGAGGGAGCTGGTGAGTGTGTCCGTCAGTCACTGGTGTAGAGGACACTCACGCAGGTCGGTGAAGCCAGAAATGTCAGGTCTCCAGTACTCGGTGTCCCTCACTGCTGAGTCATGAGTAGCCTCGTAAACTTTTGTCTGCTGCTTTTTCTTGTGGATTACATTGTAAAGTGTATACGACTAAGGTTATTAAGTCTTATGTACACTATAAAGCGCAAAGAACTAATTTAGGTCCATTATAAAGTGTAAATGATTAATTAACCCTTTAGAAGGCAGTGTAACCTTTAGATGTTTTATTATGGTTAACGCCAGATGATTTTATTCAGTTGGGAAATCCCCTGCCCCCTAAAGGGTAAAGAAGGTAAAAGAACAAATTACTATACCTGTATAGTACTGTACCTGAACTGTGGAGTTTTAATGGAGAGAAAAGGCGCCTTCACTGTAGCTCACCCTCACCCCCACTGCAAGTTGTAGTAGTGTTGGCGTGGAGGTTTATGTGGTTGGTTTAGTGTTTAGGAGCGTAACTATTGATATATGTAGAGCTAAAGCCCGTGCTATAAGGAAGATCAATACAGTGTGGTTCAAAGGTCCGTAATCAAAGGAATATTTTTATTTCAATATTATTATAGTTATTAGTTAAACTGTGAAACACAATCGTACCAGTTCTTCCTGGACGTTGGTTTCGTTGGACGTTTCTTAACTACAAGAGAGCTCAGGCTCTCAATTAGCTCAGCCAATCAGCAGCCATGTCAATATTGTTATTATTGTCAACTCTGTACTATCTGTATTTTTCTGGCTAGATAAACTGTTTCAATATCAATATGGATGTATTGGCGTGTGAGCGCGGTGGTTCTCAACACGACGCTATATACTGTACACTACTGAACATGCTAAGAATACAATAAGGAACGATAGCGTTAACCAATTCACTACTGGACGCCACTTTTAATATTTTATTTGGCTAACTCCAAGCGATATTATTCAGCACAGACAAACTCCGTACGCAAAGGTTAAAATCGATGCATCAATAATGAGACAACATCCAACAGCGCTTACGTTCATGAAGCTCAAGAACTGTTACAAATGTGTTTATCAGAAGCTCGCAGTTTGACTAATTATTATAATGACATTAAAATTAAAATTTAACTACAGACCAGTGAGTCACCCTGTACACTGGCCGCGAAAACTGTGCTAGTAATAACAAATCAGTGATCTTGGCTCAGTATCGTCCAGGGAAGACTTCACTAGTTTTATCCCGTACAACACTTGGGGTAAACTGCGGCATTTATTTTTACCATACTCACCTTCTGTTTTGCAGTAACCTTGATACTAATTAGGGATAATTGCGGTATGGTGACAATTTCTATTTATTGCTCCTTTTTAATGGGGGGGGGGAGGGTACGGGCGAACAACCACCGGTAACCATGTAGGTGATCATAGAAATGAATAGCTTTATACATAACCTAATTTGACCTAACCTTACCTTACCGACCTAATATAACGTAACCTAACATAAACAACACAACCTATATAATGTGGCCTTGTACCTAATCTACTTTAGGTGTAATTTGTTTAGGTTATAATGGTAAACAAAGTCTTAAATGAAACCAATAAAAATTGACCATATACGAATTAATTACCAATAAACTGTAGCAATAAAACAAAAATATCCTTGTTTGGCAAACACGTCAGTTGGTTTTAAAGCTTAAACGGCAATTATCCCTATTTAATGCACACACACACACACACACACACACACACACACACACACTACTGTATTTAGCCTAAATTTTTCACTGTAAATTTCATGAAAAGTAATACCGTAATCATTTATTTATACATATATTCTTATTAACTTGTATACAGCCACTGTGATGGGCGACCTGACCACCGCGGCACCAGCTGTGTTTGTGTGACTTGTGTTACCCCACGACTAGAGGTTGTGTAGTGTTGTGAACAGGTGGTGTGTGTTGCTCACTATCTACACACACACACACGGGCAGGGTGTTGTTATTATATTATATATTTTATCGTATTAAACACTTACTATCGGCTGTGATACAAAAACCAGATTTTTGAACACCATAACAAATCACCAGCAGGCGAGTGCCCTGTTCCAGCCCCCAATTTGCCTATACGATTTGAAAAATAAATATTAAATGCCCCTATAAATGATTTTTGACTAGAATAAAGGCTTTTATTGTTATTGAGCGTTTACAACGTGACCGAGCGTCAGTCCTGCCCTGCATGTTGCGCTTACCTGCCGCTGTTGATAACGTTACTGGTCTCGTAGTGCTGCTATAGGGTTTTAGTGCTTGTGGACGGTTGTGGTATGTTAGTGTGTTGCCCCGACAAGTGGCTGGGTGTCCCCCTTGTTGGGCCGCAGGGAACAGGATCATGCTGGTATACCGACCTGTCCGCTCTTTTTGATATACATATGTGGAACATTGTTGGTCAGGGGTGGACCTGGGGGTGTGGGGCGGACCTGGGGTGTGGGGAGAACCTGGGAGGTGGGGTGGACCTGTGGGCGGAACCTGGGGGAGGTGGGGTGGACCTGGGGGTGTGGGCGGACCTGGGGATGTGGGGGGGACCTGGGGAGGTGGGAGAACCTGGGGGTGTGGGGCGGACCTGGGGAGGTGGGGTGGACCTGGGGGTGTTGGGTGGACCTGGGGTGGTCGTATGGGGCTGACCTAGAGGTGGGGGTTTGGGGCCAACTTAAGAGGGCTCAGCGGGGGCCAGACTTAATGGGGGAACAGTGTGGGATTAGGGTCGTGAAATTCAACCACTTCATATTCACACCCACCTCACCTACTACCCCACCCACGCCCACACCCATCACCCCACCCACGCCCACACCCATCTCCCCACCCACACCCATCACCTCACCGACGCCCCACCCATCTCACCCACGCCCATCTCCCCACCCACACCCATCACCTCACCGACGCCCATCACCATCCCCGCCCACACCCATCACCCCACCCACGCCCATCACCCCATCCCCGCCCACCCATCACCCCACCCATCACCCACCCCGCCTCACCCCACCCCACCACCCCACCCCCACCCATCCCACCTACGCCCATCACCCCACCCATCACCCCATCCACACCCACGCCCATCACCCAGAGAGAGAGAGAGAGAGAGAGAGAGAGAGAGAGAGAGAGAGAGAGAGAGAATGTGTGTGTGTGTAAGCGTTGACATTTTCTCAATATCTCTCTCTTTCATACTTTTACCTATACTTTTTATCGCTCTCTCCCTATCTCTCCCTTTCATCTCACTCTCCCTCACTCTCCCTCAGTCCCTCCCTCACTCTCCCTCAGTCCCTCCATCACTCACCCTTGGCACACAGCTACAGTTTCATATCATGTATCTGACCCTTTTCCCTACTCGATAGCTTTGTTATATTACTTTAAATTCAGTATTGGTTCTTTAACACTGTCAGGGTCCATACGCCTCTACCACCAGCACCAGGGTCCACACGCACTCTACCACCACCAGCACCAGGGTCCACACGCACTCTACCACCACCAGCACCATGGTCCACACGCACTCTACCAGCACCAGCACCAGGGTCCACACGCACTCTACCACCACCAGCACCTGGTCCCACTCACTCTACCAGCACCAGGGTCCACACGCACTCTACCACCACCAACACCACACACACACACACACACACACACACACACACACACACACACACACACACACACACACACACACACACACACACACACACACACACTAGCATCCACGTGGAATATTCCTGACCAGTGAAGAAATAAGAATGCGTCTGACAGGATTACTTAACCTTAGGCAAAAAAAAAAATAATTACTCCAGACTTGAATATAAAGTTACATTGTAAGTGTACTTTAACTACTTACAGTCACTTAACACCAGGTATAGAAGATCGGGTGAACGTAGAAAATGTTTGGAAAGATTCTAAATGTTAATTATTTGTATCGAGTGAATGTACTAAGTTAAGGTAGAATCTTAGTGTAATTAGGGGGGAATATTTTGGGGCGTGGCTGTGTGTTCCTTGGGTTATGTTAGGTGCGTCCATACAACTTCACTTACAAGGAATATTTACAGTAAGAACCTTGGAGAGAGTGACTCTTCTGCCTTGTTTCCTCCCTTAGAGTGTAAAGTGAGGGTCTGGTGCTCTCATAGGATGCTCTGCCTTCTCCCGTTCTATCTTCTTGTTCTCTATTTATCGGCTATTACAGCATTTCGTTGTTTTGTTCCATTTATGTTTTATTGATTCACATTAACATTTATATCTTCCAGTTCTTCCTTCATTGACTGTTAGTTGCTGTTACCATACTACCTCTGTTATCACCACGTGTCCTGGAGCACCACCTTCGTCAGTATATTCTTCACCTCCGTCGTGTACTGTGTGGCGGGTGTTGGTAGTGTCTCGTGTTATCTCTGTCACTCACCCCCCCTAGTACACCGCCCCTTATCTGTGTCTGTCTGCGTGGAAATGTCGACTAGATATATTTGATATTTATGTTTATTTTATAAGTGAATCGATTTTATACGAATTTTGAACACACACACACACACACACACACACACACACACACACACACACACATACTGTACTAGTACTACTACTACTACTACTTTGCTGTCACTCGGAAACGAGTATGACGATCATCCAGCTATGGTACAATGATATGAGTTATTAAAGATGTCACCTTCGTTCGTGAGCTCTGAGGTGACTCGAGTGTTACAGGGTGGATTGATGGTCTCCAGGTGAGGGGGTCGATTTGGCACTTTTTCGGGTTTGTCTTAAGACTATCCTTATACCTTTTCCATTGCCCGCCAGCATTACGTTTACCATACGTTAGGTGACTCTAAAGTAGCTGCTTTGGCAGTCTACTGTCATCCATGCGGGTAACATGGCCAGTCCAACGTAGTTATTCATGGATAATGGTAACCTCGATGCTCCTACATTTGGTGTGAGCAAGAATGCTGGCATTTGTTCTCTTGTCTTCCCAGCGAACTCGGAAGATAGAACGTAGATTACATTGGTGAATGTTTTCAAGGGCCTTAAGGTGCCTCCTATATGTGACCCATGTCTCGCTGCCATATAGCAGGGTGGGGAGGACCACTGGTCGATGTACGTGCAGCTTTGTAGATAATTTCAACTCCCTACAGCTGAAAATAGGGTAACGGAGTGTGCCATAGGCTGAAGGTGCACATCGGATTTAATGTCGAATCTCTTCATCGATGTCAGCGGTGATGGACAGGTGGGAGCCAAAATATTGAAAGTGGATAGCATTTGAGAGGGTAGTATCATTTACTTGGATGGATGAATGATGGCTGAACCAGTGGCAGGCTGGAAGAGAATCTGAGTCTTAAGTTTATTCACCTCAAGGTCGAAGTGTGCATACGCATCTGCATAGATGTTCAGGATCTCCTGTAGGTCGCGTTCATTGTGAGTGACAAGGGTGAGGTCGTCTGCATACTGAAGTTCAGTGATGGAAGCGGCCGACATCTTTGTTCCTGCCTGGAGTCACCTTATGTTGAAAAGACCCTTCATCCAGTACTGGATGTCCACCCTGCCGACTAAATTGGCACTGGCACGAGTAAGGAAGGCAGCCAGTAAAATGCAAAAGAGAGTTGGTGCCGATGATCTGTGTCACAGCGGTCTGAGCCACTCATGGCGCGGGTGATGAGGACATCTAGGCGATCTCTTTCTCTGACAATAATGTAGTCAATGAGATGACAATGTTTGGATCGTGGTTGTCGGCAAGAACCTTTGAACTTGTATGCCTGGCTAAACAATTTATTGGTGATAGTGAGCTTGTATTCAGTATACTTGCTGAAGAGGAATAGGCCGTTGAGATTTTACTTGCCCACTGTTTCTCCCTGTGGTTCCCCGCCATTAGTCAGCATCTTTCCTAACTCTAGCATTGAAGTCACCAAGGAGCACAACCTTAGCTTCTCTGGGGATAGAGGTTAGCACTCTGTCAAAGTCGGTGTAAAAGGCCTCCTTGATGTCATCCTGTGCATCCAGTGTTGGGGTGTATGCTCTGATGAAGAAGGCGTGACGTGAGTGATTCATTGGGACTCAGAGCATCATGAGGCACTTGTTGACCCCAACGGCCATTTCAGTTAGCCTGTGCAGGATGGATTGGGGGATGGCAAAGCCAATTCCATAAATGGAGTTTCTCTCCACAGCAGGCTTACCCTTCCAGACGAAGGTATAATCGGGCCCCTGTTTCTGTGATTCGACCCTCGTCTGAGCGCCGGGACTCACTAATGGCTGCTGTGTTGATGTTATACCTAGCCAGCTCTTTTGCCACAAGAGATGTTCTTCTTTCAAGACGCTCATTTGTGCCAGTATCGATAATGTAAAGACCATAAGAGGTTGTATAATTTGCATTTGCTTTGATCTATGGTTATTTTTATTTTATTTTAATGCCGGCTATGCTTATGGCATTTTTCTTGCCCCCTCCCCATGTGGGGTGAGCAGAGTGGCTCCTGGAAAGGGCTGCTCAGTCGCACAGACAGGACCGGATTGCACTACTGCCTAGATCCCAGTGCATAAACGACCATCTTATCGATGCCAGCCATGTTCTGAGTTGTGATTAGAGACTCCAGGCAGTCATCTCTGCCTGTCCATCACCACTTGTCCGTCGCCATTGAACTTTTGGGGGTTTAGAGTTTCTGATGATGATGAAAAGTATGATGAGCTGCTCCTGAGTTGTTTAATGTGGTGAGGTGGGAGCGCAGGCAACAACCACACACACAGCTCGGCTCTCCCTTTTCCGTTCCAGTGATGCAGGTAGCTGGAGCAACTAGGGAGAGGGAGAGTTCCAATGGACTGCCGATAGCCCAGTTTGTTGGGTTTTGCCTAAGTAGCCTGTCCATCTTGCATTGCCTTCATCCGCCGGTGTAGTCGCAGGGTTCCCGTGATGGTCACCTCTTCCGGCTAATCCCGCCGTCGGGGTTTTACTGTAGCTCTGTAAGCATGTCTGCCTAATGCGGGGCTTCACCGCAGATTTTTCGTTCGGCATTTACTCCCATAGCCTTATACTTATGAAGGTTAATCCGCAAGGCAGCGGCGGTGGTTGGTAGGCGCCAGGGCGTGTCCACATACCAGTGGGCCTTTGCTCCGTATCTCTGGGGCCCACTGCTACTTCGAGATCCTCTGCTGGTCTAGCCTGGGCCCACGAGGAACCCAGTTACCGTGTGTTGCCACGAGGAGGAACAGCAGGAGTCTTGATGGTGAAGAGGCTGTTTACTGGCAGGGGAAGACTTACGCAATGCTGCTTCCCTGTTCACTACAAGGGTTAGCCGAAAGCGAGAGGAAGCAAGCAGCGCATATACCTTAATACTAACATAATGCTTCCACACTAGGCGCATTCACCATCCTGTGGAGATATGCAGACACACACACACACACACACACACACACACACACACACACACACACACACACACCTTCTATGTCTATTTGTGTTTCATAGGTGTTATTGTGTATATCATCTTTTTATCTGAGGAGCAAATGAATCACTTGCCAGGTAATGCTGTACAGTACAGTTATGATACAACCTTGAGACACGCTGAGTGTAGTGTAGTATAGTGTAGTGTAGTGTAGTGTTTACTGGAGGTAGCAGGTGACCTCGCTAACAGTACTGTACTGACATTATTATTATTATTACTGTTGTTGTCATTGTTTAATTGATATTATTACCAGTATTGTTATAATTATAGTTATATATGATGTTCCATCCCCAGGTACTGTATGTGTGTCATCATGGTGGTGTAGTGTCTTCACCCTGGATGTAAATGGAAGAGTAGGCTAATTAAAGGTGCTCTACTTAAGCCACCAGATCATGCGAGAACACGTAGCAATGGTTTGAAACTCGACTAATTTAGGTTTAGAAAAGAATTAGGTAAACATTGGTTCGGTTGGTGTTGACGTTAAATGTTATTATTGCGCTTCAACAACTAAAGTCTTTAATTGCGTAATTAGGTTGGTAATTACACTTGTCCATCAAAAATTAAAAGTTATGAGAGACAACAACTCTCTCTGGTTGTGGGTGAGTGGAACAAGTTATCAACATTAACTCAAACTGGTTGGGAAGCTTCGAATATAGTCTGGACAGATATATATGAGTGATAATGGTTGAGTGTAAACAGGAGCTGCATCACATGGACCAATAGACCTACTGTAGTGTCTTTTATTCTTATATTGATTATTATTGACCGTCTCCATTATTCTCTTTATTAGCCGTACACTTTATCTACGCGTTCCCCTCTCTCTCTCTGTTCCTCTCGGGTGTTCCTTGGGCTTTAAAAAAAAATTGCAGTACCGTGGTCAAGTGAATTACGGTAGGAATGTTTTTTTTACGCAGTGGCTATTCAGCCGTCACTGGTTGAATAACCTGGTAATCTACGGGGCCGGGACGGTACTTAGACAGACAGGCTATTCAGCCGTGAACCCATAAACATATAAACAACTGTATATCTGTAACTATAACCTTGTGGCCCTGAATTAGCGGAACCTGCCTGCAGTCGTGTTACGACACAAATCATTATTTTACTATATTCGCGTGTGTAAGTTTGTGAAGGTAGATAATGTTTTCTTGTACATTTATTTGCTGCTGTACCTGATAGTTCATGTAGTTTTTAGTTGATACATCTCATAGAAAATGGGAACTGGACAACAACTCTGTGTTGTGAGTCAAGTCCTGGTTTTCAGCGTTATTTCAGCGTTATTTTGTGAGTATTCGTGCACAAGGGAGTCAGTGGCTGAGGTATAAGGACTCCTGGACAGGTTGGAAGCTTTTGGACTGTTGTGAAGTTTAGAACTAAGCCGAATTTAGCAGATAAATATCGCTGGCACGAGACCCACCACGCCTGGCCGGGGGTGAGGCATTCTCTGGGGCTAACTAGGGAAAATCCCTGGTTACCTGACGTCATTCTGGCGTAATAGCCAGTGTTACCACAATAGTCACGTGGTCCCTGGCTGGCTCCACCATGGATATATCAATAGACACTGTGGATCTGATGGCGACCTTCTATACAGAGGTGAATGAGAATGAAGGTAACACTACTAAGACTACTGGAGATGCTGTGGAGACAAAACCGGGGAAACGTGGTACTAAACAGGCCTCTTGGGTTACAACTGTCTCAATTCCGGTAAGCGCGCCGACTCTCACAATTCTGGCAGTGATTCTGGCTCAGACACCCATCACCAACAAGCAAAAATCGTTAAAATCAAAGATAATTCATCAATTGAAAAACAAAGGTAGAAATTACCCCTAAGCCCCTGCCTAGTGGAGCATAAATAAATACAAAAACGATAAAAATAAATCAAGAATGAGAAACATTATATATTATGTACAGTAGGTTGTGTTGTCCAAGTAAGAGAACAATTGAGACCCTGCAATTGTGTGTAAATGAGGCAGAAAGTCAGATCAGCAACCAGGGGCTTGGTCACAATGTTCGTGGTGTCATATGGCAGCAGGGTCTACCATTAGACAACACATTATGCTTCCAATATCTTTCCAGACGGTAGTACCTCCCTGTTTGATAGCTGCCTAGTACCTACTACCTATGTTACGCCTCATTGTATTTCACCAAACATTCTCTTAAGAACATAAGAACACAAGAATGGAGGAAACTGCAGCGGGCCTATTGACCCATACTGGGCAGTCCCATTTACACCCAACCCCTATTGCTCATTATAATCCATCCAACCTTTGTTTGAAGCTATCCAGCGTATTCGAGTTAATGATGATGTTTGGTAACTTGTTCCATTCATCCACCACTCTGTTTCCAAACCAGTGTTTACCTATTTCACGCCTAAATCAAAATTTGTCTAATTTAAAACCATTGTTACGAGTTCGCTCCTGGTTGTTACGAGTTCCCATTCATCCAGTGTTTCTTATCTCTGGGCAGTTATCTCAGTCGTGCTGTTATTGAGATATTTCTTATCTCTATCAGTTTGTCCTCCAACCTGCCCGCTTATCGTGGGTCTGTTTCTTATCGCGTTTATCAGTTGGCTCACCAGGTTCTTATCACTTATCGGTATCTTTATTCTCTCCCTCGTCACTTATTGTCTTTAACAGCGTTTATCGTCACTTTCCTGTTACCATTGCACTGCAGTCTGTTTTTCTTACTTCCTCTTATTGCTACTGACCAACACTACCTCACGTGTTGCTTTTATGTTCCCACTACATTGATTTTGCCACTTACAGCAGCTAGTTTATTGTGCACCCCTTACGCATACTGTGAGCATTACCTTTAGGTTGAGTGACAACAATAGCACTTCCAGCCCTCCCACAGGCGGTGTTGAGAGATCCATCAGTGTAGATGGTCTGTGTGATATTATCATCAGTCTGTAGAGTGTGTATGTGTTCAAGAGCTCTCACTTTGGCAGTGTGTTGGAGATAAATATTTTGTATAATTAATCTTTTAGGCGGATATATCGGTATTGTGGTATAGAAGGGAACTGTCCGCTAGGGTGGAAGGGAGTGCTGCTGTGTCTCAACCTTGTACAGAGGGTCTAGTCTAAATATCTTCATGTGTGTAGCTGTAGTTTGGATCCATTTAGACTCAACAATCCCATGGTTCATACATTCTAGCTATTTTAAGGAAACAATGTTATCAGGATCACCACGCAGAAGCCTCACGATGTGTTATGGTGGAGGTATACGGTATTGATTTACTCTGTCCGTTTCTGTTTGCCTGTCATTCTGTCTTTCTGTCCTTCCGTTTCTCAGTCTCCGTCCGTCCCCCATCTCCCGTTACCGTATAATGACTTATTGCATTATCTCCGTGTTCTCGTGTTGTTCCTTTGTTCACCATCATCATCAATTATCGTTTAGTCTAGACACCATTATCGATTCTGACCTACTCCAGTCTTTTAGCAATACACTGTACACTATATACGCCTTCTGTTGTGTTGTGGTTGATGGTGTTATCTTGGCGTTACATCACCTGTTATCAGAGAAGCACACGCCCACAAGGCCCTCCCTACCCCTCCCTCACTCTCCCCCCTCCTCCCCCTCACCCCCCCCTCACCCCACCCCTCCTCCCCTCACCCCCCACCTCACCTCACCCCTCACCCCCACCCCACCCCCTCACCCCCACCTCACCCCCTCACCCCCACCCCCTCACCCCCTCCTTATCTCTAGCACGTGTCTTCCCTTCCGCTGTTACTCCTGTGTTGACGTGTACTGTCTGCTGTGTTGACGTGTACTGTCTGCTGTGTTGACGTGTACTGTCTGCTGTGTTGACGTGTACTGTCTGCTGCGTTGACATGTACTTTCTGCTGTGTAAGTTTGCTGTGTTCATGTTTGTTGCTGTGTAAGTTTGCTGTGTGTACGTTGCTGTGTAAGTTTGCTGTGTGTACGTTGCTGTGGAAGCTTGCTGTGTGTCCGTTGCTGTGGAAGCTTGCTGTGTGTACGTTGCTGTGGAAGCTTGCTGTGTGTACGCTGCTGTGGAAGCTTGCTGTGTGTACGTTGCTGTGGAAGCTTGCTGTGTGTACGTTGCTGTGGAAGCTTGCTGTGTGTACGTTGCTAGTAAACCTTGGAGGTAGAGAGAGTGACCACGCAATATATTGTTCTCCCAGACAGTCAGTAAGGATTGACCTTCATAGAGCTGACTTACGCAGATAAAACAAACTAAATACCAGTTATATGTCGTCGTTTACGTTCATGTGTCTGTCTGTCTCTGTCTGTCTGTCTGTCTCTGTCTGTCCGTCTGTCTTTTTGCCTGTGCGTCCTTCTATCTCTCTGTCTGTCGCCGTCCAGAATCCTCCAGCCCCTCAGTTCAGATTTTTTAAAGACTTTTAATTGATTCTTAAGCATTTCCTGAAAAGCTTATTGATTCTGGGTCAAGGTAAATCAGGTTACAGGGGTAGAAGGCAGGTCACAGGGTCACATGGTAGTCACAGGGTCACATGGCAGTCTCAGGTCACAGGGTCACATGGCAGTCTCAGGTCACAGGGTCACATCACAGGGTCACAAGGTCACATGACAGTCACAGGTCAAAGGGTCACATGACAGTCACAAGTCACAAAACACTCACAGGTCACAAGACACTCACAGGTCACGTGACAGTCACAAGATCCAGGTACAGTGTGGTTGGTAATGTAAACTTCCTTCACCTCTAGAGACCAAATTGACAAGATACCTTAACTTAACACCACAGAATTAACCTAGAGAATTGCTGGAATAATTCTGTAGGTTCACTTTGTCCGTTAAGGAGGATTCTGTAGGTCATATTTATACTCTAATTAATCTCGCATAATCCTAACTAATTAAGGTAAATTCTCTACATTATAATCACTCTAATTGTGATTTACGTTTTAAGTCAACCAGTTATTTACCGTTGCGGCCAATATTCCCTGAGCACTCCTTCCTCACTCACCTAAATGATTGTCTAGTATTTTACATGCCAAGATACTGAAAAGTGTCCAGGGAATTTTGATCGCAACAGTACATTCATGCGTCCTTTTACCGACACGGGGAATATCTGTGGTAGGAACTTCTCTGGCAGTGGTGGGAGGGGTCAGGTGTAATAGTTATAAATATGCATTCATTTATTACCTCTCTCTCTCTCTCTCTCTCTCTCTCTCTCTCTCTCTCTCTCTCTCTCTCTCTCTCGATCCAGTACTCAGCTGAAATAATAAACAACATCACTACACCTGCCATTCACTGGTGTCGCAGCTGACGGGTTCATTCATAAATTACCAGCCACTGTGAGTAGTTTGCCTCACTCCCCTCCATAACGTTAGCCACCCGAATCAAGCGTAACGTGTAATAAATAATCAAACGTAATTTAACTCCCCTAACGCTAACTTATCCTAACCTAATCTAAGTTAACCTAAACTGATCTAACTTAACCTAACTTAAACTCCTAACGTAACTCCCTTAACTTAACCTACCCTAACCCTCCTAAATATAGTGTTAGAGTGACGATAATTTTCAAGTGAAATAAAAAAATGGGGGTGTCTAATCTTCACGTGACCTATAATTTTGTGTGGTGTGTACATAGGTAGATTCATTCATAGTGACCAGGCGCTGGGGAGTGTTTGTTTACCTACATAACGCCAATATAAAAGTGGTCTGGTGGTGGGCTGTGTTTACGGTGGTGGGTTCATTCATGACCGCCTCTCTCCCTCTCTCTACGGTAATGTTGTTAAAGCTGATAGAGTCATTCATGATCTCCTCTCACCTGTGAAATAATTTGTGCTGTTATTATTATATATATTTATTAATATTATTATATATTATTATTATTATTATCGTTGTTATTATTATTTTTTCATTATTATTATTATTATTATCACTATTGTTTTTCATTTTATAGTTGGTTTAAGATTAATTATGTAGTTAACTGTAGTGTCACAGCTGTTGTTTAGCGTAGATATGAGAATATATGAATGTAAATTATTAGTAGGTGACCGTGTTAATATATTCGTGTTTTAATATTGATGATGATGGGTGACAGAATTAAAGTAGGGTGTTAATGTGTCTGATTTATTATTATTATTATTATTATTATTATTATTATTTTTGTTGTTTGTTGGTGGACTGGTGTAATTACTAACCCTGTTACTCGCTTAAAGACCTTAGTTGTTGAAGGGCAGTAGTAAAATTATAAAGTCAACGTCAACTCCACTTGTCAATGGTTGGTTGTCCTGTCAGTATCTCAGGGACTTGTTGAGTTACGATCATAAAATTTTAAGTCGATTTGTCGGCTGTCAACTCATGGATCATTACGGCCGTAGTGTTATTGTTGTGGTGTTGTGGAAGGTTATTAGGAACGTTCACTAGGTCAATGTTATAGTTATTCCTGAACATATGATATAAAAACCTATGTAAGAATTTCTAAATATTATTAAATGATTCAAGAAACTTATATCTCAACAACTTTGGTCATTAATGTTATAATGAATTAACTCCCTTAACAGTTAACGTCTTTAAGCACTGTTCACTGATTCACCTTCGACTGTACACTAGACAACATTTGACAATAGATCACATGAAGATTAGATATACTGTACAATCTAACCTAACCTAACCTATTTCATCTAACCTAACCTAACCTAAAGTAACCTTAATTTTAACCACCCTAACACTAATCTAATCTAACCTAACCTTAAGATTATCCACCCTAATAACTTAGCCTTACGATTAACCATCCTTACACAAGCCTAGCAAAATCTAACCTACTCTATCCCAACCTAGGATTCCCCCACACCCTAGGTAGCGTGGGGTATTGAATCGTCGGGAAAAATAAGCTAGGTGGGTAAATCTTCTCGGTGGTGATCCAGTTATCCAATAGTTCGGCAGTAGGGAGGATGAGGAGGGGGGAAGAGGAAGGAGAAGGAGGATGGGGGAGGAGGAAGAATGGTCGGGAAGTGGAGGAAGCAGAAGGGATAAGGGGGGAGGAGGAAGCAGAATGAGAAGGGAGAAGGTTCTAGAAGGGATAAAGAGGGAGTAGGGTGAAGTAGGGAATAGGGAGCAGAAGGAGCGAGTAGGCAGCAGCAGGAGTAATGAAGATGTAACAGGAAGCAGGAGTAGTGAGGAGGGAGTAGGAAGCAGGAGTAGTGAGGAGGGAGTAGAGAACAGGAGGAGTGAAAAGGGAATAGGGAGTTGTAGAGTTAAGGGAGGGAGTAGGGAGCAGAAGTAGTAGTGAGGAGAGAGTAGAGAACATAAACGATGAATAAGGAATAGGGAATAATAGAGATAAGGGAGGGAGTAGGGAGAATTAAGGATGAATAGCGATTAGGGAGGAGGAGGAGAGGTAAGGGAGGGAGGGCGAGGCCAGGATCACATGATCACTAATACACAACACAAAACTTGGAGGCCAGACAAAGAGTTTTCATTAGTAGATGTGGAGGATGAGGTCAGTAGATGTGGAGGGTGAGGTCAGTAGATGTGGAGGGTGAGGTCAGTAGATGTGGAGGATGAGGTCAGTAGATGTGGAGGATGAGGTTAGTAGATGTGGAGGATGAGGTCAGTAGATGTGGAGGATGAGGTCAGTAGATGTGGAGGATGAGGTTAGTAGATGTGGAGGATGAGGTCAGTAGATGTGGAGGATGAGGTTAGTAGATGTGGAGGATGAGGTCAGTAGATGTGGAGGATGAGGTCAGTAGATGTGGAGGGTGAGGTCAGTAGATGTGGAGGATGAGGTCAGTAGATGTGGAGGGTGAGGTCAGTAGATGTGGAGGATGAGGTCAGTAGATGTGGAGGATGAGGTCAGTAGATGTGGAGGGTGAGGTCAGTAGATGTGGAGGATGAGGTCAGTAGATGCTAGAAACAAAATTACTCGACGTCGGAAGCAACATTACTGTACACCGAAAAGAAAAATACGAGACAAAAAACTAAAATTTCATTACTGAATGCCGAAAAGCAAACCACTAAATGCCAAATTGAAAACATTGGTAAGCGCTGGAGAAAAAAATTAAATTAGTAAATGGTGAGATTAGGAGGAATTAGTTAGCCTTGATGTGGGGAGGAAGGTCAGGAGTGAAGCAACAGCCACACATGGGAAAAATATAATCATTGGAACTTGGGTTTGTGGCCAGTAACGACCACCAGTAAAGTCACTCTTGCCCGGGAGAAATACTTATGGATACTATAGGTAAAGTAAACTTTTTGGTTATATCTGTGTTATTACTGTTAGTAGTAGTAGTAGTAGTAGTAGTAGTATTGTTGTAGTTTATATTATTATTACTTTTGTTGTTTTATTATTATTATTATTTTTTTTTTTATCATTATTATTATTTTTATTATTATTATTATTATTATTATTATTATTATTATTATTATTATTATTGTTATTATTATTATTATTATTACTATTATTATTATTATTATTATTATTATTACTATTATTATTACTATTATTATTATTATTATTATTACTTTTGTTGTTTTATTATTATTATTATTTTTTTTTTTATCATTATTATTATTTTTATTATTATTATTATTATTATTATTATTATTATTATTATTATTATTATTGTTGTTATTATGATCTTAATTTTATCAGCTTTATTACTTTTTAACATAATTATTATTGCCACATAGTCATCTGTACCATCACCATCTGAAGTGCGATATACTCAGCTGTTTGTGTGTGTGTATCTTGGTCTGTCTGTCTGTCTGTCTGTTTGCCTGTCTATCTTTATCTTCCTGTTTGTATACTTGCCTGTCTGTGTGTATGTGAGACTTTGAATGTTTTTGTCAGTCTGTGCCTTTCTGTCTGCCACCTTGTGTGTGTGTGTGTCAATCTTTTTATGATAGTCTGTAAATTTTTTCCGTCTGTATCACCTGGCCTGTCAATGTGTCTCTGCCATTGTATGTCTCTTGCTTTCAGCCTGTGTCTTTCTGTCTAGCTGTCAATCTGTGTCTGTGTATGTGTGATGACCTGGTATGAAATAGTTTATCCATCTCACAATGTAAACAATACTGGCTCTTACTTCCTGTTAAACCCCTCCTCGGCCTGTGGGGGAGGGGTGTGGTGACGGGGTGAGGTAGGATGCTAAAACCAGTGCTTCTTAAACTGGTGAATGATTTTTTTTTTGGGGGGGTGAATGAAGCAATAATGATGAATAAATTAAAAAAGATTTTTTTTTAATATATATAAAAAAAAGGGAAAAGGTTACTCGAAGAATCTCCTCCCCACCTTGTTTCACCTTGGTTAGGTTAGGTTAGGTTAGGTTAGGTTAGGTTAATCTTTAGGTGATATAAGCTGGAAAGGAGTTTCTTCAGGGGATCTATAAGAAACACTGAAGATATTATTTAATATTTTTGCTTTATTTATTGGTCTGTGATGTTTGTTTTTCATTGATATCAGTTTTGTTCAGGAGAAAACAACAACATTATGTATAAGTGGTATAAATGTACAGTATATAGAGAGAATATTAAATGAAAAATTAACATATTATAAGGAGTTGAAGTCGGTGGTAATGATGGAAGGGGGAGTGGCATTGATCAGGTTTAAGGCTTAGACCCACACCTGCACACACACATGACCCAAATTACCATGCTGGATCTATACATTTTGAACAGATTAAGTTTGGTTAGGTTATGGGTAGGTTAGGTTGAGTTAAGATTGTCTAGGACTCTGGGGGTAGCGTGAGTTAGGTTAAGTTAGGGTATAGGTTAATTTTAAGCAATGATTGGCTAGGATTATGTTGGACTAAATTAGGGTAGTTTAAGCTAAGATTGGTTAGGGTGGGTTATTTTTAAACTAGGATTAGCAAGAGTTATATTAGATTAAGTTAGGAATGATTATAGGAAGCTTAGGTAAGGTTAAGGTAGAGTTGGTTAGGTTAGGATACGTTAGGACTGCGAAGGGTTAAGGTTGGTTAGGTTAAGTTAAGGTAGGTTAGGTTTAGTTAAGGTAGGTTAGGTTAAGTTAAGGTAGGTTAGGTTAAGTTAAGGTAGGTTAGGTTAAGTTAAGGTAGGTTAGGTTAAGTTAAGGTAGGTTAGGTTAAGTTAAGGTAGCTTAGGTTAAGTTAAGGTAGGTTAGGTTAAGTTAAGGTAGGTTAGGTTAAGTTAAGGTAGGCTTGGATTAGTTAGAGGTTAATTAAGTTATGACTTTTTTAATATAAGTCATATATTCTAGTGTTGTTTCTCAGTATAGTTCTGCCAGTGAGACATATTTACCATTTTACCATAGCAGTGTTCATCTTGTATGTGCTGTATAGTCTTGTCTCACCTACACTGCTGTTCCCTGCTGGCCACTTTCACGACACTGCCGCTGTAAATGGGATCTTCTTGCATAAGCTAAGGTTTTAACAAGCCATTTGGGTCGTGAGCGTCCTAAGCAAACACTCAAAATGGTGTTAGTGGGTTGTCTACTGAAACCTTTCTCTTGTGTTTTGTCTTGTTTGTAAGTTTTAGGTCCTTTTGTATTACTTAATTACTTACTAGATGATATAAGTGTAGATTATTTGACTCCTTGTAATTTAAGTAAGGTAGTCTTAAGTGATACGAGTTAAATGTATATTGTTTGGCCTTTAACTTATAGTAATGTAAGTATATAAGTTACTATTAAGTATTATAAGTGTGTTTGAATCTTAAGTAAATTTAAATTAATATACATTTATATAGATATGTATAATTCATGCCCTTCAATAGGTAAGGCCAGCATTACAGCAGTAACTAATTAACTCATATGAATTCCTCAAAGTTAATGTGATTAATTATAGTTGTTATAAATAAATTATTATATGAACTGATAGATACTTATATATTTCAACCCCTTATACATTAGCCTAAAGCAGGTTTATGACATTTAATTCCGTACACGTAATTGTAAGTTAATCTTGTTACGAATTATTTAATATATAATAATTATTTTGTATTATATTTTAACTCTTTAAATATATTGTAATGCTACTTAACCTCACCTGAAGTGGGTATATAATATTTCTTCTCAGTATATACCGCATAAAGTCCACCCTATAAACCTTAGGTATATTATTCACAGTATAACTCAGTTAAGGTACAGCTATGTTCATTATAATCCAGGAACACGTGTTGAATACTATAGGTGTACAGGTGTCTCATATACTGTGTACAGGTGTCTCATATACTGTGTACAGGTGTCTCATATACTGTGTACAGGTGTCTCATATACTGTGTACAGGTGTCTCATATACTGTGTACAGGTGTCTCATATACTGTGTACAGGTGTCTCATATACTGTGTACAGGTGTCTCATATACTGTGTACAGGTGTCTCATATACTGTGTACAGGTGTCTCATATACTGTGTACAGGTGTCTCATATACTGTGTACAGGTGTCTCATATACTGTGTACAGGTGTCTCATATACTGTGTACAGGTGTCTCATATACTGTGTACAGGTGTCTCATATACTGTGTACAGGTGTCTCATATACTGTGTACAGGTGTCTCATATACTGTGTACAGGTGCCTCATATACTGTGTACAGGTGTCTCATATACTGTGTACAGGTGTCTCATATACTGTGTACAGGTGTCTCATATACTGTGTACAGGTGTCTCATATACTGTGTACAGGTGTCTCATATACTGTGTGTGTACAGGTGTCTCATATACTGTGTACAGGTGTCTCATATACTGTGTCTTATATACTGTGTACAGGTGCCTCATATACTGTGTACAGGTGTCTCATATACTGTGTACAGGTGCCTCATATACTGTGTACAGGTGTCTCATATACTGTGTACAGGTGTCTCATAATACTGTGTACATAATACTGTGTACAGGTGTCTCATATACTGTGTACAGGTGTCTCATAATACTGTGTGTACAGGTGTCTCATATACTGTGTACAGGTGTCTCATATACTGTGTACAGGTGTCTCCATACTGTGTACAGGTGTGTCAGGTGTCTCATATACTGTGTACAGGTGTCTCATAATACTGTGTACAGGTGTCTCATATACTGTGTACAGGTGTCTCATATACTGTGTACAGGTGTCTCATAATACTGTGTTCAGGTGTCTCATATACTGTGTACAGGTGTCTCATATACTGTGTACAGGTGTCTCATATACTGTGTACAGGTGTCTTATATACTGTGTACAGGTGTCTCATAATACTGTGTACAGGTGTCTCATAATACTGTGTACAGGTGTCTCATATACTGTGTACAGGTGTCTCATAATACTGTGTACAGGTGTCTCATATACTGTGTACAGGTGTCTCATATACTGTGTACAGGTGTCTCATAATACAGGTGTCTCATATACTGTGTACAGGTGTCTCATATACTGTGTACAGGTGTCTCATATACTGTGTACAGTGTCTCTCATATACTGTGTACAGGTGTCTCATATACTGTGTACAGGTGTCTCATATACTGTGTACAGGTGTCTCATATACTGTGTACAGGTGTCTCATATACTGTGTACAGGTGTCTCATATACTGTGTACAGGTGCCTCATAATACTGTAGGAAGACTAATGTTCTTCTCTTTGTTCTTTTTCAGGTGAGCTCATAACACCTGGGGGAAGGTTGGTTGACGAGGGCCTGTAGGTGACCACTCTGTGGGTCTTCCTCTGGGGTCACCTGTAGTAAATGATTCCTCGACGACCATGGTAACAGTCCCTAGAATAAGGCCTCTGTTGGTAGAGTGTGTGTGTAAATAACAATAATAATAATTAACGGTTTATTGAAAGAGCATGGCAGCCGGAAGGCTGAAAATAGACAGTTACTTAATTGGGGGAATGGGTCACTTGATTGATAAATAATATACAAGTAACATAAATGATACAAATATGATATATAATAACTAGGTGGGGAGAAGGTTATACTACAGGGTATTTCAACATAGTGACACTGCAGAAAGGTAAGATTGACTGGGAGTGAATACAATGGTTGATTACGAGTTGTTGATAATTTTTAGAATGGTTGGGACTGGGCTGTTCTTATAGCTATCAGTTCGTGCTTGTATGGGCTGGATGCGGTTGTGGTGTCGAACAGCAATTTGCGGACGAGGGATCTCGGGTGGTAGTAGGAGCCGGTGTCGAGGATGGTGCAGAAGCTTCTTACCAAATTTGCAGATAAGGTCGTGGTGATGGTCAGAGAGGACCGAGAGGGTCAGTGTGTTGAGCACTTCTTGATATGTGGAGTAGGAAGGGGAGAGAATAATCTTGCATGCCCTCTTTTACACTTTGTCTAGGTGTTTCCGTTGTGTGGCATTTAGGGAGGAAGACCAGGTGGGGGAGGCATAGGTGAGCTTGAGAAGTATGAATATTGAGTAAACACTGAGGAGCTCGGGCGAAGGAACTCCGAGGGACTTGAGTCGGCGGGGGAGGTGGAGCCGGAAACTGGAGGATTTGACAACTGTACTGACGTGTGTGGTTGGGGGGGGGGTTAATGTAATTCCACTTGTGCATAATTTTTAACGTTAGTATTGTAACTAATTTCCCTGAGTAAGTTTATGTACCCGGTATACTTCTGCTCTATTTCGTAAATTAATAATATATCATGAAGTAAAGGTTTAATGTGTGATGTTGTGTGAGTACACTTTAATACAGAGGTCAACAGTTGGTAATATATATATACAGTACATATATATATATATATATATATATATATATATATATATATATATATATATATATATATATATATATATATATATATATATAATATATATATATATATACTGTATATATTTATATTTATATTTATATATACAGTTTGATACCAATATGTATTATTTATTTCCAATATAGTCGCACACAATTCCATGTCGATGTATACAAGTGAATCCTAATCAAATCAAAGTGTACAATATATCTCAACAAACACACACACATCCACTATTTATAACAGTGGTGAGGGCAGGGCGGGATAATGGTGCTAGGCCACGCTGGGCTGCCGGGTAAAGCTGCGTAATGCTTTCTGGGACAAGTTTAAATGAGCTTAACAGGCTGGTCGTGTTAGTACATGCACATGCGTACGTACACATACTCAGACGCACACGTGTGTACTTATACCAAGCACATCAACATATTCATGTGTGTTCAAGCTAATGGACGTGTTCGTTCATAAGCACGTGTAGTGTGATGGTTGGAGTACATGTACGCCTCTCTGCATAGGGTGTCGTACAGTACTTTTATGCAAAGGTGCTACTGTGCATAGAGTTTATTTGAGTACATGTGCACATCTATGTATGGCACTAAATATACCTGTATACGCGTATTAACATCAAATAGTACACACTTAGTTTAACTTCTGAGTACAAGTGCACTTCTGTACGAGTACACTTCTGTACGAGTACCTAACATTCATAAACATCTACTACACGTCTGAGTACATGGTGTTGTTTAATATCCGCATGTCATTCATCATTACTCAGGACCCAGACAGTTGTGTGGGGTAGTATCGTACACGAAGGACCACCGACTGTCTCTAACAACTGTCAATACAAGTTTCTCATTAGCTGACATTAAGGACTCATTACCGTAGTTGGAGTACTGCGGCTGTGGTCATTAGTGTGTGTGCTCCCTGTCTGTCAGTCTACCTGCGTGGGTATGGCTGTCTGGTGTACCGTATCTATCCAGCCGTGTAGACATTCATCTCTTCATAGGTGAGACTTGTCCTTTCTCTTTATATCTACACTGTGTTATATCTCCTTCCTTAAAGACACATATTAAGACACGTGGTAGAAAAAAAAAGCACCTTAAGAATCTTTTGAGAACCTGCCTCCAGCGACCAAATTCTCAAGCGATTTTCACATTTCAAGGGATGAGAAAACGAGTCTGGTTAACAAGAGTCTGAGCGCAGTGTAGGCGCTGTAGTCATGAGCCGAGTTGTTCACACTAGTGGAGTAGTCTACAGCGAGTGGAAGTTTCTCTCAGGGCATCATTGATAAGGATGAGGAAGCAGAGGTAGTCCCATCTTGGTGCCTTGGGGGACGCCACTGGTGAGAGTGACTAAAAGGTGGAGACAGACCCTCGGAAGCGTATTGGCGTGGGTCTCTAAGGAAGTCTCTGAGACCCTAGGTCGATAGTTTTGTTGATGATTAAATTTTGGTTGAATAGGTCGAACCCCTTGGTGTTGAAGGCAATAAAGGCGACAGCTACAGACGTTTTTCCAAATGGCGGTATATGTAGTCGAGAAAGCTGACAAAACATTGAGTGATGGAGGAAGTTTTCATATTACCGTACTGCTGAGGATCTATGGCGCCTGCACTATCAGCATAAGCCCAGCCAAAAACGAAACTTTCGCAGATTACGATGGGTAATGGGGCAATAGGTCGTAACTCGTTTAAGGAATGTGGATTCGTTGATCTGAGCACTGGTGACACATATGAGGTGTTCCAGTCAGCTGGGCATCTAGGTTGACTGAGGGAAGCATTGATTATAATTATATATGGAGCAGAGGGGTTTCGCTAGTTCCGGGGAGACGCATTGGTAGGTCAATGGGGGTGGTGGGTCACTTGATCCTGAAAATGTCCAGTCATCTTGCCGTTTCAAATTCTTCCACTAAGTCAGTGGGAGAGGGGGGTGGTAGGTAAGCAGGGAGACTGGTTTTGTCAAGCTGGGTAAGCGTCTGGCATATAGTTGGGAAATGGTTGTTTGAGTGCTAAGCTGCGTCACCATTAGTGAGATGGCTAAGGAAGGGGAGGGGGTGTGTCTTATTGTTTAGTCCACAGAGTTCTTTAAGCTCATCCTCCCATTGTCTGATGTTGGTCTGCTTCAGGTGTTGCAGTTTGGTTGGGTAGCGGTTGTGGATATTGAGATAAAAGGCTCTGTCTCTCTGCTGCATAAGTCTTTTGGCCCGATGTGTGATCCAGGGCAAGTCAGTTGGGTGTAATCTGACGGACTTCTCTGGGAAGAAGTGGTGATGAGCTTCCGTGGTCGATCGGTGTAATTTGTCCATTTGGTGTCTTCGTCATCCACACTTAGTACTCCAATCCAGTGAGGGTGAACTGCCCTAAGAGACGCAGTGTAGAGTGAGTAACCGGTCTGTAGGTCTTGGGAACTGGAGACCAAAACACTGATAGGTGTGTGTGTGCTGCACCCGATAGGAGACATTGGTTGAGGTGGTTGGTATTGATCCGCTAAGTCAGTTAAGATAAGGTCAAGGGTGTTTAGACCTTGTGTAGGGAAGTTCACAGCTTGTGATAGTAACAGCTGGTCCCCGATATCAGTGGTGTAAATTTCATTAAAATCCCTGCATGGGTCTTTGACTGTGTGTGTGTGTGTGTGTGTGTGTGTGTGTGTGTGTCGGCCTTATTATCCTCGGCACTAAGTCAGGGTTGTTGCTACAGACCGGCGGGGTGAGGGATGGTTCAGGTGTACAGGAGGCGCCTTATATGGGGGGAATTCACCATAACAGCCTAAGTGATTCCCTTACTTTGAGCCTCACATCCTCACATGGAGCCTCACATCCACACTTGGAGCCTCACATCCACACTTGGAGCCTAACATCCACACTTGGAGCCTAACATCCACACTTGGAGCCTCACATCCACACATGGAGCCTCACATCCACACTTGGAGCTTCACATCCACACATGGAGCCTCACATCCACACTTGGAGCCTAACATCCACACTTGGAGCCTAACATCCACACATGGAGCCTCACATCCACACTTGGAGCCTAACATCCACACTTGGAGCCTCACATCCACACTTGGAGCCTAACATCCACACCCTGGACTTACCAAGGCTGGGAGTGAGAGGTCACCACAGGAGGATCAGCCATCGAGAGTTTTTAAACACCTGAGACAGATTCTGACCATGCTCCCCCCTTCCCCCAGCACCCTTCCCCTCCGCCTCCACCTCCCTCCCCCCTTCCCTCCGCCTCCTCCACCTCCCTCCCTCCCTTCCCCTACGCCTCCCTCCACCTCCCTCCCCACCACCAGTTCTCTCTACCGCTCCAAACTTCAATCTCCAACACCACAAAAGTGTTTAGATAAAACAAATACCAAAGTAGTAATATATTAATTCTTCCTAACTTCCAAAAAGTAGAAAATATAATATAGTTTTGGAGTGTTCAGACGAAAAAATACCACTTTTTGTTTCTTTCGGACACACTAACCTCTTCAAATTGTTCACACTCAACCCCACTCAACATCAACAAACAACAACTATTTCCAATCTTTTAATGGTTCACAACAACATCAATCACGATATATAATCATTTGATCGCCCAGAAAATTTTCCAATCTGTTAATAGTTGTTCCAATCCTACGAAGACCCGGAGAAAAAATATGTCCGACCAATGGTATGATACTGAGAAAGAATATGGCAGAGGTGGAGGAGTGTTGGAGGAGGGAGGGAGGAGTGATGGAGGAGGGAGGGAGGAATGATGGAGGAGAGAAGGAGGGGTGGTGGAGGAGGGAAGGAGGAGTGGTGGAGGGAGGGAGGCACCGTAAGAGGGGGAATATTTTTCTCTGACAGCGCCATATTTCTCCCTTGGTGGCGGCCCTCACCACCCCACCATCACCACCCCCACCCATCACCACACCTCCACCATCACCACCCCCACCATCACCACCCCCCCCACCATCACCACCCCCACCATCACCACCCCCACCATCACCTCACCCCCCACCATCACCACCTCCACCATCACCACCTCCACCATCACCACCCCCACCACATCACCACCTCCACCATCACCACCTCCCCCACCACCACCACCCCACCATCAACACTCCCCACCACTCACCCCCCACCCATCACCCCCACCATCACCACCCCCACCATCACCACCCCCACCATCACCACCCCACCATCACCACCCGCACCATCACCACCCCCACCATCACCACCCCCACCATCACCACCCCCCACCATCACCACCCCCACCATCACTACCCCCACCATCACCACCCCCACCATCACTCACTCCCCTACCATCACCCTACTCCCCATCCCCCTGACATTATCTTAAAGGCTTGAAACTACGAGGAGATGGAAATGGTTCGAACAGGAGATGGTTGTAGAGTTGTCATTATCTTGTAGTTGAGGGCCAGGGAGGGGCAGTGTTCAGGCCGCCGGTATCTGTCTGTTAGGCTTCTCAGGACGTGGATGAGATAGATATATAGATAGATAGATAGATAGATAGATAGATATTCAGTCATAGAAGGTCACATGAATTTAGCATGCAATAGACAATGTGCATATGTACACACAATGTACATAAAGAGTGCAAGTATACAAACAATAGTAAGCCACTTTGACCAAGGATAGCCACCACAGCCCTCACGTGCATATTTCTGGCAGGATCCTTTAAAATATTCAAACAAGAAAAAAATCAGGTTAGGTCAGAGTTGAAGGGTCTATTGGAAGAGCTGAGTGGTGTTAAGACAGACGTGGGAACGGTTCTGATGCTCTTGTTGAAGTTACACAGTGAGCTATAGGAAAGGCTCCAAGACTAGTTATGGCCGGGGTTTGTTATAAAGACATCAGCTGGAGGACAGACACACAAATAATGTAGTTTACCCATGTGTGGTGGGCACGGCTAGTATACTGTAGTGTTAACACGTAAGGGAAAAGGTCACTGGCATTAAAACTATTGTAGTATAGATCAACAAGTTTTTCAAGAAGAGCTTACAACTTGTAACACAAACTTCAAACTTCCCCACCGGTTTATTTATTTACTTATTTTTAAGAAAAGTGAATAAAAATATAATCGCTTCTCATGGGCGCCCCTCATCTGAAACACACTAAAATAAAGTTTGGTCGTATACATTGTGAACACAGCTGGAAGACTTAACTTGGTGATAAAGAAAGAAACAGAGTAGGTCGCCACTAACTCACAGTAGACAAAGTTGGTCTGGTGAAGTGTTGCAGTAATGGTTGTAGTCATAGTGAATATTAAAATACTCCAACAAGTCTCTGGCTGGAGGGTGCCACTGCCAGCAGTATATTACTGTATATAGTGAATTGAATGAATTTTACCGCGGACAGCAGCTAGTTTATTGTGCACCCTATACTCATCCTGTGAGCGGTAGCGCAAAATTGATTACAGAGCCGAGGCCACAAGAGGTGTTTATCGGCGTTTAGTGCTAGAGTATTTCAGTACATTATTTGCTTAGTTCGGGACATAGAAGTTTGCTTAGGTAATAGATGCAAAGTGTGGATACAGCTTTAGTATGTCGACTATCTTGCCCTCACGGAAAAGTGCTGTGCCATTGCATACACAGTGTGCTTGGAGATGTCCCTAAAAGGTTATATTTTATCACAGTCTGAGACCTAGTGTTGGTGTGTGTGGCCATATGCCTGGCCGCGCACTTTTAGTTTTGTTCACATCTACCAGAGGTACTTATATCCTAATCTTAGTCTAGCGGTTACAACATTTTGGAATCTTGTTGCTCCATATTCATGTTTTACTTGATACATCTCATGGTAAACAATGGATTGACTAGAGCCTGTTTGCACTTGTCTACTTACTTCAAATTCATTAACCATTTCTTTCCTGATTCCAGTTTTTAAGGTTCTATTAGACAGTTCTAGACTGTTTTTGTTGGACGCGAGTTTAGCTAAGGCGTCAACTTGTGTCTGGCTTCAGAGACAAGCGGGTGACAATTTAAGTTTAAGGTGTCAAGAGCAAGTAGTGAGGATAAAGAATCAGTGATGATGAGACTGTCAGTGGCTGTCTTCAAAAAGTTTCAGGGCTGTGAGTATGGCAAATAGTTCAGTCTGTAGAGTGGATGCCTAGTTGTTAATTCTAGCTCGTTTTTCTATTCCATAACCGTTAGGATGAGTCACAATGACAGCAGATATGGTGACTCAGAGAGGTGTAGTGTGTTAATGATGTACAGAGGGACCCGTGATCCTCACCACCCACAAACACATCCTGCTGGATAACACTGTGAGTAGTGAAGAACACCTACATATTATCTTTATATATATATATATATATATATATATATATATATATATATAAGAAACAACCACAACACATATGTAGGTGTAGGTGTCCGGTCCTACCAGGCTGTGTGTGTGTGTGTGTGTGTCACCTCAGCTGTTCAGGACCGGCCCTCACCTGTGTGTGTGTGTGTGTGTGTGTCACCAAGCTGTTCAGACCCCGGCCCTCACCAGGCTGTGTGTGCGTGTGTGTGTGTGTGTGTGTCTGTGTGTGTGCCTCACCAGGCTGTCTGTGACTGGCCCTCACCATGCTGTGTGTGTGTGTGTGTGTGTGTCACTGTTGTTGACCGGCCCTCACCAGGCTGTGGTGACCGGCTCACCAGGCTGTGTGTGTCCGGTCCTCACCAGGCTGTGTGTGTGTGTGTGTGTGTCACCAAGCTGTCTGTGACCGGCCCTCACCATGCTGTGTGTGTGTGTGTGTGTGTCACCAAGCTGTGTGTGACCGGCCTCACTGGCTGTGTGACCGGCCTCACCAGGCTGTGTGTGTGTCCTGGCCCTCACCATGCTGTGTGTGTGTGTGTGTGTCACCAAGCTGTGTGTGTCCGGCCCTCACCAGGCTGTTAGAGGCCTAACACTGAAAGGCCCATGAAGGAGATTGATGGCCGCGCTCCTAGGTTACTGTATATATATATATATATATATATATATATATATATATATATATATATATAAGGAAGGCAGCTTTATCACCAAGGTCAGGCAAAACAGCGAAGACTGTTTTTCGTGATTTCCAGGGTCTTATGTTCCCCTGGGCAGGGAGGGCGCGGTGGGTGTGACTCCAGTACTGGCCACCAGCTGCCCCAGAAGGCCACGCACACTTACCCTCTGAAAATGTATGATATCCGCTGAAGCTGAACCGGGAAGTTCACATGTAACCACTCCAGAACTTCGGCGCCCACACTACCATTTCCGGAGTTAAAGACGAACTGGCAACTATACATCATGCAGGATGTCCGGAACAATTTTTCGCAGTGTTTCGTTCTTAAGTCAGATGAATAAACGTTAACTTTACATTATTGTGAGCGAATTTGTCGTGATTATTGTCTGTATTTGTGTCCTCTGCGCCGAGATAGACTTACGTGGTATATATTCTCAAACGGTGAGAGATTCATAGTGTGGTTTAATCGGTTTATTTACTTGATTTCCCAGATAGATTGGTGAGGTAGGGGCCCACGGCGTACGAAGCGGGGGATGCTGGGTAGATTGTAAAAAAAAATGTGGAGTTCTGGTCACGTTCCCGACAATATCCACGTGTTTGTGCTGCCCTACGTGTTGTGTCATGTGTATGTGTCGTTACTGGTGCAGGAGGTGTGTCTACTGGCCCAGCTGTACACAGTAACAGACCGGCCGCCAGGTTTGTCTAATGCTGCCCTTCCTTCCTTACTCTCTCACCTCCACCCCCACACACGCTCTCTCTCTCTCTCTCTCTCTCTCTCTCTCTCTCTCTCTCTGCTAAGTTCTCTAGTTGGCTCATTCAAGGTTGGGTGAGTGAGTGTGCTTGCTCTTGTTTGTTTGTACGTTGGTGTGTGTGTGTGTGTGTGAGTATGTGTGTGTGTTATCAGTCGCATGAGAACAAAACATACGGTTCAAACAGAAGAGGGAGTGAGGGGTGCTAATAAAAGAGACGACTGAGAAGCACTGGGTAGAACAAGAGGTGTACCATAACAGAACCCCGAGCACATGTACCGGCGCCACTAGCTATGAGTATAAGTAGCATCACCACTAGCTATGAGTATAAGTAGCACCATCACTAGCTATGAGTATAAGTAGCACCACCACTAGCTATGAGTATAAGTAGCATCACCACTAGCTATGAGTATAAGTAGCATCACCACTAGCTATGAGTATAAGTAGCACCATCACTAGCTATGAGTATAAGTAGCACCATCACTAGCTATGAGTATAAGTAGCACCACCACTAGCTATGAGTATAAGTAGCACCACCACTAGCTATGAGTATAAGTAGCACCATCACTAGCTATGAGTATAAGTAGCATCACCACTAGCTATGAGTATAAGTAGCACCATCACTAGCTATGAGTATAAGTAGCATCACCACTAGCTATGAGTATAAGTAGCACCATCACTAGCTATGAGTATAAGTAGCACCACCACTAGCTATGAGTATAAGTAGCATCACCACTAGCTATGAGTATAAGTAGCACCATCACTAGCTATGAGTATAAGTAGCATCACCACTAGCTATGAGTATAAGTAGCACCATCACTAGCTATGAGTATAAGTAGCATCACCACTAGCTATGAGTATAAGTAGCATCACCACTAGCTATGAGTATAAGTAGCACCACCACTAGCTATGAGTATAAGTAGCATCACCACTAGCTATGAGTATAAGTAGCACCATCACTAGCTATGAGTATAAGTAGCACCATCACTAGCTATGAGTATAAGTAGCATCACCACTAGCTATGAGTATAAGTAGCACCATCACTAGCTATGAGTATAAGTAGCATCACCACTAGCTATGAGTATAAGTAGCATCACCACTAGCTAAGTGAGTATAAGCAAGCAACTACTAGTTGGCGAGTAGGCGGCACCACCATCAGCTATGTGAGTATAAGAAATCTATCACTAGCTATGAGTATAAGTAGCATCACCACTAGCTATGAGTATAAGTAGCACCACCACTAGCTATGAGTATAAGTAGCACCACCACTAGCTATGAGTATAAGTAGCATCACCACTAGCTATGAGTGTCCCGCAGTAAACGTTTGTTCCGTAAAGTGAAGTAAACGTTCTCACACACCACAACAACAGTGTCCGGGTAACAAGTCGCCCACATCACAGACACACCTGTTGGTACGAATATTTACATATGATGATTAATAATATTCTACCTGTAGTGTAGCTTTATCTTAGCGCGGCACTCGCTGACCAGGAGAAGGAACATATTAAAACACACAAATAGTAATTACTGAATTACATGAAGATTATCACCCTAACTTATTTTACTTGAAGATTAAAAATTCTAAGCTATATTTAACCTGACTCAACCCACTTTAACCTGACTCAACCCACTTTAACCTGACTCAACCCACTTTAACCTGACTCAACCCACTTTAACCTGACTCAACCCACTTTAACCTGACTCAACCCACTTTAACCTGACTCAACCCACTTTAACCTGACTCAACCCACTTTAATCTGACTCAACCCACTTTAACCTAACACGTCAAGGTGTTTCATAATCAGATGCAATATGCTGGGAGGGTAATTTTCATAGATCTAATCATTTTATTTAAAAAAGATAATTTAACCTTCAATCTGATATACTGTATGTAGGTAGTGATACACATATACAACACCAGCTGATGTCAAGACGTCACACGTAAACAAACACCAGCTAATGTCAAGGCGTCACACGTAAACAAACACCAGCTGATGTCAAGACGTCACACGTAAACAAACACCACCAGCTGATGCCGCACGCCACACGTAAACACCAGCTAAAGTCAAGACGTCACGGCGTAAACAAACACCAGCTGATGTCAAGACGTCACACGTAAACAAACACCAGCTAATGTCAAGGCGTCACACGTAAACAAACACCAGCTGATGTCAAGACGTCACACGTAAACAAACACCAGCTAATGTCAAGGCGTCACACGTAAACAAACACCAGCTGATGTCAAGACGTCACACGTAAACAAACACCAGCTAATATCAAGATGTCACACGTAAACAAACACCAGCTAATATCAAGATGTCACACGTAAACAAACACCAGCTGATGTCAAGGCGTCACACGTAAACAAACACCAGCTAATGTCAAGGCGTCACACGTAAACAAAAGTCAGCTGTTATATCAGGAAGTGACACATTAACCAAAATCAGGTGAGCAATAGAGGCAATAGTTGTGTTGTGAGAGTAGAGTAGGGAGACGGAGGTAGGTGGGTCAGGCCACTAGTACAACCAGTCCAGTATGTATAAATAATTCTCATAACCTAGATAGTGAGCGACAATATATTCTTAATAAGAGGTCGACTATTTTCTAATCGTTGTGATGACTATTGTTGGTTCATCCTTGTGATGGCTGTAATATTCTCGAACGATAAATGTTGTTTTAAGGAAACAACAGGGCTACCATAGCCTAGACTAATGAGTGGCGAGTTAGACTGAAAGATGCCGAGTTAGCCTGGTGGATGGCGAGTTAGCCTGGTGGATGGCGAGTTAGCCTGGTGGATGGCGAGTTAGCCTGGTGGATGGGCGAGATATGCCGGTGGATGGTTAGCCTGATGGAGAGTTAGACTGGTGGATGGCGAGATAGACCGGTGGATGGCGAGGACTGGTGGATGGCGATAGATCGGTGGATGAGTTGGCCTGGTGGATGGCGAGTTAGACTGGTGGATGGCGAGCCTGGTGGAAGACGAGTTAGACTGGTGGATGGCAGGTTAGACGGGTGGATGGCGAGATAGACCGGTGGATGGCGAGTTAGACTGGTGGATGGCGAGTTAGACTGGTGGATGGCGAGTTACCTGGTGGATGGCGAGACTGGTGGATGGCAGTGGATGGCGAGATATACCGGTGGATGGCGAGTTAGCCTGATGGATGGCGAGTTAGACTGGTGGATGGCGAGATAGACCGGTGGATGGCGAGTTAGACTGGTGGATGGCGAGTTAGACAGGTGGATGGCGAGATAGACCGGTGGATGGCGAGTTAGCCTGGTGGATGGCGAGTTAGACTGGTGGATGGCGAGTTAGACCGGTGGATGGCGAGTTAGACTGGTGGATGGCAGGTTACCCTGGTGGATGGCGAGTTGGGCTGGTGGATGGCGAGTTAGACTGGTGGATGGTGAGTTACCCTGGTGGATGGTTAGATTGGTGGATGGCGAGTTACCCTGGTGGATGGCGAGTTAGACTGGTGGATGGCGAGATAGACCGGTGGATGGCGAGTTAGCCTGGTGGATGGCGAGTTAGACGGTGGATGGCAAGATAGACCGGTGGATGGCGAGTTAGACTGGTGGATGGCAGAGTTACCCTGGTGGATGGCGAGTTAGGCTGGTGGATGGCGAGTTAGACTGGTGGATGGTGAGTTACCCTGGTGGATGGCGAGTTAGATTGGTGAGATGGGCGAGTTAGACTGGTGGATGGCGAGATAGACCGGTGGATGGCGAGTTAGCCTGGTGGATGGCGAGTTAGACTGGTGGATGGCAAGATAGACCGGTGGATGGCGAGTTAGACTGGTGGATGGCGAGTTAGACTGGACAGACTGGTGGATGAGTTACCTGGTGGATGGCGAGTTAGACTGGTGGATGGCGAGTTACCTGGTGGATGGCGAGTTAGACTGGTGGATGGCGAGTTAGACTGGTTGATGGCGGTTAGACTGGTGGATGGCGAGTTAGACTGGTGGATGGCGAGTTACCCTGGTGGATGGCGAGTTAGCCTGGTGGATGGCGAGTTAGCCTGGTGGATGGCGCTTTAAACTGGTGGATGGCGAGTTAGACTTGTGGGTGGCGAGTTAGACTGGTGGATGGCGAGTTAGATTGGTGGATGGCGAGTTACCCTGGTGGATGGCGAGTAGACTGGTGGATGGGAGTTAGACTGGTGGATGGCGAGTTAGACTGGTGAATCTGGTGGTGACTGTATGAGTGTTCTTCGTTTGTTCACTGCTAACAGGGTATTCGTATGTACACAGCTGACTGTTTCAGACTGTTTCATTGTCTACTCTGTGTGTGTGTGTGTGTATGTGCGTGTGTGTGTG
This sequence comes from Homarus americanus, assembly GCF_018991925.1. NCBI lineage: Eukaryota > Metazoa > Arthropoda > Malacostraca > Decapoda > Nephropidae > Homarus > Homarus americanus. Next base: position 16,037,177 of record NW_024737068.1, read on the forward strand.
TGTGTGTGTGTGTGTGTCGGCGGCATCACACTGACCTACTGACGGTCGTGGTCAAGACATTTCACTTTCAGACGAGTCAAAGAGGAGAGGACGACTCTGTTGACTCCCGAGTGTGTGTGTGTGCGTGTGAGTGTGTGTGTGTGTGTGTGCGTCTGAGTGTGTGTGTGTGTGTGTGCGTGTGTTATGACCTCCTCTCTCTCTCTCTCTCTTCCCTCCGGAGGTCACCCACTGTTGTCTGTTGGTTTCTATTGAAGGGCGAGACGTGTTACTGTTGCTTACTGTTGTTTAGTGAGTTGTTTTTCTGTTTGTATCTGTTAACGGGGGAAAGTTTGTTACTCTTGTTTTACGAATTATGTTTCTGTTGTTGGCCTGTAATGTATTAAATGTGTAAGTGTTTAGTAATATCTGTTAACGGGTAAAGAATATTACTATTCCTTTTGTCTCCATCATATTAATCGCTCTCTGTTAACGGGTAATACAGACACTAGTACCTGTTATCTATCTGTTAACGGGTGATACAGAAACTATTACATGTTATCTATCTGTTAATTAACGGCTACCCTCTTCTTGTACTGGGTTCTGTTGGTTTATTAACATCTATACATGTACTGCTATTAAACCGGTCCTCTATCAAAGTATCTGTTAACGGTTATGTTTTTTTTACTACTGTTGTCTCATCTTTCTACTTCACTATTTTTGTCTGTTAGCAAGTGAAAGTTTTTTTTTTGTTACGTGGTCAACTTTCTCTTCTTATTTGTTGGAGCCTTGTTGGAGCCTTGTTGGAGCCTTGTTGGAGCTCTGTAAGCATGTCTGCCTGATGCGGGGCTCCACCGTAGAGTCTTTCGTTTGGGGTTTACTCCCGTAGCCTTATACCTCCCAAGGTTAATCCACAAGGTGCCAGGATGTGTCCACATGCTAGTGGATCTATGCGCCGTCCCTATGGGGCCCACTGCTGCTCCGAGATGACCTGCTCGTCTAGCTTGAGCCCACGAAGCACTCAGTTACCGACACACACACACACACACACACACACACACACACATAATAAAGTTCCAATTTACAGCGTAATTGGATGTTCAAAATTCCTTCACAATTTCGTTTTTAGCTAAATTAATGGACTCTCTCTCTCTCTCTCTCTCTCTCTCTCTCTCTCATTTTCTGAAAAGGGACATATTATTTATAACTCTTTTTATTGGTGTACAGATGTGAAGACACGTCATGTACAGTAGGTGATCTATATATACTGTATATACAGGTAGAGTGAATGAACTCTGAGACACCACCTTCTGTGTGTGTGTGTGTGTGTGTGTGTGTGTGTTTCTCTTATTCCTGCCACTGGCGTGTACACAGCCCTCCTGTACACCTCTCTCACCCTCCATTTAAGATATCTTTTCTGTTCATCAGCTGTTGTCAGTGAGTGTATGACCTTAACAAGTCTCGCTGGAAGGCCTATGACGTCTATGGTGTGTCAGTATGGGAACACAAGTCGTCTTTTATCATAAATAATCTTTTAGTGTTGTATTAGTGTTACTTAGTCAGCTGAGTGACCGTGTTACCTTACTTAACTGATGGATGTATTAACGCGTGTGAGGGAAGTTTAGCACAGTCAGGGATCAGCTCTTGCTTACCTTTGTTTACATACCGTCAGTACTGTGTGATGTATAACTCATACACTGTGTACACTCTTATGTACTGTACAGGTGGCACACGTGTATACATCTGCAGTAGTGTACACATCATAGTGAAACACATAATTCATAAACAATCAACAATTTCACAACCTGACGCAACTTACAAAACTCCGACACTGACACAACGCACTGTATACGGTTGTCAACTTTGTCATCTCTATCCCTTTCCCCGTCCTTCCTCCCTCCCCTCCTACCCCTCTCGCTCCCACGCCTCCAGTACACATCTGCGGAGGTTACTGGTTGGCAGGTGTGCGTGTGACTGTAAATCTTCACCACCACAGCACACCTGCCTGGCCTCACCCTTACCTCTCACCCTCTCATCACTCACACAGTTACTCCTACCACCCTCATCTCTTACATCCTCACCTCTCACACCTTCACCTCTCACACCCTCAACCCTCATCTTTCACACCCGCACCCGTCGTACCCTCTCTTCTCACACCCTCACCCCTCACACCCTCACCCCTCACAACCTCACCCCTCACAGCTTCACCCATTACATTTTTACCTCTCACACCCTCACCGCTCACACCTTCACACCTCATACCCTCACCTCAGACTCCCACCCCTCTCACCCTCACCTCACATCCTTACCCCTCACACGTTTACCTAACACCCTAAACTCTCACAGCCCTCACCCCTCACACCCTTACCTCTCACAACTTCACCCTTCACACCCTCACCCCTCACACTCGCGACCCTCACAACCTCACCCCTCATACCCTCAACTCTCACACCTCACCCCCTCACACTCGCGACCCTCACACCTCACCCCTCATACCTCAACTCTCACACCCTCACCCTCACACTCCTGACCCTAACAACCTCACCTCTCACACCCTCAACCCTCATCTTTCACACCCCTCACCCCCACCCTCATCACTCACACCCTCACACCCTACACCCTCTCTGGTCATGGTTCTTCACATATAAGTAACGTCTCTTGTTGTTATGTTCTTCCGTTTATATTCGTCATCCACTGTGTTGAAGGTGCCATATCTACTGTGCCTTCTCTTCCTTCTTATTACCTACCTACCTTCTTCCTGCATCGTCCTCCCTCCCTTTACCCCTCCCCTTCCTTACCTCCTTCCCTCTTTCCCTCCTTCCTTTCCTCCCTCTTTTCTTATCTCCCTTCTTCCTTATCTTCCTTCCTCCCTGTTTTTCTCCCTCCCTCTTCTCCTCGCTCCTTCTTTTTCTCTCTCCCTCCCTACTTCTTTCCTTCCTTACCTCCATCCTTCCCTTCTTCCTTACCTCCTTCCCTCCCTCCTTCTTTGCCTCCTTTCTCCCTCCTTCCCTCCTTACCTTTCTCCCTCCTTTCTTCCGTCTCTTGCTCCCTCCTTCCCTCCCTCCTCCTTTGCCTCCTTCCTTCCCTCTTTCCCTCCTATCCTCCTTCTCTTGCCCCCTCCTTCCCTCCCTCCCTCATCACCTCTCTTCCTATATATAAAACACCTTACACTGCATAATATTAACTGCAGCAATGTCAAGGTGGCAGGTGAAGGTCTGTCAGTCGGTCAGGTAGCCACCACGAGGCGCCTGTGAGCTGTGCTTATTATTTTATCACACTTGTATCTGTATGACTCAACACTAGTGTTTGTGTGTGTGTGTAAATAATAATAATAATAATTAACGGTTTATTGAAATAACATGGCAGCCTAAAGGCTGAAAATATACTGTTACATAATTGGGGAATGGATCACTCGATTGATAAATAATATGCAAGTAATATAAGTGGTACGAATACTACAGGGCATTTCAACATAGTAACAGTACAAAAATAAGATTGTCTGGGAGTGAATAAACTGGTTGACTACGAGTTGATAATTTTTCCAATGGTTGGGACTGGGCTGTTCTTATAGCCATCAGTACGTGCTCGTATGGGCTGGATGCGGTTGTAGTGTCGAACAGCAATTCGTGGACGAGGGATCTCGTGTGGAAGCAGGAGACGGTGTCGAGGATGATGCAGAAGCTTCTCCCTAAACATGCAGATGAGGTCATGATGATGATCAGAGAGACCCCAGAAGGTCAGTGTGTTGAGCGCTTCTTGATATGTGGAGTAGGAGGTGGAGAGAATAATCTTGCATGCCCTCTTTTACTCTTTGTCTAGGTGTTTCCGTTGTGTGGCATTTAGGGAGGAAGACCAGGTAGGGGAAGCATAGGTGAGCTTGAGAAGTATGAATGCTGAGTAAGCACTGCGGAACTCGGACGCAGGAACTCTGAGGGACTAGAGACATCAGAGGAAGTGGAGACGAAAGCTCTGACGTATGGTTTCCAATACTGTTTGTTATCTATAGTGACGCCGAGGAGCTTAGTAGAATCCACAACCTGGAGAGTGTTGTGGCCCAATGTAAAGGTGGGAGGTGGGACAAGATCAGAGGTGTGTGTGTCTTTCTGCCTGTCTGCTGCTCTGTGTGTGTGTGTCTCTGCCTGTCTGCTGCTCTGTGTGTGTGTCTCTGTCTGTCTGTCTGCTGCTCTCTGTGTGTGTGTCTCTGCCTGTCTGCTGCTCTCTGTGTGTGTGTCTTTCTGCCTGTCTGCTGCTCTCTGTGTGTGTGTCTCTGTCTGTCTGTCTGCTATCTAAATATGTGTGTAGGTGATACTGTATGTGTGTATATTTGCGAATACATGATGTCCAGACGGCCAAACCGCTGTAGTGAGGCAGATGTACAGCAGATATTGACGCTGCCAGTCCAGGAAGCTGCACACCTGTGTCGGGGCAGGGCCAGGTTAATGAGTTTTATTAAAAAGAGGAAGAGGGGGAGGAGGAGGAGAGAGAATAGGGGAGGAGAAGGAGGAGGGGTAGAGGGATTGAAGGAGGAGGAGGAAGAGAGGGAGAATGGGAGGTAGGAGTAGGCGAATGAGGAGGAGAGGTAGAAGAGGCGAGGGAGGAGGAAGATGAGGAGTCAGGCTAGGTGGTAGAGAAGGGAAGGGAGAGTGAATAGGGTCGGCAGGTGGATGTCCTACGGTTGATGGCAGGATGGGATGGTCACCTAGCCATTGGAAGTATGTTAATGGGAAGGAGAGATGGTGGTGATGGAAGGGGTGGTGGTGATGGTGATGGGAAGGGGAAGTGATGATGGTGGAGGGAAGGGGTAGTAGTGGTGGTGATGAAAAGGGTGTTGGTGGTGGTGATGATGGCGATGGGGAGGGGTGGTGGTGGGTGACGGGAAAGGTGGTTATGGGAAGGGTGGTTGTGATGATGGCGGTGGTGGTGATGGGAATGGGGAGGGGTGGTGGTGATAGAAAGGAATGGTGATGGTGATGATGGGATGGGAAGGGTGGTGTTGGTGATAGGAATGGTGGTGGTAATGATGATAGTAGTGATGGTAGTAGAGATGGTAATGATGATGGTAGTAGAGATGGTAATGATGATGGTAGTAGAGATGGTAATGATGATGGTAGTAGAGATGGTAATGATGATGGTAGTAGAGATGGTAATGATGATGGTAGTAGAGATGGTAATGATGATGTAGTAGAGATGGTAAGAGATGGTAGTAGAGATGGTAATGATGATGGTAGTAGAGATGGTAATGATGATGGTAGTAGAGGTGGTAATGATGATGGTAGTAGAGGTGGTAATGATGATGGTAGTAGAGATGGTAATGATGATGGTAGTAGAGATGGTAATGATGATGGTAGTAGAGATGGTAATGAAGATGGTAGTAGAGATGGTAATGAGGGAGGGAGGGAAAGGCAGCTGGGCTTCGGTCATTTCCTGCTGCTGGTGATGAGGGAAATGTGTGGAGGACTGCCTCACCCTTACCATCCACCGCCCTAGTTGACGGGGTGCTGTCCTGTGCTGTGCTGGCCTTGTGTCCTGTGCTGTGCTGTGCTGTGCTGTGGCCGCCTCACCCTTACCATCCACCGCCCTAGTTGACAGGGTGCTGTCCTGAGGCTCAATTGATGGGGAACAACAGGAAATGACGGACAGCTGTGAGATAGATGGATAGATAGATGGATGGATAGATAGATGGATAGATAGATGGATAGATGGGTAGATAGATAGATGGATGGATAGATGGATAGATGGATGGATAGATGGATAGATAGATAACAAAGAGGGTGAACTGCAGTGACCTGGAAGTGGATGACTGGTTGGATGGTTGAATGGATGGACGGATAGAGGATGTGAATAGGATGTAGGATGGGCGATGCTGCTTCCTGTATGAGTCTCTCTCTCTCTCTCTCTCTCTCTCTCTCTCTCCTCCCCCTCCTCTCTCTCTCCCCCTCCTTTCACCTTCTTATCTCTTATCTCTCATTTTCACCATTCCCTCTCCCTCTCTCTTTCCTCCTCCCTTTTTCTTTATATATTCCCTTCCCCCCCCCCCCTCCTCTCTCTCTCTCTCTCTCCTCTCTCTCTCTCTCTCTCTCCTTCCTTAGGTAATCGCCGTCCACCCTACTTCCACCCTTCTCTCACCCTCTCCTTCCTCCTTTTCCTTCCTCTTCCTCTTTACCCTTCCATTGTGCCCTTCCCTTACCGTTATCCTCTGTCATTCATCCTCATCTCTCTCTCTCTCTCTCTCTCTCCCCCTATTCCGTCTCCGCTTTCCCTTCTCTCCTCCCTTCCTTTATCGTCTCCACCCCCGTTCCTCTTCTTCACCCTTTTCTCTTTCTGTTTCCTCTCTCCCTCTTTCTTTATTCCCTCTCTTTCTCTTCTCTCTCCCTCTTCTTTATTTTTTCTCTCTCCTTCCATCCCGTTTGTCTGTTAAACTCTGTGGGAAAAATAGAGTGTGTGTGTGTGTGTGTGTGTGTGTGTGTGTGTGTGTGTGTGCGTGTGTGTGTGTGTGTGTGTGTGTGTGTGTGTGTGTGTGTGTGTGTGTGTGTGCAGAACCAGACCTCATCAGTCAATATATTTTATGTATGATGGTGACGTCACGAAAGCGAAGAGAGGGGGTGGCAGTGACGTCATCAGGCTGAGGAAGAGACGGTAGTGACGTCATTAAAATAAACAGAGGGGGTGGCAGTGACGTCATCAGGCTGAGGGAGGGACAGTAGTTACGTCATCAATAATTTGGTGTTGAATGATGTCAATATTAGAAGGAGAGACTGTAATGACTTCACCAGAATTGTACGTGATATGACGCCATTAAAGCAGACGGAAGGTGCTAGTGACGCCATTAAAGCAGACGGATGGGTGCTAGTGGCGCCATTAAAGCAGACGGAGGGTGCTAGTGGCGCCATTAAAGCAGACGGAGGGTGCTAGTGGCGCCATTAAAGCAGACGGAGGGTGCTAGTGGCGCCATTAAAGCAGACGGAGGGTGCTAGTGGCGCCTTAAAGCAGACGGAGGGTGCTAGTGGCGCCATTAAAGCGAACGGAGGGTGCTAGTGGCCATTAAAGCAGACGGATGGGTGCTAGTGGCGCCATTAAAGCAGACGGAGGGTGCTAGTGGCGCCATTAAAGCAGACGGAGGGCTAGTGGCGCCATTAAAGCGAACGGAGGGTGCTAGTGGCGCCATTAAAGCAGACGGAGGGTGCTAGTGGCGCCATTAAAAAGCAGACGGAGGGTGCTAGTGGCGCCATTAAAACAGCGGAGGGTGCTAGTGGCGCCATTAAAGCAGACGGAGGGTGCTAGTGACGCCATTAAAGCAGACGGAGGGGTGCTAGTGGCGCCATTAAAGCAGACGGAGGTGCTAGTGGCGCCATTAAAGCGGACGGAGGGTGCTAGTGGCGCCTATGAAAGCAACGGAGGGTGCTAGTGACGCCATTAAAGCAGACGGAGGTGCTAGTGACGCCATTAAAGCAGACGGAGGGTGGTAGTGACGCCATTAAAACAGACTGAGGGGTGCTAGTGACGCCATTAAAGCAGACGGAGGGTGCTAGTGACGCCATTAAAGCAGACGGAGGGGTGCTAGTGACGCCATTAAAGCAGACGGAGGGGTGGTAGTGACGCCATTAAAGCAGACGGAGGGTGCTAGTGGCGCCATTAAAAAAGCAGACGGAGGGTGCTAGTGACGCCATTAAAGCAGACGGAGGGTGCTAGTGGCGCCATTAAAGCAGACGGAGGTGCTAGTGACGCCATTAAAGCAGACGGAGGGGGTGGTAGTGACGCCATTAAAACATTGGAGAAGTCAACAAAGGAAGAGAAGAAGGGAAGAGGAGGAGGAGGAGGAGAGAAAGACAGGCTTAAGAAAAAGGAGAGAGAGAGAATTGAGGAGAAAGATGAAAGAGAAAAGAAAGAAGAAGGGTCGAAGGGTAAGAACAAGGACGGAGAGGAAGGGAGAGAGAGAGAGAGAGGAGGGAGGAGAGAGAAGGAGATAAGAGGATAGGAGGGAAGGAGAGAGAGACAGAGCGGAGAATAGGATGAAGAGAGAGAGGGAGGATAGGAGGAAGGGAGAGAGAGAGGGAGGATAGGAGAAGGGGAGAGTGGGGAGGATAGAAGGAAGGGTGAGAGAGAGAGAGAGAGTCGGTGTTGACTTGTCTCATTGTTGGGGCTGGCGTGCACGTGTTTGTTCTTAATTACGCCACTACCCCTCCTTCCCCCTCCTTCCCCTCCTTCCTCCATCTCTCTTTCTCTCTGTCTCCTTTTTTTCTTCTTTATGTTTTTTTTGTTCTCTTTCTCTCTTTCATCTTCTCCCTCCCTCCCTTACACCCACCACCCTCCTCCTGCCCCCTCCTCCCTCACCCCCTCCCCTGCCTGCCCTACACCCACCCCTTCCTCCCTCCCCTCCCACCTGCCTCACCTGCCCCCGCCTCCCCCACCTCCCCACCTGCCACTACACCCACCCCTTCCTCCTCCCCACCTGCCCCCCGCCCCCTCCTCCCCTCACCTGCCACCACTCCCTCCTCCCTCCATCACCTGCCACCCCCCTCCTCCCTCCATCACCCCCCGCCTCCCTCCCTCACCTGCCCCTACACCCACCCCTTCTCCCTCCCTCACCTGCCTCACCTGCCCCCCTCCCTCCACCTCCCCCTGCCACTCACACCCACCCCTTCCTCCCTCCCTCACCTGCCCACCTGCCCCCGCCTCCCTCCCTCACCTGCCACTACACCTACCCCTTCCTCCCTCCCTCCACCTGCCTCACCTGCCCCCGCCTCCCCTCACCTCCCTCACCTGCCACCACCCACCCCTTCTCCCTCCCTCACCTGCTCCCACCTGCCCCCCCTCCCTCCCTCACCTGCCACCCTCCCTCCTCCTCCATCCCCACCACCCCCCCTCCTCCCTCCATCACCCCCACCCTCCCTCCCCACCTGCCACCCCCTCCTCCCTCCATCACCTCCCACACCCTCGGCTCTCTCCCTCACCTCCCTCACCTTCCTCACCCCACCACCCCTCCCTCCGTCCTCACCTGCCCCCCCGCCTCACCTCTGCCAGCGTAACCGCCGCCACAAGAGCTCTGAAACACCTTCATTAATGTACAAGTGGACGTGAGGCGACCCAACACACTACCTCCTGTTGTGTACGGTGGTGAGGAGAGTGAGAGGGTGAATAATGGGAGGTGAGGGAGAATGGTGAGGTTAGGGTGGATGGGAACTTAGAGTGTGGGGATGAGGAGGGAGGAGACAGAGGTGAGGGAGATGGTGAAATGTTTGGTAGTATGAAGGAGGGTGGGGGCGTGAGGTGGTGGAGGTGGGGAGTGAGGTGGTGAGGGTGATGGTGCCGGTGTGTATTTTAGGTGAGGTAGTGTATGTGTGTGTGTGCGCGGGTGTGTGTGTGTGTGTTTGTCTGCCTGTCTGTGCGTGTGTGTGTGTGTGTGTGAGTGTCTGTCTGTCTGTCTGTCTGCCTGTCTGTCTGTCTGTGCGTGCGTGTGTGTGTGTATGTGTGTGTGTGTGTCTGTGTGTGTGTCTGTGTGTGCGTGGTGTGTGTGTGTGTGTGTGTGTGTGTGTGTGTGTGTGTGTGTGTGTGTGTGTGTGCGCTGTGTGTGTGAGCGCACGTGTGTGTGCACGTGTGATGTGCGTGTGTATGTGTGTGTATGTGTATGTATATGTGTAGTGTGCAAGTAAGTGTGTGTGTTTGTGTGTGTGTATATGTGTGCGTGTGTATGTGTGTGTGTGGTGGGTGTGTGTGTGTGTGTGTGTGTGTGTGTGTGTGTGGTGTGTGTGTGTGTGTGTGTGTGTGTGTGTGTGTGTGTGTGTGTGTGTGTGTGTGTGTGTGTGTGTCAGTGTAGTCAGAGTGAAGAATTGATCGGGGGAGGGAGACCGTCACCACCACGTGGTTGTGTTACCTCACCCACCTGTTTAGGGGAGGCTCAGGGCAGGGGGAGGCTCAGGGGAGGCTCAGGGCAGGGGAGGCTCAGGGCAGGAGGAGGCTCAGGGCAGGAGGAGGCTCAGGGCAGGAGGAGGCTCAGGGCAGGGGAGGCTCAGGGCAGGGGGAGGCTCAGGGCAGGAGGAGGCTCAGGGCAGGGGGAGGCTCAGGGCAGGAGGAGGCTCAGGACAGGGGAGAGGCTCAGGGCAGGGGAGGCTCAGGCAGGGGAGGCTCAGGCAGGGGGAGGCTCAGGGCAGGAGGAGGCTCAGGGCAGGAGGAGGCTCAGGGCAGGAGGAGGCTCAGGGCAGGGGAGGCTCAGGGCAGGGGAGGCTCAGGGCAGGAGGAGGCTCAGGGCAGGAGGATTGGGAGGGAATCTCTGGGCAGGGCTATTTGGTGGGGTGGTGGTCTGGGCAAGGAGAGAGAGAGAGAGGTGATTCATTGGGAGAGGGAGTGACTCAAATATTGGGGAGGAGGAGGGGCGACTCAGCTGATGAGAAAAGAGGGGGAAAGGTGAGTCAACTGAAGGAAGGGGGGTAGGGATGACTCCGAGAGAGGAATGAGTCAGTTGGCGGGAGTAATACGGGGAGAGGTGACTCAGTAGACGGGAGGGAAGGAGGGGGGGAGGGTGACTCAACTGATAAGAGGAAGAGGTGAGTCAGCAGGTGGGGGAAGCCCGTGTTGGTACACCAAGTGTTGTGGGAGGGAGGGAGGAAGCATGTGGCAGTAGTGGTACAGGTCAGGCTGGCGTAGTGTTGTGTGTGTAAGTTGCCGTGCACTGTACTGTACATCAAGTACACCAGGCAGTACAGTACAGTACAGTACAGTCGGAGGATTTTATGAAATAGAATACAGAAACTTGATGCATATCCTAAATACAGTACAAATATTCATGTGTTTGTGACCCAGATAAAGTGTGTGATGAACTCCTGTGAAAAATTCCCGTATATAAACAATAAATAACTTGTATGTATTTGTGGTGTATATAGTTTATTATGGAGATCTGATCCTCTAAAAGGTATCTCAGCTTCTAATCAACGATAATAATAAGGAATTACTACAGCAGGTGAGTTTGTTATTGTATATTGAGCAACACCTGAGATTTAGGTTGAATGAATTATTACTGAACTGATTAAGAATATCCAGGTAAAACAAGACGAATATATATAACTGGTTCTTCCTATTGTGTGTGTGTGTTATTGTGGACTTGTGTTGCAGTATTGTGTATTAAGTAAATGAATCTCTACCATGCCACGTATGTTGTAACTGACTGACAATTGGCGATACAATACTGAATGTTCTACTCGACTACATTAGCCTGTGAATTATTGCTTTCTCAGAACATAATACAATTTTTAAATAAATCATCGGTCGTTTACACCATCTCATTTACACCACCTACACTCTCTCATTTACACGGCCAATAACACCCTTCATTTAGAGTACCAGGGAAGATGTACAGCCACCTTGGACAGTCCCATTTACAACGTGGGTGACGAGGAACAAAAGTTATTTACACGAGCTCTAAGCCAAGGAGCCCCCCCTCACACACACACGCATGCATCATCTTCTCCCCACCTAGTTATTATATATCATATTTATATCACTTAAGTTACTTGTATATTATTTGTCAATCAAGTGACCCATTCCCTAATTATGTAACTGTATATTTTCAGGCTAATTATTATTATTATTATTATTATTATTATTATTATTATTATTATTATTATTATATATACACACACACACACACACACACACACACACACACACACACACACACACACACACACCTATGTTACGAGAATATTTTAACTTAGGAACTTTTTAAGATTCTAGGCAGGACAAGAGTTAATTTATGTGATCGTTAATGTCTCGTGGTCCACTACGGTGTGTGGTCACGATAATATTAGTTAATTTTGTAGGTCATTTGTGGTTATATTCCCTACACCTACAGTGATTATAGTTCTGTAGTCTGGAATGAACACCTGTTGAGCACCACCGTCTGTGTGTGTGTTTATATAGGGCACATGAACACCGAACACTTGTGTCTGTGTGTTTCATCAGATGGAGTGAACACATGAACACATATTACTCTTACTTCTCTGTGTTTACGAGGTAGACTGAACACAGAACCCCTGAGAATGAACACACAGAGCACTCATACTCTTTCCTCTGTGTTCATGAGGTGTAAAGAGAACACAGTGAACACAAATAGTGCTCTTGCCTGTGTGTCCTGTCGAAGCTGCCGTCTTGATGTGTTCGGATAATTCAATAAATGACGTAATGATTTTTTTAGTATTCTGATTTTTTTTCAGTCTTGGTGTTTGAGTTGAGTTTTGTTGTAATATTAACAACGAAATTGTTTTTGTTTGTTTGGTTTTATTAACAATTTCTGAAGTTTAATATTTTTGTTTAGTTGTTTTTATTTATTCCTGTTGTTTCATTGTTATTGTTATTTTAAGTTACTTTATTGCCTCATTTTATTAGTATTAATTAATTACCTTTACTGTTCATTGTATAATATTTCCATTGACTTTTTTACATATGATTACATGTGAAAATATAAAAGACTTCATCTAGACTTTCTTATTCTTATGATTATTATTGTTTAAGCAGTCTTCACTTCAGAAGGGTGGCGAGGACCTGGTCAGTCAGTCAGTCACCACTACCACCACCGCCACCACTACCCTCGACCACTGCCACTACCTCTAACACCACTACCATAAACACCTTCAACTACTTTCCTGTTACTGAGAATCAAGTTATTAAGGATGTCACTTTAGTTGGTGACTCGAGGGGCCGATACGGGACCGGCAGGGTCGTCCACAGATGTTGCGCATGTGGAGGGCTACATCTAGTGCGGGAGGAGCGGCGGCAGTTTCTTTCCGGTACTGGCTCTTGTTTGCCTCGGTATACAGTCAGGCTAACTCGAAAGTATTGACACCTTCTCGTGTGGTGCTCCTCCAAGGGGTGATCGTCTCCCAGGTGAGGGGGTCGATTTGGCACGTTTCAGGTTTGTCTTAAGACTGTCCTTACACCTTTTCCCGTTGTCTGCCAGCGTTACATTTACTATTCGTTAGGTGACTCTAAAGTAGCTGCTTTGGCAGTCTGCTGTCGTCTATGCGAGTAACATGGCCAGTCCAACGTAGTTATTCATGGATAATAGTACCTTCAATGCTCACACCACCACCACAAACACTACTGTCACCACTACTACCTCTACCACCAGCACTTCCCCTGACCACTACCAGTACCCTCAATTATTCACATCCTGTCCCTCACTATATCACGCCTGGCTATAACACGACCACCATCATGCTTACCAAGAAAAGTGTTTGGGTCACCTGAACCTTTCGCCCCCCCGCCCTTACTTATTCTACCTGTAGATTAACCATTATAACCTCCTGACCCACCCTACAGTAACCTAACCTAACCTCCTGACCCACCTACAGTAACTAACCTAACCTCCTGACCCACCTACAGTAACCTAACCTAACCTCCTGACCCACCCTACAGTAACCTAACCTAACCTCCTGACCCACCCTACAGTAACCAACCTAACCTCCTGACCCACCCTACAGTAACCTAACCCAACCTCCTGACCCACCCTACAGTAACCTAACAACCTCTGACCCAACAGTAACCAACACCTCCTGACCCACCCATAACCAACCAACCTCCTGACCCCTACAGTAACCAACCTAACCTCCTGACCCACCCTACATACCTAACCCAACCTCCTGACCCACCCTACAGTAACACCTAACCTCCTGACCCACCTACAGTAACCTAACCTAACCTCCTGACCCACCTACAGTAACCTAACCTAACCTCCTGACCCACCCTACAGTAACCCTAACCTAACCTCCTGACCCACCCTACAGTAACAACCTAACCTCCTGACCCACCCTACAGACCTAACCTAACCTCCTGACCCACCCTACAGTAACCTAACCTAACCTGACCCACCCTACAGTAACCTAACCTAACCTCCTGACCCACCCTACAGTAACCTAACCTAACCTCCACCTACAGGTAGCCTTAAGGTGGTTAATCAATTATCAGGTAAATTAAGCTGAGAGAAAATGTTCAGGTGAATTGTTCTTTTGTTTTTATTAATGTTTTTTCACTTAACGATTATTTGTTGTATATTATTAATGTTTTATTTATTTATTCTTTGTGTATTTATTATCATGGGAAGGTGTAGAGCGTCTGTGAGGGAGGTGATTGGTTACTGGTGTTCTGACGTTCTTGGTGCTGATTGGTTACTGGTGTTCTGACGTTGCTGGTGCTGATTGGTTGGTGGTTTAAGGGTTCGTGATGCTGATTGGTTGGTCGTTTAGTGGTTCTGATTGGTTGGTGGTTTAGTGGTTTATGGTGTTGATTGGTTGAGATATTATGGTTTCTGCTCCTGATTGGTTGAGATATTATGGTTTTGTTGCTGATTGGTTGAGATATTATAGTTTCTGTTCCTGATTGGTTGATGCATTATGGTTTCTTCTTATTATTGGTCGATTACAAAATCGTTCTTGGTGTTGATTGGGTGGTGGTTCACCGGTTCTTGATAGTGATTGGTTGGCAATATAATGGTCCTTGGTGCTGATTGGTTGATGGTTCAGTGAGTTTTGAGGTATGTATATATTTAATTTCTACAAGAATCCTTATATAGAGAGGAGCCAGGTTAGGTTAGGTTAGGTTAGGTCAGGTTAGGTCAGGTTAGGTTAGGTTAGGTTAGGTTAGATTAGGTTTGGTTAGGTGTAAAGTTAGGTCAGGTTATGTAGGGTTAGGTTAGGTTAGGTGTCGGGTGTCGCACGTAGGGCTGGAGGGAAGGTGTGGAGGTGGTCACGGCCGCCCAGCTGATGCACCTTCCTGGAAAATGGTTAAATTGGTGGTGTACTGATGAGGGGCTGTGTAGGGGCTGGTGAAGGGCTGTGTAGGGTGGTGAAGAGGGCTGTGTAGGGGCTGGTGAAGAGGGCTGTGTAGGGGCTGGTGAAGGGCTGTGAGAGGGCTGGTGAAGAGGGCTGTGTAGGGGCTGGTGAGGGCTGTGTGGGGCTGGTGAAGGGCTGTGTAGGGGCTGGTGAAGGGCTGTGTAAGGGGCTGGTGAAGGGCTGTGTGGGGCTGGTGAAGGGCTGTGTAGGGGCTGGTGAAAGGGGGCTGTGTAGGGGCTGGTGAAGGGCTGTGTAGGGGCTGGTGAAAAGGGCTGTGTGGGAGCTGGTGAAAGGGCTGTGTAGGGGCTGGTGAAGGGCTGTGTAGGGGCTGGTGAAGGGCTGTGTAGGGGCTGGTGAAGGGCTGTGTGGGGCTGGTAAGGAGGGCTGTGTAGGGGCTGGTGAAGGGCTGTGTAGGGGCTGGTGAAGAGGGCTGTGTAGGGGCTGGTGAAGGGCTGTGTAGGGGCTGGTGAAGGGCTGTGTAGGGGCTGGTGACGGGCTGTGTAGGGGCTGGTGAAAGGGCTGTGGGGCTGGTGACGGGCTGTGTAGGGGCTGGTGAAGGGGCTGTGTGGGGCTGGTGAAGAGAGGTTCGATATAAGGGAAGAGGAGGAAGGAAGGTGACAGAGAGAGAAAGAAGAGAGAGAGAGAGAGAGAGAGACAGAGAGAGAGAGCAGAGACAGAGAGAGAGAGAATAATTGTGGGAGAGAGCGGGAACTGAGAGGGGGAAAGAAAGAGAGCGAGAGATGATTGGGGAGGGAAGAGAGAGAGGAGGAAGGGAAAGAAGAGAGGAGGAACGAAGAGAGTCATGGGGAAATGAGTAATCATGAGCAGTCCCCCAGTAGTGGTGGGAGGGAGGGAGGAGAGTAGTGGGGAGGGAGGGGAGGAAGGGAATGAACTGGAGAGAAGGAGGAGAGCCAGTGGGAGGGGAATGAGGGGAGAGCCATTGGGTTATCCCGTGAGTGCTTCATACGTGCACCCGTTCCGTCACTCCTCTCCCTCCCTCCTTCTCCTCCCTACCTTCTCCCCTCCCTCACCTTCTCTCCTCCCTCACCTTCTCTCCTCCCTCACCCTGTCACATTTCTCTTCCCTCTCCCTTCCTTTTCTCCTCCTTCACCCTATTCCATACTCTTTCTTCCTCCCTCCCTCACCCTCTCCCCTCTTTTTCCCTCTCAGTTCTTTCTCTCTCTCTCTCTCTCTCTCTCTCTCTCTCTCTCTCTCTCTCTTTTCACATATTTCTCCTCATCGTCACGCCCTCACTCCTCTCTTCCACTCACTCCCATCCCTCACTCTGTATCGACCTCACTCTCCCTGCCTCTCACCGTCCCCTCACTCGCTCCCCTCTGTTCCTCCCCACTGCTTGCTGTCCCTCTGGTACTGTACCTTTTCCTCTGTCTGCGCTACTGCCCCGCCCTCTGCTTGTCTGCTGCTACTGCCCTGCCCTCTTGTCTGCTGCTACTGCCCGCCCCTTTGCTTGTCTGCTACTACTGCCCCGCCCCTCCTTTGTCTGCTGCTACTGCCCCGCCCTTTTTGTCTGCTATTACTACCCCGCCCCTTTGTGTCTGCTGCTACTGCCCCGCCCCTCTGCTTGTCTGCTGCTACCCCTGCCTCTGCTTGTCTGCTGCCCCCTGCCCCTTGTCTGCTATTACTGCCCCGCCCTTCTGCTGTCTTGTCTGCTGCTACTGCCCCCCTACGCCCCTTTGCTTGTCTGCTGCTACTGCCCCGCCCCTTTGCTTGTCTGCCCCCTGCTACTGCCCTGCCCCTCTGCTTGTCTGCTGCTACTGCCCCGCCCTCTGCTTGTCTGCTGCTACTGCCCCGCCCCTTTGCTTGTTCGCTACTGCCCCGCCCTTTTGATTGTTGCTGCACTGCCCCGCCCTTGCTTGTCTGTTGCTACTGCCCCGCCCCTTTGCTTGTCTGCTGCTACTGCCCCGCCCCTCTGCTTGTCTGCGCTACTGCCCGCCCTTTGCTTGTTGCTACCACCCCGCCCCTTTGCTTGTCTGCTGCTACTGCCCAGCCCGCCCCTTTGCTTGTCTGTTTTACTGCTCAGCCCCGCCCTTGCTTGTCTGCTGCTAATGCCCCGCCCCTGCTTGTTTACTGGTACTGCCCCGCCCACTTACCTGTCTGCTGCACGCCCCGCCTCTTTGCTTGTCTACTGCTGCTGGCCCGCCCCTGTCTGCTTGTCTGCTGCCACTGCCCCGCCCCTGGTTATTCAGCTACGCCCTGCCCTCCTGCTTATCCATCGGTAATAATGTTTGTCCGAGGCAGATACCGAAGGGTGGTAGTAAGTGTTGACGGAGTGTGCAGATACTGTGGGTGTGTGTGTGCTGCGGGTAGTGCTAGTGTTGACGTGTGTGAGTGTGCAGATACTGTGTGTGTTGCAGGTAGTGCTAGTGTTGATGGAACAGTGTTCTATTACTGATTCTTTATGTGTTATGAACGTTCGTGTATTATGGCTTTGTAGCTCTTTTTGATTCAGGGATATTTATGAATTATTGGTTGTGTGGATTATACATATTAGGGACGTTTGTAATATATTAGGGTTGTGTTGATTACATACGTGTCTGGTACTGTACTTGTCTGGGAAGATCTTACTCCACCCAGCTTAGAATATAGATACTATTATTTATTTTAGTAAGGAAAGTGTTATTGGTTGAAGAGAGCAGCGACCAACACTGACTGCCTGTGTGCTGGAGGCTGACAGTGTTCAGTGTACTGTATCCACGCTGGAACATATTATCGACCCGTCAGGTTTTATGGGACACACTTTCACTTACTAAAGGAATTTGACGGATTATGAGATGTTTCCGTGTTAAATGTTTATGACTGAAGGGATTTATATATACACATGAACACGTGTTATTGGGTTAATTTTCCTCCTACTTGTCATAGTTGATTGTCACTATGATACAGTGCCTCCATAACCTACCGTAACCTTTGGTGAATTTCCTACGTTCACGTGACGTTGACTATAGAACGTGCACGTGACATTGGCCATAGAACGCACGTCACATTAAACGTACACATAACATACGCGATACGTTTCCCTTGTATATAACTACGAAATTAACACACTGCACCTTACTGTAAGAGTGCGTGACATGGCGATGATGTACAGTGTATGTGTGTGTATATATAGCAGGGTTACCTTTATATTACATACACGGCTACCTGTGTATACATGACATTAGTGTTGGCATGACACTCGGGGCTGGCATGCCACACACGTGTAGCTGGCATGACACTCGGGGCTGGCATGATACACACGTGTATGACTCTCCTCCTCTGCGTCACCTGAATGTCAGCGAGTTTGTCAGTGTCACCAACGATGTCTCTTAATTATCTCATGATGGCAACACTGCAGAATACCCGCACTGTCGGGGATTGTCTATTATTGTTTGGTTGATTGATATATAATTGATGGTTGTTAGTTGTTTGGTTGGTGGCTGGGAAAGAAAGTGATGTGGTGATTAAGAG
>NW_024737068.1:16060439-16062939 GCF_018991925.1 Homarus americanus
ATAGGTTAGGTTAGCGTTAGGTAAGACTGGGTTTAGTTTGGTTAGCATTAGATTTGGTTAGGTTAGTTTAGCGTTAAGGTAGGTTAGCGGTAGGGTAATTTTAATCCTAAGGTTAAATAAACTGGGGAAGCTAATCTTTAAGTATAATACCCCCCCCCCCCAAATGCCTATTCTAATTTTATTAATATCTTTTTTTTCATTGTTTTTACTTAGGTAAATTAATCACGGTCAAAGAGTTTAAGTGAATTCTGGTGTTTTTTTTAGTATTTATCGTAAGAGAAATACTGACCGTAATAACTAACCCCTGTGACTCGGCTCTTGGCTCCCACCTTCCCTCCGAGACATCATTAGTGCTGATCCGTCGTGAAATTCAATCATAGTCGACCGGGATAATCAATAATGGCTTTTTCTTTATCTTTCTTTTGTAGTTTGTAGCATCATTTCTCTTCTTTCTCTCTTCTATCCGTTTATCTTTCTATTAATACATTTTATTCTTTCATCTTTCCAGTTATTTATTTTATTCATTCAATCTTCCATTTGTTCATTTGTTGACTCGACTATCCCTCGAATTCTCCATCCATCCATCCATCGATTGTTTACTTCCATTCGTCTATCCACGTCTCTATCCATCTATTGCTCTTCCCATCTCCACTGCCGACTTATCCACCCATTGTTCTTTCCACCCCTCACCAGCCACTCCGACCCCCCACCTAGCCAGCCATCGTTTGCTTAGCCCCACTCGTCTAGCCACATCCCTATCCTTCCCTCCCTCCCCCCTCCTATCCATCCATTCCTTCACTGACAGAGCCCAAAAGTCGTAAAAATTCTCACCGATTTCTTTCACATTTCACTTCCTGTCCTTTGATAGCGAGTTCTGGAAAGCTGTGGCGCTGTTGTGGCGGTATGGGATTGTGGTAGTGGTGCTGCAGTGGTGTATGGTGTGTGGTATTTTGGTGCTGTGGTGGTGCTGTGTGGTGGTGTGTGTGTGCGGCAGTGGTGGTGATAGTGGTGGTGTGGGGAGTTGTGGTGGTGGTTGTTGTGCGTTGTGGTGGTGAGAGTGGTGTTGTGATGGCAGTGGTGGTGTGTGGCGTTGTGGTGGTGGGGGTGGTGTGTGGCGTTGTGGTGGCGGTGGTGTGTGGCATTGTGGTGGTGGTGATGGTGGTGTGTTGTGTTGTAGTGGTGGTGGTGGTGGTGATGTGTGGCGTTGTGGTGACGTGGTGGTGTCGGTGTTGTGTGGCGTAGTGGTAGAGCGGGGGGAGGGGAAGCCGGTGGTGCCGGTCCAGTTAGCGGAATTGTGGATGGAATTATGATACGTTCCTGTAAACAAGGAACGCGTTGTGTTCCTAGAGAGAGAGAGAGAGAGAGAGAGAGAGAGAGAGAGAGAGATACAAACATACAGTGTACAGTATATAGACAGGCCTGAGTTAGGGGAACGGATAAAGAGACACCCTTCCCTCCCCCATATAATAGTAACTGTAAACTACACATTAATCCATTCAATGATTCTAATTGTGCATTTTCTTGTGTATTTCAGGTAAGCCAAGACTACAGCATACTCAGGTGGAGACAAGTACAGTGTGGGACTGGTACGGTAAGGACTCATAAACAGAACGTAAAAACAAAACCACTATTATTACCTGTGTTATTGCGTTATTCACTAAGGCAACATACAACATCCAGTCTATGTCTTAATAATGTTGTAGTGTTGAACAAGATGGAATGTAATAACACAGATTCCTTGTTACCTTTTAGTGTTATCGTTGAACATTATAAGCTTAATATATCCTTGGTACTTTTAACCTGATGTTACCTTGTTAAGTTTTCAACGTTGTAATAAAACGTTCAATGTAATGCTTCCAAGTTTATCTTCATATTGTTGTTATTATAGAACATTTAATTTGGTTCAATTATTGTTAAAGTTCCAAACATTATAAAAAACCTTAGACACAATGTTGCTTATATTTTTTTTTTACATTTAGCATAATGCCTTTCACATTTTTAACATTTCATCCATATGTTAGACTAGGATTATATCATACATCTAACAGTGGCAACCGGCTAGACTATTTTAACACAATATCTTCTTGTTAGAACATTTAACAGACCGTGTAGAACTTTTAACATAGAGTGTAGAACCTTTAACTTAGCGTGTAGAACATTTAACTTAGCGTGTAGAACATTTAACAGACCGTGTAGAACTTTTAACATAGCGTGTAGAACATTTAACATAGCGTGTAGAACTTGTAACATAGCGTGTAGAACATTTAACACAGAACCCAACTAACAAGAACATTTAAACACGAAAGATTGTGTCTTATTATAAGTCAAAATATGTAACACCTTACTGAGGCATACATAACACATAGTGGGGATACATAACACATAGTGGGGATACATAACACATAGTGGGGATACATAACACATAGTGGGGATACATAACACATAGTGGGGATACATAACACATATAATATTAAATCTTCAGTGTTTAATTCCCTCCCTC
>NW_024737068.1:16065439-16142618 GCF_018991925.1 Homarus americanus
ATCTATCTATATATCTACTTTATTTCTATCTCCGTTCCTGTATTAATTATATTTTCTGTTGTGTGTGTAATTGTTCTAGAGATTTGTTTATTCGTATGTGTGTGTGTGTGTGTGTGTGTGTGTGTGTGTGTGTGTGTGTGTGTGTGTGTGTGTGTGTGTGTGTGTGTGTGTGTGTGTGTGTGCTGTTGTCAAGCACCGATAATGGGGAGAGATATAATAGTTATCACTTTGTTTGTCTGTCGGTCCGCCCCTAAACCCATGTCCGGTTTATAAATGTTAAACCAATAGAGTTAAGCTGTCTTGTTAGGCTTGGTGACCTTCTACAGCACCTGTGTAGACTTGGTGACCTCACGCTCAAGGTCAAGGGTGGAAGTCAAGATAAAAAGTGTGTGTGTTTGTTTGTGTTATTTACATATCCTGTGGGACCATTGTGATGACGTCATTCTTCCAGGATATAGTTGTATCGTCCCTGAATGTTGTCTTAAGCGACGTGGCAGCCTCCATCATCCTTCGCTGGCTGGGTGTCGGTGTGTCAGTCATTCACCTTTCAACGACACCACTGTCTGGGATCACTAGCTTTCCAAACCATCATTAACTAGTAATACTGTTGGACTACTGTATGAGGCCAGGTGAAGCCTTGTCCAGTGGTTGTGGTTATGAGTTTATTGGGTTGGAAATTAGTCGTACAGGACCTCACGCAGTATAGTGTTTATTATGTGATACGGGCGAGGGGGGGGGGGACTCCTGCACTGCCCCTCAACTGTGTCAAATAGTCAAGAGTCTCAAGGTACTTCCCGTAGCACGAGTCACCTCACGTGTGGTGTGGAGACTACAAATTCTCGCCAGGTAGGAGTACAGTATGTTGTCTGCCTGCACTGATCCTCTACTCAACCGGTGATGTATGAGTACCACCACACTATGTTGGCACCTGGAGTGCTGGCCAGGTGCTGCATCTACCACCTTCCTCCTCGGGTATACAGTACATGAAATGGTCTGTATTTGAGCTAGAATTTAGCCCCCAGCATGACCACGACATGGCCGTTGTTGTCACCTTAGAAAAAGATACGGGAGGTAGAAATAAATGTAATTGTTATGGTGGACTGTACCCACGTGGTAACAAGGCGCTGTATGATCGGCACGCAGTAGACGTCAGGTATCTACTTCCTCTTCATCTGATTTCTTAGAAGCTGGTTGGCAGGGAGCTGCTCTCCCGCTGGCAATGTCCGATAATCCACCATCAGTTACTAGCAGCGATCTTCGTTGACCAACATGGAGCCGGGCACAGGGTACCCGAGTATCATTGTGTTTTGTCCCTAAGTAAATAATTTTATTCACTGATAATTGTTCCAAGGGTATTTCCTGCATGTTTGGTGGGATCATGTTGCAGAGGTCTGAGATTTCACGGCCAAGGCTTAGAGGCTCTTATTTCAGCCTCTCATACCTACGAGTCACACAGCGGCCACCTGCTGGCGTTCATTAGGACTTGGCGGGGCAGTAACCAGGTTATTGTGTCTCGAAATCCGATAACCAGAGGCTGATGAATGGCCAGCCATGACCATCTGCAACAGAGCCACGCCATTAACACTGTTGATTGCTGACCTCTAACAGCGAGGTACTGGAGGTCTTGGTTACTGACCTCTGACAGCGAGGTACTGGAGGTCTTGGTTACTGACCTCTGACAGTGAGGTGCTGGAGGTCTTGGCTGCTGACCTCTAACGGCGAGGTACTGGAGGTCATGGTTGCTGACCCCTGACAGCGAGCTACTGGAGGTCTTGGGCTATAGTTTCACCTCGTTTTCCAGCACCCGGAGGAGAATAATTTGTTGGCGTGAGATTTGTCAATGAGTGGAATGTTAGTGATGGCCACCGCCTGTTGCTCTTGTCACCGTGGCCAGTTATAGCGATGGTCAGCCTGATCACCCGCTGCCCTGTGTTACCTTGACGGACCTAACGTATTACCTGACACTCAACTCGTTTAGGTTGAATTTGTTGCATAAAGTCTGTCTTGTGGGTGTTGACCGCCACAACAGTTGATCGAGGGAGCTGCCTCATACAGGAGGAATTAAACCCCCGCTAGGGTGGTCAGTGGCTGAAGATCGCCACAGTCCACAACATGAAGGGGACTAATCTGTTCACTCGAAGCTTGCAACTGAGGAGGCCGAATGTCAGTTTGTAGCAAGGCAACTGATTGGTTGGCGGACGGACACCCCCAAGAGCCACTATAGTTTATTATCACTATATTCTGATATTTTAAGGGATAATAATAGTCTTTATGTCATGATCTCTGATAATTTCCGCACTTGGGGAAGCATAGAATAGCTTGTGAAGCTCTCTGGTAATATCAATATCTGGAAGAGAACAAGAAAAAGATCACAACATTTCAGCGACATCCTCAATTAACGTCACACGGAGAGGAGGAGTTTACGTCTCAGAATTTGTTTATCGAACTCTTGTTCTCTTTCTGATGCCATTACCGGTGGCTTTCACACGCTAATTTCTGTTTCCACAAGTGCGGAAATTATCAGAGATCAAGATATTAAAGTTATTATCCTTAAAATGTCAGAATATAGTGATCAATTAAATACTAATACACTATAGTGGCTCTTCGGATGTCCGTCCGCCAACCAATCAGCTGCCGTGCTACAAACTGACATAAGACCTCAGTAGCAAGCTTCGTGTCAACAATCTATAGCTACAGTGTCACGGGTGAGGCTTCATCGTGCTGGACACCTCTGCACATACTGTACCTCCATATTGGCTGTAAGTGTGCGTATGTTGGATGTCCTCGGTGTGTATAGAATACGAGAGAGAGAGAGAAGACTAACCATTTACACCGTGTTAGAAACCATAGTTCTCGGGCTCCCGGTTTCTGACTGCCGCCAGTTATGCCGTTCTTCGTCTTGCATTTGAGGTTGATGGATTGCCTGAGGCTGACGTCAGTGTGCACATGGCTGGGTGGCTGGTGGGGAGAGCCCACTGATTACTCAATTTCCATCGATAAACTCATGATGAAGTGGAGGAGGGAGCGCTGGACAGGTGGGTCTTGTTGACCGCCTACACGACCACACCTGCCCCTCACACATGACTTCACTACTGTACTAGCGTCATAATTCACCGCCAGTGCAGGAGGAAGCGGATGAAGGTTAGCCTGGAGTAGCTGTCAAGAGCGTGTCATGAGCTATTAAATTACTTCTATAGCGTTTTTTATTTTTTCAGTGTGTGTTTTAGGACGTAGAGTGATAGTCACACACCGCGTGAGCTGAACCTACCACACTATGCGTATGTTGTCTTCAAAAATGTTCTCAT
Organism: Homarus americanus; assembly: GCF_018991925.1. Lineage (NCBI taxonomy): Eukaryota > Metazoa > Arthropoda > Malacostraca > Decapoda > Nephropidae > Homarus > Homarus americanus. The sequence goes on from NW_024737068.1 coordinate 16,068,745, forward strand.
TAAACGATGGTATAATGTATTAATACACTGCAACAACTAGGGTCTTTAAAAGAGAATTCTCGGTTAGTAAACACACAAGTCGTCAAATATTAAATAATAAGAGGAACACATCTGTGAGGTTTATGGTGCATGTCATCTTTACTGGTCGGTGTGGTTCATATATCCTGGCTGACTGACCTGCTCCGTCACTCTGAGTCACCAAGTTCAGTAAGTTGTGACCACATACACGACACTACTGTACCTGTACTCTATGCTTTACTCTGTATCTATACTGAAGAACTGAATAAACTTCCTGAGTGTGAGTTAGTACGGCACAAAGGTGAAGGCGGCCACCGGCACCAGGCATCACCACACTATCTTACCTGTCCAGATGTATTATTATTATTATTATTATTATTATTATTATTATTATTATTATTATTATTATTATTATTATTATTATTATTATTATTATTATTATTATTATTATTATTATTATTATTATTATTATTATTATTATTATTAATATTATTATTATTATTATTATTATTATTATTATTATTATTATTATTATTATTATTATTATTTATATTAATATTATTATTATTATTATTATTATTATTATTATTAATATTATTGTTATTATTATTATTATTATTATTATTATTATTATTATTATTATTATTATTATTATTATTATTATTATTATTATTATTATTATTATTATTATTATTATTATTATTTGTTATTATTATTATTATTATTATTAATAGTATTAATATTAATATTATTATTATTAGTGTATTATTAATATTATTGTTATTATTATTATTATTATTATTATTATTATTATTATTGTGTGTGTGTATTATTATTGTGTGTGTGTGTATTATTATTATTATTATTAATATTATTATTATTATTATTATTATTATTATTAATATTAATATTATTATTATTAATATTATTGTATTAATATTATTGTTATTATTTTATTATTATTATTATTATTATTAATATTATTGTATTAATATTATTGTTATTATTATTATTATTATTATTATTATTATTATTATTATTATAGTTGGGGGCTTAAAGATGGTGCAGGCTAGTAGAGATGGGGTCTAGTAGTAGAGATGGAGGGTCCTAGTGGTAGAATTTAGGGGTCTAGTAGTAGAGATGTAGGGGTCCAAATGGTAGAGATTTAGGGGTCCTAGTAGTTGAAATGGAGAGGGTCCTAGTATTAGTAGTAGTAGAGTTGGAGGGTCCTAGTAGTAGTAGTAGTAGAGTTGGAGGGGTCTTAGTAGTAGTAGTAGAGTTGGGTCCTAGTAGTAGTAGTAAAGTTGGAGGTCCTAGTAGTAGTAGTGTGAGTAGAGTTGGAGGGGTCCTAGTAGTAGTAGTAGTATTAGAGTTGGAGGGGTCCTAGTAGTAGTAGTAAAAGTTGGAGGGTCCTAGAAGTAGTAGTAGTAGAGTTGGAGGGGGTCTATTGGTAGTAGTAGTATTAGGATTGGAGGGGTCTAGTGGTAGTAATAGTAGAGTTGGAGGGGTCTAGTAGTAGTAGTAAGTTGGAGAGGTCCTAGTAGTAGTAGTAAAGTTGGAGGGGTCCTAGTAGTAGTAGTAGAGTTGGAGGGGGTCCTAGTGGTAGTAATAGTAGGATTGGAGGGTCCTAGTAGTAGTAGTATAGTAAAGTTGGAGGGTCTAGTGGTAGTAATAGTAGAGTTGGAGGGTCCTAGTAGTAATAATAGAGTTGGAGGGTCCTAGTAGTAGTAGTAGAAGTTGGAGGGTCCTAGTAGTAGTAGTAAAGTTGGAGGGTCCTAGTGGTAGTAATAGTAGAGTTAGGGGAGTCCTAGTAGTAGTAGCTAGAGTTGGAGGGTCCTAGTAGTAGTAGTAGTAAGTGGAGGGGTCTAGTAGTAGTAGTAGAGTTGGAGGGGTCTAGTAGTATGTAGTAGAGTTGGAGGGTCCTAGTAGTAGTAGTAGAGTTGGGGTCCTAGTAGTAGTAGTAGTAGAGTGGAGAGGGTCCCTAGTGGTGGTAGTAGAGTTGGAGGGGTCTAGTAGTAGTAGTAGTAGAGATGGAGAGGGGTCCCTAGTAGTAGTAGTAGAGATGGAGGGGTCTAGTAGTAGTAGTGGAGTGGAGGGTCCTAGTAGTAGTAGTAGGGATTGGAGGGGTCTAGTAGTGTGGTAGAGATGGAGGGTCTAGTAGTAGTGTAGAGATGGAATTCTAGTAGTAGTGAGTGGGTGGAGGGGTCTAGTAGTAGTAGTAGTAGAGATGGAGGGGTCTAGTAATGGTAGTAGAGATGGAGGGGTCTAGTAGTTGTAGGCCAGAGATGGAGGGGTCCTAGTAATGGTAGTAGAGATGGAGGGGTCCTAGTAGTGGTAGTAGAGATGGAGGGGTCCTAGTGGTAGTAATAGTAGAGTTGGAGGGGTCCTAGTAGTAGTAGTAGAGATGGAGGGGTCCTAGTAGTGGTAGTAGAGATGGAGGGGTCCTAGTAGTAGTAGTGGAGTGGAGGGGTCCTAGTAGTGGTAGTAGAGTGGAGGGGTCCTAGTAGTAGTAGTAGAGATGGAGGGGTCCTAGTAGTAGTAGTGGAGTGGAGGGTCCTAGTAGTAGTAGTAGTAGAGTTGGAGGGGTCCTAGTATTGGTAGTAGTAGAGTTGGAGAGGGGGTCTAGTAGTAGTAGTGGAGTGGAGGGTCTAGTAGTAGTAGTGAAGTAGAGTTGGAGGGTCTAGTAGTAGTAGTAGTAGTAGAGTTGGAGGGGTCCTGAAAGTAGTAGTAGTGGAGTGGAGGGGTCTAATGTGTGTGTAGAGATGGAGGGGTCCTAGTAATGGTAGTAGAGATGGAGTGGTAGTAGAGATGGAGGGGTCCTAGTGGTAGTAATAGTAGAGTTGGAGGGGTCCTAGTAGTAGTAGTAGAGATGGAGGGGTCCTAGTAGTGGTAGTAGAGATGGAGGGGTCCTAGTAGTAGTAGTGGAGTGGAGGGGTCCTAGTAGTGGTAGTAGAGTGGAGGGGTCCTAGTAGTAGTAGTAGAGATGGAGGGGTCCTAGTAGTAGTTGTAGAGTTGGAGGGGTCCTAGTAGTAGTAGTAGAGATGGAGGGGATGAGAAGGGATGGAGGCACTAGGAGTCACACACTTACCAGGTAAAAGATGTTGACAGGTGGTGTAAGAGAGTGTAGTTTGTCGTGGCCGGTGAGTAAAGTGTCTCTGATAGTGAATGGTTGAGCACCTGTGTAGACGGACGTGTAATAGGTGTCCTAAAGGCCTTGTGACAACCAGTAGTCTCATTGTTTACATGGTCATTTGTACGGAAGTAACCTCTGTTTATTCACTGTTTTTACCGCTGTTGATTGCTGTTTCTGATTACAACAGTAGATGGTGTCTTTTGATGGTTATATACAAGATTAATGTAATCCTAACCGTGTTTATTACAATACATGTGTATAGAAGGAGCGAGGAGTTGTTCCAAGTTGTACAGCTTGTTGTACAGCATGTAAAGTGCTAAGGAGTTACGTTACAGTGAACGCTCGGGAGTGGGGTCACTTGGTAACTCCGTCGCTAACATTCCTCTATGGTAGACGGGTTTTTGAAGGTCCCTCATTATGTGTGTAGTGTTTTTGATGTTCCTGTCTATGGTTATACTCTGATTGTTAAATAGATTAGTTATTTATTCTTTGTTTGTTTGGCGCGAGCGTGGGACAGTGCCTTTGGGTGCCATCGACTCGCTGTGCAGTGGTGCCAAACTTACGGATCTGGCAGTTCTATTGATTTCACTCACAAGCGTGGGCTTATGACATTTCTACTAAGTTTAGCAATCCAATCCATTTTAACTGATCAACGACAGTGAAAACATTTGTAAATTATTAGAGTGAAGCGTTTTGACGGTGCGGTGAGAGGGAAATGCTGTGCTGGTGAGTGTTTTGTATTTAGTGGTGGGTGGAAACATGGCAACGTGGCCTCGTGGCGGAGTCAATACGGGTGTGTGCGCGGGAGGTTTAGTGGGAGACGAACCCGCGGTAGGGAGGGAGTTTGTTGCGCCTGCTCCGGAACTGCGAACACCCCCCTCCCCCCACGACCTCTGCTTTCCTACAAGCTCAAACTGCTCTGGGATTAAGATGGGCAAGGCATAATGAGCGGCCATCACCTACGGGATCAGCAGGAGGGCCCACAGGCGGCTCCGGGGAGCCCACAGCGGGACACGTCTCTGTGAGGGTGCCAGCCTCCTGTGAGCTAATGACGTAGTTCACCAACCCACCAAATATTTTTCATGAGTAATGTGCCAATAACCACCTCAAGGACCAGTTTGTATGGAAAATTGTTGGTGGAGGTGGATAGAGAGTGTGTGGAGGAGGTAGTGGTTGTGTGTGGACCCGCCCAAACACTGTAGACGACTGGTGTTGTGATCGTGGAACCCATGAAGTTATCGTAAAGACGGGAGTTTATACAGTGCATCAGGACATATCATGCTAGTGTACATACCGGTGAGTAACTCATATATCACATTTGTGTATCCTCCTATGTCCTTGTAGTCCCTGCTCTCTGTTTATTTGTGCTTCCTCTTGTGTTTTTGTGTAGAGTATTTGTTGCCAGACAGCTGGTGGACGGTGTTCCTGTTGTCAGAAGGTGTACCTTGCCTACGTTCCACTTGTGTACAAACAGGCGATACTTGGGAGTGCCAGTGTAGTTTTAGGTGGTCACGTCGACGGCGGAGGTGGTCTGTAGCTGGGTGGATTTACACACCATCGTCAGCAGTCGCTCTTGGCTAACCTTCACAACGTTGGATTTCTGGGACGTTTTCTCTTCCTTATGGTCGTCATACACCCCTGTTCTTGCTGGGAACATAAAAGCTACGACAGGAGAACGGGAGAGGAGTTGAGATTCCCCTAAGATCTGTCGGATACAGTAAGGCAGATATACTGTACTGACGCCATAATGCAGGACAATGGAAGTGTCGGTTGGCACGTAAACTACGATGTATAAACCCGTGTTTAACGCAGCTTACGGGGTAACAGTGAGAGTTAGAAGCACTGTAATGAATCGCTGTGAGAGTTTGGTGGTGGTGGTACTGGGGAGGTTGTAGCAGCAGGGGGAGAGGGGCGAGGAAGGAGGGAGCGAGCGGGAGGAGTCTCAACCTCATATTCCCTAGTCGTTAGCACAAGTTTGGGCATAATTTTACTTACACCAAGTAAAGGAGGAGCAGAAATTGATGATATAATGCCAAACCACTAAGACCTTATCCACGGATTATTGTATCAGTGAAAAACATTATATAAATCAAGTTAGGCTCGTTCATACACAGCGTTAGGGCTCAGAAACATATGTAGGGCAGATAATAATGAAAGAGACGAGACAATGAGTAGAAGAATAGATAACTGGTGAAAGGACACAGAATAGGAGAGCATAATACACAACGGTGACACTGAAAGAGATCACCTTCACGATAGTGGGGAAGACGTTGAGCAAGACACACCTGACGTACACCCCCCCTCCTGTACTGTACGTTCTGGGTTGAGAACTTTTTAAATTTTGAAGAAAATCAGTAGATCGTGATATAATGATGTTATAAAGAGGAGATGTAACAACATGCCAGATAACGCGAACGTCTTGTTGGGTTACCAAGAGAATTTTTTAACATCTTGATATTTTCCAATTCTTTTTCTCGTGGTGCCGCGCACTTCGCAAGTAGCGCATCATTTAGGCCGCACTGCAAGACGAAAATCCTGAAGGAAGACGTGTGTGGTGACGAACGAAGTGGAGGAGCCTGGGAGATGGAGGGAGGAAAGTGAGATTGAAGGAGACACTTTGGTGGAAAATAATATAACCTCTGAGAAGTAGTGGACCACAGGGAGTAGAAAGTAACGAAAGTTTGGAGGAAAAAGCTGGTTACTAAAACCCTTCTTAAGTGAAAAACACAAATTAAAATTATCCTGGGGGAGGGGGGACCATAATTAAGAGTATAAATAGTGTTTTGGTTGGTGGCAGTGAGCTGGGACACAAGGTATGGGAGGTTGTTGGAGAAAGATGATGAAATACGATAAGGGAAATGTGTTCAGGGAGGGTGGGAAGTTACAGTAGGTTAGAGTAATTTTTATTATTTTGTGTATGTGTTTGGTGTGATTATAATTGTTTTAGTTAAGTTATAAGCGTGTTTACGGTGTGATACGGGACTCATCAAGGTGTGGAGTTGAAATAAGCCTATTTTTGGAACAAAGACATGGAGGTTGATGGCAGCGAAGCAAGACAAAGACTAGTTTGAGGCCTGCAAGGGACAACTTAACCTGTAATAAAGAGCAAAAAAGGCAAGGTTAAGTTCCTGCGTGTTTCTAACAATTCCCAGATCTTGACAGTTACAAAGAGAAGCGTTGCCAAGGAACAAAGGGGATGTGGGATGTGAAAATCACCTCTAAAGACGATGGGAGGTAAAAAAAAAGAGGAAAGTTAAGAGGTGGGAAGGAAACTGTACAAGAGAGATGGTGTAGGGGTGCTAAGAAACAGTGGAAGAATATAAATAGACCCAGGAAAGGAGAGGCTAATAATAAATGGAATTGTGTATGTGGTCGGACATATTGTTAATTTTTAAGTCTAGAAATTCGATTGAACTGTAAAATAATTTTTGTATACAACTGCATAAACTTGAAGGCTCTGGTAACAGTGAGAACAAGATATACTGTACACGAGAGTAACTTAGGACGTGTGGACCAGGTACGTTAGGGAACAATTGGTGTGGCCGCCAAGTTCGGCTCCTCCTCTCCAAGGTTGGACCATGCTGCCCGTCGCCCATTTTGAGTATTTTTAGACGTCTTGTTCTTCAGTATTACTAGCTTATTTACATTTAGTCCTTTTAAACGGGGTATTTATCACTATAGGCAGAAGTGTGTCAAAGCTCTTGTGCAAACTTACTTCAAAATGGAGAAGTGAATAAAATGTGTTAAGTATGCGACGTGTTCCGCGAGATTCCATTTGGCTTTGTTTACAACGTGCGCTGCCAGAGGTCTGGGACGTATGTTATCTTACTTTGTCAACAACAATAAGTTATTATTATTCACATTAAAACTTTATTATGTTATGATTATTTATCAAAATGGACTGATATTATTATGTGATTATTTATACAGGCGTAAATAGCGTGGGAGTAGTGGAAAGTGTGTCCTTCACACTACTGATTACAGTAGGTAGCGGCGGTGGCTGACGCACGATTCCACGGGTTGGTAAAAGTACTGCAAATTGGTGCTGAGTTGCAGACGGGAAGGTCAGCGGTTGGGTAATGCTACGTGCTGCACAACGGAATCAAGGATATAGCCGCTACTGGTTTGGATGGAATATTGTATGAGCAAACCCTGCCCGTGCCTCACACTAGAAAGACTATCCACAGATTGTTTTTTCGAGCACGACTTGTTTTCCCCGTCGTACTGTAAAACGTTAGTCAGTATGTTCAGCTGCGTAACACACGCGCACCTCCATTATGATGCAGATACAACTCTCCGAGAAGTAATATATTTCCTTCAAGGCCACAGTTTCTTGTGCTGGGCTGATATGAAAGTGGTCAGGGTTTAGCTCGTGCAGTTTCAAAACATCGTTTTTTATGGTTTCCACGTACTCTGTAGCCATCTGAGAAGCGCTCTTGGAGGCCGAGGAGGAACCTGGAACATGTCCCAGGTAGAGACAGAGATAGGGGGGAGTGTTACCTTGCCTTATTGGTTAAGTGTGAGTCAGCCGGGTAAGAGTATTCGTGATGTTGGATGTTGGAATAAGAACATAAGAATGGAGGAAACTGCAGCGGGCCTATTGGCCAATACTGGGCAGTCCCGTTTACACCTAACCCCTATTGCTCATATAAGCATCCAACCTATGTTTGAAGCTATTCAGCATATTCGAGTACTCTCTCTCTCTCTCTCTCTCTCTCTCTCTCTCTCTCTCTCTCTCTCTCTCTCTCTCTCTCTCTCTCTCTCTCTCTCTCATACAAGGACGTCACTGAACAAAAGGTTTCCCCTCACGAGAGCCACGAAGGTACCTGAAGCGTAACCTTCTCTTGCAGCTCTCGGGAAAATTGGGAAAAATTTTATGACCTTTATTAGACATTGTTAAGGGTCAGGGTAAATGTGTAATTGTTCTTAATTGTCCCTATTTAATTGGCTAAAGGCGTAATTCTTTGTGAGGCAGAAGAGTTTCTTTGTTGATGAAGGAAGGAAAGGGAGAGTATACAATGACACGTAAGTAGACTGCGGGATATTAAGTGAAAGGTGGGCATTGTTTGTTGAGTTTCTGATGCTATAATGAGGCCAGGTGTGTGTGTGTGTGAGAGAGAAGGTGAGTGGGGTGAAATATGTTTGTGTTGGAGGGTGAGTGGTGTGAAGTGTGTTGGAGGGGGGTGATGTATGCATGTGTTAGAGGATGAATGAGGTAAAGTGTGTGAGAGAGAGAGTTGGGGTGTGTGTGTCTGCATGCAAGCTAGTGACAGGGACACGTGGTGTGTGTCTATACGGGGGTGAATACTCGTTTGTGTCTTATGTATACGGGGGAACTTTGTTTGGGGAGGTAAAGCAGTGGAGTTTGCTCGGTAAGGTAAGGAAATGCCTCTTGTTAAGACCCGTCCTGGCGTTACTTGTTGAGGCGCCTTGCACTAATGAGGAGGGAGGACGGGTCTACACTCGCCCTTGTTGATAATTCATTACTTGACGGGATCACTGGGCACTGTGTGTGTGTGTGTGTGTGTGTGTGTGTGAAGGTTTACACAGAGATAAAGGGAAACACACGCCCTAAGACTGCAGGGTTGAACCAGGTGTGTTTATGTTGTGGATCAAGAAGGTGAAAAAAATCAAGGTGAAGACCAAGCTGAATGTCGGAGGGTCTTATGTCTCTTGAAACTCAGCCATGAATAAATGAAACTTGGTGTGAATACTGTATGTTGTTTACTGTATGTTGTTTGTGTGGTGAAGGTGATGTAAGAGTGAACATTACGTCATAACATGAATATCTTTATCTGAACAATGTGTCATTTGCGTATTTGTATTTTTTATAACAAATAACAAATTTTTAATGTTTTTTGTCTCAGATTTCATTGCAACATATATTATTACTCCCCGAACAGAGGGGTTCCGGCTATTCATTTATGTCCGCCCGTTATTAGAGCTGTTGTATACCTCAACAGCAGCCTGATTTACAGGAGTGGCAGGTCTCCTGACTGAGGCCATAAGGTCAAAGGTCAAGGTTACTAGATCCCATTCATAAAAAGTGTGTATCATCATAACGAGTATTAGTGTTTATCGTCACGACGCATACAGTGTTTACCTGTAGAGAGGAAACTTGGTCTGTCAGGCCACCCAGCGGGTAAAAATTGTTTCTTTGTGAGGCAACACAACCATTCTTTATCCTTTTTTGTGATGGAAGTGATGTTGTGTGTGGATCACATTTTATTCCTATAAATGGAGGTGTCACAGTTACAGCAGTCCGGTATAGCGACGTAGTTTGACTTGTTCACACATCAGTCTGTCTCCCACAACAAAATATTAAACAACTTTCACTGTGTTACACTTAGTTAACTTATCGTATAACACATAATTATATGGAGTCCACGATATAAACTTTTTCTCATTACAATTATCATATGAATGAGTTGTGGTCACGACTTGGGCTGTTTCATGTTTTCATGTGTGTGTGTGTGTGGGGGGGGTCCTTAACTTGTTCAGATGAAATATTTCTTGTGTCTTGTCTTGATTTAGTGATGAACAGCTGTAACTATTCAGAGGGAGGCAGAGACTGGGGAGGTTGGGAGAATGTCGAAGTTGTGATCCCGGAGAGAAGCAGAAAATCTGGGAGGATTGTTAAAGACATCCCGAATGTTTGGAGAGAAGGGCCCTGGTCACCAACCCTCAGGCACCTTTATTCATTGATCGAACTCGGCCCCGGATGTAGACCATATGTGTGTTTGTTCGCTACTCAAGCTAGACATATATAGCTGTTGGTTATGTAATATGACGGTAGGATCCAAACTTTTTGACTGAATCGACAATTTCCTTGTGTTATTGTGTATAGGTAGCGCTCACCTGAAGGCACATGTCTGTTAATTAAGAGCACTGGAGTGAGAGATGATATAGTGAGTTACCTGAACCTGAGTGATATGAGAAAAAGGTCCTTATGTTTATAGCATATTAGGTCTCTCTCTCTCTCTCTCTCTCTCTCTCTCTCTCTCTCTCTCTCTCTCTCGTCCCTTCCACCCCCCCCCATCACCTCTCTCTGCCTTCTCTGTCCGTCCATCACCCCCAAACATCCCCAACATTAACTTTACTAATTGGAGGAACCGGTCTAGCCAAGCGGGTTTTTACTTCTCTGTAGAAAAGACTAATGTTGGAGTGTTGGGGGCGTGTTGTGCCCGCCATTACCAGCAACCACTACTACTACCACTACCAACGACTGTAAAAATGGCCTCCAGCCTCCCCCAATAGCCATTCCTTCGCCACCATTTTATTACCTTAATATTAAATACCCTAATACATAAGCAGCTATCCTAGCTGTGTTGAGTTAGTTGAGCTGCAGATCTATGCGGCATTCAGTGACTGTAGCCTCATAGTCAATATCTGCAGCTGTTGTCGGCTTTTGGGCCGATGCTCTCGTCCCCCTGAGGCAGAGAAAAGCCGACTTAAGGAGAGAGAAGGACAGTCGACATCTCATCTAGGCTGTAACATAACTTCTGGGCTGCTGCTTCTGTTCGGAGATCACCTCCGCGAGTCTGGCGTAGAAACATCTTGCACTTGGTCCCATCCCACCAGAGGTTGTGAACACTAGAGGAGTGAAGCTGCCTTGATCAACGTTCTGAATTCTCTCCCCGTATGCCCTTATCTTGTCGTTCTCGTTCCTCCTGTGTGCAGCATGGAGAGCTAAGTTACGGTGACATGCGGCCATGGGATAAAAAATCCTGATGTCGAAGAAGGCTCGCTGTCCCCGCGTCCAGGATCCTCGAGCACTGACGTCCACACGGGCTTCGTTAGATGTGTTTGAAGTCCTATGTTGGAAATTCTCATCGTCCAATGGAAGGAGGGTCGGTTCTACCCTGACATCACGGCAGATTTCCTTCAACATATTTGCTGTGAGATCCCGTACTTCGTCATGCCTCATGCATATGAAGCCCCCTTTCTTGTACTACTACTACTACCACGACTGCTAACATTACTACTACTGCTACTACTACCACTACCATCACCACTACCACTATCACCACCACCACCACTACTACTACCACTACTATTGCCATGACCTCTACTGCCACCCCCACTATTAGTACTACTACTAGCGTACCATCACTACTACTGTCACTGCCACCACCTCCACCATCACTACCACAACCACCGCCACCACCACTACCACACAACCATCTCCACCGTCACCACCGTCGATTTAATGGAGGGGCCGGATACGTTGGTTGTAATAATCAGAAACGATAAGAACAATTGTATCGTTGCTGTTGTAGTGTGTGGTAATTGTGGTAGTAGTCCAGCAGTCAGCCCAGATGGCGTGGCCCAGAAACGGTAATAGAGGTGGTTTGCGTGGTAGTGTGTGTGTGTGTGTGTGTGTGTGTGTGTGTGTGTGTGTGTGTGGTTAGTGGGTGTGGTATTAGCTATTAGTGGTGGTTTAGTAAAATTAGGATAATGTGAACCTCTCTCTCTCTCTCTCTCTCTCTCTCTCTCTCTCTCTCTCTCTCTCTCTCTCTCTCTCTCTCTCTCAGTATATAGTGTTGTTAATTATTAGTGATGGTGGTGTATGGTGTTGGTGAGGGAAGTTATGATAGTGGTAGTGTATAGTTGTTATAATGATGGCGTGTGGTGGTAAACTATGATGTTGTATGGTGTTGTGTAGTGAATGGTGAAGGTAAGGTTATGGCGTATGGCAGTAAGGTATAAATTTTATAACAAGTTTGGGAACTGTGTGTGTGTGTGTGTGTGTGTGTGTGTGTGTGTGTGTGTGTGTGTGTGTGTGTGTGTGTGTGTGTCCCAGAGGGCGGTTTTCCTTGGGTTAGTCCAGCCTTCCGTGTGTGTGGGTCATAAAGGTAGGCTCAGTTATCCATGGGTAAGTGTCGTCCTCCGTGGGTCAGGGTGGTGGGTCGTCATCGTGGACCAGGGGTTGGTGGTCGGCCGTCAGCATGGGTCAGAGGTGGGTGGTTGATCATGCGTGTGGGCCAGGGGTGGTTGGTGAGTCATCATGGACCAGGGATGGGTGGTGGGTCATGGGTTTAGGCCAGGAGTGGGTGGTAGGTCGTCAGTGGGGGATGGGTCGTGGGTTTAGGCCAGGAGTGGTCGTCAGTGTGGGCCGGGGATGGGTGGTGGGTCGCCTCAGGGAGACCGTGTACCCACCTCACTCCTCCGAGTACCTGGCAGGGAAGTGTGCGAGGCTGATGTGTACCACGTGGGCAATAAGACCCTCCAGCCACCCCTTAGTCTCCAGCCCTTACCCATCAAGCCCTTAGCCCCTGGCCCTTACTTCCCAAGCGCTTAGTCTCCAGCTCTTATTCCTCAAGCCCTTAGTCTCTTTCCAACTCTTAGTCCCTCAGTCCCCTTACTCTCAGCCCTCCTCTTACTCTCAGCCCCCTTCCTCTTACCCTCAGCGCCCCCCCCCCCCGGCGCCACACCCAGGATAATGGAGGAACACTTGGGTTGAGTAGAAATGTGCATGACTACTGGATATGGGAGATTAAGGCAGGCTGGGGGGGGGGGCGGCTGACTAAGTACTGGAGTGGGGAGTGGGGCCTGGATGGGGTGCCTGGCGAAGGATGGGGAAGTAGATTAAATGGGGGGTTTAAGAAAGCATGGGGAGGTAGACTAAATGGGGATAAATATAGGAAAGTAAACTAAACGGTAAGAAACGATGAGGAGGTAAACTACAGTGACCTAAAGTAAACTGTGAAGGTAAGCACTAGAGGAGGAGTGATTTGCCTTAAGTATGTATAGAAAAGATCTTTGAGCGTCATAATAATAATAATAATAATAATAATAATAATAATAATAATAATAATAATAATAAACCGTAAAGGGAGGGAGCGGCTTAGTTATATGACGTCATCTTGTCCGCCATCTTTGTGACGTAGCGGAAATCGGGGCCTCCTAACACCTTCCATATGTCAGGGGGGAAATAGAACCTGCGAGCCTTTGGTAGCGTCATCGCCCAGGTCGTATACGGTAGTGGAGAAAGTGTCAAGAATCCTGTCAGTGTAGTAAGAGAGGCGAGGGGCAAACGGTGTACTGAGGTGGAAGGTGAGAGAGAGAGAGATGGGGGTGAGTATGATGACAATGATATATGGAGAGAGAGGAGGGTGAAGTGGGTGACTGCAGCTGAGAGGGGCGAGGAGTGGTACAGGTGAAGGGGTGGAAGGTGACCACTCCAGGTAATACCCACCATCTGCTGTACTTGCTGGGATGGTACCTGTATTATCATAGATAGAATGTACTTCCATATTTCATGGTTAGGGGATATTAAAAATGGTAGTCCTTTCATGGTACTATGGCGGCTAGTACTGCACATAAATAAGAATAAAAGACACTACAGTAGGTCTATTGGTCCATGTGAGGCAGCTCCTGTTTACACTCAACCATTATCACTCATATATCTGTCCAGAGTATATTTGAAGCTTCCCAACCAGTTTGAGTTAATGTTGATAACTTGTTCCACTCACCCACTACTGTGTTTCCGAGTCTTTGTTTACTTCATTCACAATAAAGGTAAATTCTTTTACTTAAAACTACCGCCCCTTAGGTGAAGTATAACTTAGCTATATCACGTTTATTTAACTCCACCTTCAATTTGTGTTCTTGTACCGTATCGACTAATATTCTACGACTCTCAAAGAAATGTAAATACAGTTTTCTTAATCTGTCTCTAAATGAAAGGTTCTCTTTGTCTGTGATAACTTTGTCATCCTCTCGATGTTTACAAAGGAATCTACGAGCATATACATCCATAGTACAGTGACGAAAACTGTGACGTCTCACATAGCTTCGTGAGATAACATTGCTTCCCCTGTCACTAGCGCTTCTAGATATGACCCCTTGTACTTTGTTGTTGTATTTATTTCGTCTATAAACACATTGCTGACTAGGTTTTAGGTCCATACTTAAAAATCTTTATTACAATCGGATTTTCCCTATTATATCTCCAGTGTACAGATGGTAGTTGGGTTCGTTACCATTTTCTAGCCTTAGAACTAACAGTTTGCTACATTACATGTATGGAAATCAAACATTGCGGAGGTGAACACTCGCCTCTGATAGCACCGAGGGAAGAAGTATGTCTGTTCTTTTATTATTATGAATAAAATTTAACAGCAAACATCTCTGAGAATCTTTAAAGAGCAACGTTAAAAGGAATTTACCTCCCCTAGTACTGGTAGGGGATAACAGGGCTGGGGAAGGATGCCTCTGCCACTGTCAGATACCAAGTATACTGAGAGAGAACAGTGTGGGGGTGAGGGGAGGGAGGTATACTATTATCTCGACGCTGACGGTTTTTTAATGCAGTATTGAATGAGTGTATCCTTGTGGAGGTATAGGGGGTGGGAGGAGGTACAGGGAGGTGGGGAGGAGGAGGAGGTAGAGGTTCAGAAGAGGTAGGGTGGGGGTAACCATGGTGACACTAAGGTAACTTAATTGTTGCTACGAAGTGGTATTTCCCTCGCACAGGCCCCAGCATTATACCCGGGGTCCGAATTCTTAGAGTTACCCCTTATCCTCCTCCGCCTCCTCTCAACTGGTGGTATGAGGGAACGTTTAATTGGCTCCTTTTAATTGGCTACACCAAAGATGGCGTCAAATTTGCATAGAGACTTTACCGTCATTATTTGGGTTCTGTCGTTCCCAGATTGTTAGAGATGAAACGAAGTTCATGGAGCGAATCATTAAAATTATGACGTGTAAATCCCGCGTCACAACCTCATTATTTTACCCTAGAAGTAGTTATGATAAAACCCAGTGAGAGGTACAGGTGACCTTACTTGGCTCTAAGAATCTTAGCCCAAGATCCCGGCCAGGGGTACTGTTTTGGTGTCGATAACTCTTCAAATGGACCCCACGCTGTCCTACTGGACCCTGATTTACTGTAACCTAACTTAATCAATCCATTTCCAGATTAAGTTATGGCGATTTGATTTGAAGCCAATTACGACAATAGAGCCCATTACGACCAAGTATATTAGAACCTGGGCTGATTAGCACTCAGACTTACCCTATAGGATTGATGCCTGCCAGTGTTACAAGGACTGCGTGAGCTAGGGTCTACAGGAAGGGCTACAACTGTGGTAGCTATAGCTAGGCTCGGGGACTGGGGCGATGGTCAGAATATGACGTGTCACTATAGGGCAACGAGGAGCACTAGGGGTAAGACTACGACTACTCCGGTATTAGGTTAATGCTACGAGCAAGACTACGACTGACTTCTCAGCTACAGCTAGTGGAGGGGACGAGGGCCAGGACTACTGCAGCGAAGGCGGAGACCAGGGTTAGGGCTAGGTGCGGGGACCAGGGTTAGGGATATGTGTGAGGATCAGGGTTAGGGCTAGGGGCGGTGACCAGGGTTAGGGCTAGGGGCGGGGACCAGGGTTAGGGATATGTGTGAGGATCAGGGTTAGGGCTAGGGGCGGTGACCAGGGTTAGGGCTATGTGTGAGGACTAGAGGGGCGGGGACCAGGGTGTGGTGATAGCAGGGTGTAGTGCCGGAGATCAATATATATGTCAGTATATGATGATATACGGCGTGTCCAGGCGGCGGCGGCGGCGGAGGCAGCGGTGGTAGCGGCGGCGGCAGCGGTGGTAGCGGTGGCGGCAGCGGTGGCGGCAGCGGTGGCGTCAGCGGTGGTAGCGGTGGCGTCAGCGGTGGTAGCGGTGGCGTCAGCAGCAGCAGCAGCACTAGAACGCTTAAAACAGCAGTAGGATCATCATTGCAGCGCCATCATGTGTGTTGGAGAGTTGATGCGGATGTCATTAAAACAAGACGACGTGGCAGAAGAGGCAGACCAGGGCACTACACCAGTCATAGTGTCTCGTGCTGGCGGCCTCACCACGCAGGAAGAACACGATCAATAAATGTTTAATTTTTATTACTCTCATTGATGAGTCGGCCAGCTGTTGGAGAGGTTCACTACAACACTCACTAGATGGTTCAAGTGTTGGAGAGGTTCACTACAACACTCACTAGATGGTTCAAGTGTTGGAGAGGTTCACTACAACACTCACTAGATGGTTCAAGTGTTGGAGAGGTTCACTACAACACTCACTAGATGGTTCAAGTGTTGGAGAGGTTCACTACAACACTCACTAGATGGTTCAAGTGTTGGAGAGGTTCACTACAACACTCACTAGATGGTTCAAGTGTTGGAGAGGTTCACTACAACACTCACTAGATGGTTCAAGTGTTGGAGAGGTTCACTACAACACTCACTAGATGTGTTAAACTTCTGTCACTTCCTCTTGCTAACTGTCTGTGTATCTGGCCTGACGTACTGCAGTGTGGGAGCTGACATAACTGCAGTGTAGGGGCTGACATAACTGCAGTGTAGAGCTGACATAACTGCAGTGTAAAGCTGACAGCTGCAGTGTAGGGCTGACACAATTGCAGTGCTGCCTTTACTAACTCCCCTCACAAAGAGTTGGAATCTGTCGCATTCTGTGCCCCCCCGCCTTTCTCCACTCTGGTGCAGTGCCAGTCTGTGCTGCACTGTAGACTGTGTGCCAGTGACAAGTTTAATTATGCTACCAATCTGTGTTACAGCTCCAGACTATGTTACAATCTGTACTTCAGCGACAGTCTTAAGTACCCAGACAGTGCTGCAGTGACAGACATAAGTGCCCAGACAGTGCTGCAGTGTGAGTCTTAAGTACCCAGACAGTGCTGCAGTGACAGACATAAGTGCCCAGACAGTGCTGCATTGTGAGTCTTAAGTGCGCAGACAGTGCTGCAATGACCAGACATCAGTGCCAGACAGTGCTGCATTGACGGTTTAAGTACCCAGACAGTGCTGCGGTGACAACATAAGTGCCAGACAGTGCTGCAATGTGAGGTCTTTGGTGCCCAGACAGTGCTGCAGTGACAGACGCAAGTGCCCAGACAGTGCTGCAGTGTAGGTCTTAAAGTACCCAGACAGTGCTGCAGTGACAGACATAAGTGCCCAGACGGTGCTGCAGTGACGGTTTAAGTGCCAGACAGTGCTGCAGTGACAGACATAGAATTGCCCAGACGGTGCTGCAATGTGAGTCTTTGAAATGCCAGACAGTGCTGCGGTGACGAGACATAAGTGCCCAGACGGTACATTGACAGTTTAAGTGCCCAGACAGTGCTGCAGTGACAGTTTAAGTGCCCAGACAGTGCCAATGACTTTGCAGGGCACCCATTATACAGGTGGTGCATCTTATCACACACACACACACACACACACACACACTATCGAAAAATGGTTACAATGATAGAGTGAGGCCTAGAGGTGAAAATAGGGAAATAGACTGAGAAACACCAGGGGAAGGGGGTGGGTGGGGGGGGGTGGTTCCAACAATACCGTAGAAAAATTAAAAATCACGGAAAAACAAAACCTCGTGAAAAAATCGAACCCTTTAAAAAATAAAAACCCCGTGGAAAAAATGGCAATAATAAAACCCTGGAAAATATATCGCCCCCCCCCAAAATAAATAAATAAATAAATAAAAAAATCAACGGAACTAAAAACAAAACAAAAAAACAGAGATAAATAAATTTATATCCAGAGCAAAACGAAAACATGAAATAGATTGTGAAAAGGATAAAACAAAATTGAAATAACAGGGAATTAAATAGATCCTGTAAAAGAAAGATGAAAAACGGCAAAAATAAAAGATTTAGGAGTGAAAAAAAAAGATGAGAATAATATCAAATATATGAAATAAAACTGAGATAAAAAAAAACCCATAAAGAAAGATGATAAACAACATATCCAGAAAATATATAACAGCAAAAGACAAGGAAACATGAGATATAACAATGTAAATGAGAGTAATAAAATATTAGATAAACCGGATCAAACAAAGATAATGAAAAATAAACCGAGAAAACAAACCCAGATTAAAATAACAGAGTTTAATCGTAGTTGAGACAGAGTGGTGGCGTGAGTATCGTGTAAAAATTCGGTTTCCTTACAGTCGAGAGAGCTGGCGGGCGGGACGGGCGTGTGTGTGGCGCCCCTCTCAACACTGTCACACATACTGGTAGGGGAGGGTTGATGACCGTGGGTGGTGGCAGTGATAGTAATAGTGGTGGTAGTAGTGGTGGTAGTAGTGGTGATGATGATGGTAGTAGTAGTAGTGATGGTGGTAATGGTAATAGTAGTATTGGTAGTAGTGATGCTGGCGGTGACAGTAAATAATGGTGGTAGGGTGGTAGTAGTAGTTATAGTAGTGGTGATGGTTGTAGTAGTAGTAGTAGTGGTAGTAGTGGTGATGGTTGTGGTAGTAGTGATAGTAGTGGTGATGGTTGTGGTAGTAGTGATAGTAGTGGTGATGGTTGTGGTAGTAGTAGTAGTAGTAGTATTGGTGGTAATAATATTAGGAATAGTGGGGTGCTAGTAGTTGTGGTGGTAGTTGTGTTATTAGTAGTGGTAGTGTTGATAACAGTGGTAGTGGTAGTGTGTGTGTGTGTGTGTGTGTGTGTGTGTGTGTGTAAGTATGTGATGGTGTACGTGTGTGAGTTAAAGAGAAGGGGAGGTATGGGAGAGGGGAGAGACTCATCAGATTTATGCAGCAGGACAAAGGGAGAGCCGTGGGGAAGTATTTTTGCTTGTGTGCTTATTGTTCAACACGTTCTCCTCGCCTGCATGTGTTAGGGCGTGTGGGTGTGTCGGTGGAGGGGGGCGTGGGGGTGTGTTGGGGGAGGGGGCGTGGGGTGTGTTGTTGGGGAGGGGCGTGGGGGGTGTGTTGTTGGGGAAGGGCGTGGAGGGTGTGTTGGGGAAGGGGGCGTGGAGGTGTGTTGGGGAAGGGGGGCGTGGAGGGTGTGTTGGGGAGGGAAGTGGGATGTTTGTTGGGGAAGGGCGTGGACGGTGTGTTGGGGAAGGGGGCGTGGAGGTGTGTCAGGGGAGGGGGCGTGGAGGTGTGTCAGGAGGGCGTGGAAGTGTGTTGGGGAAGGGCGTGGAGGTGTGGGGGAGGGCGTGGAAGGTTTGCTGGGAAGGGGGGCGTGGAGACTGTGTTGGAAGGGGGCGTGGAGGGTGTGTTGGGGAGGGCGTGGAAGGTTTGCTGGGGGGAGGGGGGCGTGGAGGTGTGTTTGCCGGGAAGGGGCGTGGAGGTGTGTCAGGGAGGGGCGTGGAGGTGTGTTGGGAAGGGGGCGTGGAGGTGTGTAGATGATGTGGGTGTAGAGGTAGGGCGTATTACCCCCATCTTAACTAACTACCACTAATAACTGCTCACTGCCACACCCTTCTTCAACAGTAACATCAAGACTTGTGTTGTTGATATATGGAGTAAATACATGGTGTGGATGGGTGTGGGTATAAGGGTGGATACAGTGTAACGTGTGGGTATAGGACACGTGTTAATACAGCGTGGGCGTGAGCCATAACCCACCCACTAGTTAACCAGCAAGTCATTGAGTGTAGGAGTGTTAATCTCACCACGCTGTGTGTTAACATGGTGCGCCTCACCACACTACCACCACTACCACCACACTACTCCACCACTAACACCACTACACTACCACCACTAACACCACTACACTAGCAGCAGCACAACTGGCAGCACTACTACCACACCACCACCACACTACTACCACACCACCACCACCCACCACCACCACACTACCACCATACCACCACCACACTACTCCCACACACTGCCTACTACCCACACACTACATCACACACCACCACCACACCACCCACACCACCACATTACTACCACACCACCACACTACTACCACCACACCACCACTACTACCACCACACACCACTACCACCACCACACTACCACCACCACCACTATCACTGCCCCAGCCCTCCACCACAGAGAGGGCAGGAGGAGTAGAAGGATGATCGTGCTTTGGCCAACACCTTGGTTGGGTGACCTTACTGGACCCCCCTTCACCTTAGCTCCCTCCTTAATGAACCACGGCTTTGAAGTAGTACTGGGGAAGTGACACCACCAGGAACCAGGGAATGCCGTAAGTGACCACCAGGAACCAGGGGGAGTACCGGAAGCCACCAGAATCCCAGAGGAATTGGCAGGGATCTATAGAAAGTGACCATTGGGAGGGGGCACTAGACGGACGTCATTATATATCCATGAGGGCGGCAACGCGGCACTACCCACTACCATAACTCAGCCTCATGGGGGTGTAGGGGAGAGGAGGGGGGGAGTGTGGGGAGAGGTGTAGGGAGGGTGTGGGGGTGCTGGGGAGGGTGTGGGGGGTGTAGGGGAGGGAGTTGTGTTTTGTCACCAGGGAGAGGGAAGGGGCGTGTAGGGAGGTATCGACTCCTTCATATGTCACTGTCACGGGTTTTGTTTATTAGTCAGGTGTGGTGTCGTCTCTTGGTGCCAGGATTAATGTAGCATTTATTTTTTTTATTTGTTTTTTAGTGCGATAAGGTTTAGTTTGTTAGTTAAGTGCATAAGTACGGTACACACACACACACACACACACACACACGATAAAATAATAATTGTTGCCCCGCGTGAAACGAGGATGACCGGCCCTAGGACCACTTAAGGCGTGAATTTGTTCAAGGTGTAGATGCTGTCGCCAACACAACAACCACACCCTGAGTTAACGAGCTGCATGACCCAGTGTCAAGGAATAGTCCGAGAAGACCGGATAACTCCACTGGCCAACCATTACCCCGGAACACGATCCGCAAATCGATTAACTTCCAGGTCCCCAATTACTGCTGGGTAGACAGAGGCAAATGCTGTAAAGAAACTTGCCCATAGTTTCACCCTGCACGGGGATAGAACTCGAGTCCGCTCGCTTGCGAGGAGAGAATACTGACCATTACACCACAGGTCGCCTGGTTATACAATGCATCACACAACCAGACATACCAACCTTACCAAATTAACACGGCCTCTGTCAGTGATAGTTGCAGAGGCCACCAGACCAAGGGGTGTAGAATAATTTTTTGCTGACTCTACATTACAGTGGTGTTGGTGGACAAAATCCCTAACCTAACCTAACCTAACCTAACCTGACTCATCTAGGTACACGTACAATATCAGTAGTCGAAGGAACTGATAAGATTTTGTACTTCGGGAAATTATCTGGTTTGGTTTTGCTCAGTGGAATTTTGCCCTTGGAACTTAACGGTACAGTACGTGAAGAGTGTGGTATTAAGGTGGTGGGTGTGTGTTAGTGAGTGGAGGAAGAGTGGGATTGTGGAGGAGGAGAGGGAGAGTGGAGGAAGAGAGGGATTGAGGAGGAGGAGAGGGAGAGTGGAGGAGTAAAGGGAGTGTGGAGGAGGAGAGGGAGAGTGGAGGAAGAGAGGGAGAGTGGAGGAAGAGTGGGTTTGTGGAGGAGAAGAGGGAGAGTGGAGGAAGAGAGGGAGAGTGGAGGAAGAGTGGGTTTGTGGAGGAGGAGAGGGAGAGTGGAGGAAGAGAGGGAGAGTGGAGGAAGAGCGTGTGTGGCTGTTAACTATAGATCTTTCTAAGCGTAACACTAATGAAACAAAAAGGAAGAGATCGAGAAATATATACAAATATAAATGAATCAATTGACCAAGAAATGTGAAAATCCTTCTTATTTTATTTTTATTTTTTACTCAAAATCGCTGAATATAATGTGATAGTGACTCAACTGTATCCTATCTACCCTGGCCAGTTTGACACAACCCTGCTGGACTCTTGAAGACATATATCAAGTCTCCTCTTTACCCAATTCTGTAAAATTTAACCCCCTTATGACTACCAGCCCCGCCTGATCGTCTACCCTACCTGACCCTACACTATGTAACCCATACTTCTTCTATCCAACCGGACCTGAGTTAAACCTATATGACATCACCTGACCTAAACATCCTCCTCAGACTCACCTTGACCCGGTTCAGTCTACTTGGACCGTTATAATTCGACCTGTAACCCCAAAACCCTGAAACGCATTTATATAAACAATAACATACCCCCATTCGACCCGACACGGCCCACCCAGCCCTCGTCGATGGAACCCGATTCAATCCGACATGTTCCGACTCTGGCCGACGTGTGAGACGAGTCAGCTCCCGGGTAATTGTACACCGGGACTAAGTTTGTGTCTCGATTTGCATACATTGAGAAGTGGGAACTGAAGTTAAATGCATTCCTACTGTTGGACGACCCGGTCACACGACCCGCCATCACACGACCCGCCATCACGCTTCTCAAAGGTTCCCCCGACTTAACCCCCTCCACCCCTCTCCACCTCCCCCGCCCTCAACCGGAGATAAGGGAACTCATCGCCTCACTTATAATTAGTTCCTTCCTTAAACTTTTCCGTCATAAGTGGGAACATGAGACAACATAATATATTCTCAGGTGTTCATGTGTTGACCTTTTTCCTGGACATCTGAAGAAGAGACACCCCAACTTATATCACCTGAAGATAAACCGTCCAAACGCTAACCTAACCTAACGCTAACCTAACCAAACCTAACCAAACCTAACCTAACCTAACCTAACCTAATCTTCAGGTAATCCGTCTTCCCGAACGTGGAGAAGCGAGAATGTATTTATTTGACTCACTTGACTATGACACAAAGATGATTATCGAAACGGTGTGTGTCCTCGCCGCCTGGTACTATCTTCCTGCAGGAGGCGCCGACGGGGGGAGGAAGAAGGCTGAGATGTTTAAGAGACAGTAGAGGGTAGAGAAGGGAATGAAGGATGGGAGGAGGCAGAGGAAAGGAACAAAGGGAGAGAGAGAGATAAAGGTGGGAGACATGATGGGAGAGACGGGAGAAGAGATAGATTAAGTGGAAGGAAACTAAGTGTGAAGGGAAGGAGAGAGAATGTAGGGGAGAGGAGAGAAATACAAGGAGACAAGGAATAGAAGGAGGAACTAAAAGAGATATAGAGAGGAAGGGTGAGACGGAGAGGAGGTGAGAGGAACTAGAGAGAGAAATAGATGGAAGCAACGTACAAAGAAAAGGGCAAAGAAACAGGATAAATAGACACACACAAAGAGAGAGAGAGAGAGAGAGAGAGAGAGAGAGAGAGAGAGAGAGAGAGAGAGAGAGAGAGAGAGAGAGAGAGAGAGAGAGAGAGAGCCAGCTTTAATAATACCGATTAACAAGTTGTCATTGTCCTTGAATCTATTAACTACACTACTACACGTTTCTCCCTAATGGTGATTATGGGAGTCGTGTGTGTGTGTGTGTGTGTGTGTGTGACCTCTGTATGTAGTGGGTTATGAGTGAATAAATTGCCTTAAATAGAATGAATATGTATGAATAAGAGTGAATAATGATTATAGAAGCGGTTAACACTGACTCATCACTCACAATCACATTTACTCACACATGATCACTGACTCATCACATTTACTCACACATAATCACTGACTCATCACATTTACTCACACATAATCACTGACTCATCACATTTACTCACACATAATCACTGACTCATCACATTTACTCACACATAATCACTGACTCATCACATTTACTCACACATAATCACTGACTCGTCACTCAAACATTGGCGGATTAGTTGGGGGGAACTTTTTGTTGACGAAAAAAAAAAGTTTTAATTTATGTTCAGTAGTTGAGAGAAAATATTAGATTACTGTCAACTTTTGCTTATTGCATTAGTACTTTTATTTTTATTTATTTGGGGAAAGTTTTTATTACTTTTATTGATTGTTATTTAGTACCTTTGATTTGTATTATTTTCTACAGTATTTTAATAATTTGCGTCATTTTTATTCTTTTATTTATTTATCTTTTGCTTATTTTTTTTACTTTTATTTTCTATATTTTTTACGTAGGTTTTATTTTCTTTATTATCAGTGAAGATAATAGATATGTCAACAGGTGAAGATAATAGATATGTCAACAGGTGAAGATAATAGATATGTCAACAGGTGAAGATAATAGATATGTCAACAGGTGAAGATAATAGATATGTCAACAGGTGAAGATAATAGATATGTCAACAGGTGAAGATAATAGATATGTCAACAGGTGAAGATAATAGATATGTCAACAGGTGAAGATAATAGATATGTCAACAGGTGAAGATAATAGATATGTCAACAGGTGAAGATAATAGATATGTCAACAGATATGTGAAGATAGATATGTTAGATATGTCAACAGGTGAAGATAATAGATATGTCAACAGGTGAAGATAATAGATATGTCAACAGGTGAAGATAATAGATATGTCAACAGGTGAAGATAATAGATATGTCAACAGGTGAAGATAATAGATATGTCAACAGGTGAAGATAATAGATATGTCAACAGGTGAATAATAGATATGTCAACAGGTGAAGATAATAGATATGTCAACAGGTGAAGCTAATAGATATGTCAACAGGTGAAGATAATAGATATGTCAACAGGTGAAGATAATAGATATGTCAACAGGTGAAGATAATAGATATGTCAACAGGTGAAGCTAATAGATATGTCAACAGGTGAAGATAATAGATATGTCAACAGGTGAAGATAATAGATATGTCAACAGGTGAAGATAATAGATATGTCAACAGGTGAAGCTAATAGATATGTCAACAGGTGAAGATAATAGATATGTCAACAGGTGAAGGCAGGGAACATAACTTCAGGTTCAATAACACTCACTTCTGGTATTGACATATTGAGCCTTGTGACGGTTGACCTTACGGGTTCATGTTATTCGCATGGATCATTTTGCAAGGTACCCATTATGTGTTGAAGGTGGGCGTATTGCAAGTTGTTTAGCAGTGGGCGTGAGTCATGTGGGTTTGTGTCGAGAGTGGGCGTTGTACAAGTGTGGTAATTCAACTCGTGAGGCTGAGGGTTATAGAGGGCGTTAATCATCAGGTGTGTGTGGTGTATAGTTTGACTGGTGACAAGTTACTGAGGTATGTGGTGGGCGTTTGGTAGGTAATTCAGCTTTGATGTTAAGCTTATTGTAAACTGTTGTAGCTTTGTAAATGTGGAACAGCGTTTTGTTAGTCACTTTTACCTTTCTAGTAAACGAATTTCCCGCCGTAAACTGTGTAGGTTTGGAGTGAACTTATTACCAACCGGCTAGCTTTCTGGTGGACGTATGAAAGCATTTAGCTTTCTGGTGGACGTATGAAAGCATTTAGCTTTCTGGTGGACGTATGAAACCATTTAGCTTTCTGGTGGACGTATGAAACCATTTAGCTTTCTGGTGGACGTATGAAACCATTTAGCTTTCTGTTGGACGTATGAAACCATTTAGCTTTCTGGTGGAAGTATGAAACCATTTAGCTTGTTGGTGGGCGTATTACAGAGGTGGGCGGACTGGGCAGGCAGGCGGGCTGAGAGCGATCAGACTTCAGGCAACAAGTCAGTCCTATTGAATTTCCAACCCCCTGTGTTGTTGTTGTTGTGTTCCCGCCATTTCCTTTTTTTTTGTCAACATTTTTTTGGCTCGCTCATTAAAAACAAAAGTGGCATTGTGTGTGACGCCCCGTGACGCCCGACAACACACTTGTTTATTTGCTGTCTCAAAGGAAAATTCCCATTTTGTTCATGATATTGATTACTATTGTTGCTCGCTTGTTATGGTTGCTGCTGCTCAGTTCAAAGGGATTATTGTCGTCGTTGATGTTGGTGTTGTTCCTGGTGGTGTTGTAGTTGTTGATGTTGCTCGTCATGGTGGTGTTGTAGTTGTTGGTGTTGTTCCTGGTGGTGTTGTAGTTGTTGATGTTGTTCGTTATGGTGGTGTTGTAGTTGTTGATGTTCGTTATGGTGGTGTTGTAGTTGTTGGTGTTGTTCTTCATGGTGGTGTTGTAGTTGTTGATGTTGCTCGTCATGGTGGTGTTGTAGTTGTTGACATTTACACAGTGTTTAGGTGTATCTTGGTATAGTGTCTACTGACGTTCATCTGTTGGTAGCTGTAACTTGTTTAATGGGTAGTTAATATTAATGAGGTGAATCATTATATATGGTGGTGTGGCCGAGTGGATACAGCGCTCATCTCCTACCCTAATGGTTGCTTGTTCTTCTGCGGGGCTCCTCTAGTCCACCCAGCTGTGAATGGGTACCTATCTGTAGGGATGGGGTGGCGAAGGTGGATGAGTATAATGCCCTCCCGCACTGTATCCTTCTTTGACTTGGTATACAATGATCTTCATATCCACAGTCCCTCGGGAGCAGTCACACCTATAGACCTCTCTTGTATATGTTGACTTGTTGAGTATTTTACATTAATTACGTTCATCTCGTTACTGTAGTTTGTCTTGGTAGAAATGTTTACAGTCAACATGGTGCTCTCTCTCTCTCAATAGCTGTAGTCCTTAACACATCGCGAGGATCAACCCCACACAATCTTAGAACTATTGCCTTCAAACTTTCACAGTACCTTCCTGGGGGGGTTGTCCCTGGAGTCGACAGTATATTTTTTTTGTCGTTCAGATCGGTCAGAGGTCGTGTTCACAGGAGTTGGAGTCTCGTTCACCACTCAATTTTACATAGTGGTGTCAGTAGTGCGGTGGGCGGCAACGACTGTGGTGACATTTGGAGGTGTAAACTGCTTAACCTCTAACTTATCACAGTTACTATCGGGTGTAATTATTAACATTGTTATCCGATTAAAGATCTTTGTTGTTGAACTTCAGTCATAATATAACAATAACAACCTCTAAAACTAGCCTTCCTCCTCCTCCCCCTCCATCTTCCTTCTTCCTCCACATTCTTCCTCCTTCTTTCTTCAGATTCCTCCTCCTCCTCCTCTCCTCCCCCCTTCTTCCTCCACCCATCTTCCTCCCTCACCTTCCAGCTCTACCACCGTCCTCCTCCTCCATCACCCACATCATCCACCTTCCTCCACCCACCTCCGTCCTCCACCACCCTCCTCCAGGCCAGTACACGGGAGTCGTACTGCGTGAGAGGCCGTCACTTATATTCTAGTTTGACGACCTGTAAGTTTGTTTGTCGTGCCATCCACCAGTTTCTTGTGTTGGGTGTTACGTTAGAGCGCGCACATACATACATACATGCATACACACATATACACATACATACATACATACATACTGTTACGCCGTCTCTTAATTTACTTTAATAACCAGGTTCTAAGCGTAACCAAACAAAAAAGTGAGTGAAGTAAATTAAAAGGGAATACAAATAAATAAAGTAAACCTTTAAGAATTTAATTTAATTAAATACTAACACAATAAAGAGCCTCGTAGGCTGTCACAACAAATTGATTCACTATCGAAACTTTTAAGACACAAATGATACTAAAACATCGAAACATCATAAGATTAAAAATAAAGCATTGGATTACGTTAACACTGCATAAACATATAAAAACTAACACTGAAATTAACTATAGTGAAACAACTCTGAATTACTTAAGTGTAACTAAGCAGGCACTGATGGACACATAAGAGACATAAATAGGTACTCACATAGATATACCACATTGGTGGTGACAGGAACAACACAGAAATAAAATGAAGTATAAGTAACAGGTGACGAGTGTCACTCAAAAGAACGTGGACTGAATGACAAGGAGAACTGGACTGAACTCCGTCTGCTGGTGGTTCCTATATATAAGGTGGGCTCCCTCCACGTCGGTGAATCATGGGTCGTTTAACCATGCAGATGGTCGTTAGAGAAACAAAGAATGCTTGTTACAATACTAAATAAAGAAATAAGATGGGCTTGAACAAATAATGACAGTTAAAACCTTAACAGCACAAGGTAAGGTGACTAGAATATATAATAGTAAATTTAACACATCATTACAGGAATAATGTGGAACAACATTGAAGCATGTTATAAAAAAAAAATAGAAAAATACAACACGGTCGTAATAATACATACATACATACATACATACATACATACATACATACACAAAACACAAACGCGCATATATATTCGTGTGTCTCTCGCAAGCTCTACTGTATGTATGACACATTAACCTTAACGCCCCACCCCACCCAACACGTCTGCGTGGAAAAACCTGTATAGTCATAATTGTTTTTAAACTTAAACTTGTGGTAACTACACTGCTGTGTGTGTGTGTGTATAGTTTACTAAGAGGGTCTTCACCATTACAACTATCTCAACCATTCATTCCTCGCCCCACACCACCACTGTGTTCCTAAGGCACAAGTCTCCTCCCTGTCAATAAACTGGTTCTCACTAACCAGCTCAGGACTTCCTCCTTCCCCCCCCCCCACCCCACCTTTCCTCCCTTCCCTTGCTCTCTCCTTTCCTTGTCTCCCCCCCCTCCCCCCATCAGCTGCCTCAGATACACCCTCTGCGTCATAACATACTGCCAGTGCGCCAATAAATAATGGTGTAGGTACTGGCAGATGAGGGCGCCACTCCTCGCCGTGATCAGTGTGACGGAAGGCGCCTCCACCAAATTGATATAATGGACTTGGTCACTCTATATGTATTTGTATATAAATGTGTATGTTTTTGGCCATGGACACTTGTTCTATAGTGCGTGACTTGGTCCTGATGAGTATTGACGCGTGGTGGTGGGGTGTGTGATGTGGGGAGGTGGTGTGTGTGTGAGTGGGGTGGTGGTAGTGAGGGTGGGTGTTGGTGGGGTGTGTGATGGTGGGGTGGTGGTAATCAGGGTGGGTGGTGGGGTGCGTGATGGCGGGTGTGTTTGAGGTAGGCAGTGTAGGCTACTGGGTGAAACAGTTAAAGGGAGATTGTAGATAGGCAGGTAGGTGGGTGAGGAGTTCGCAGGGTGGGTGGGCAAGTGGGTGGAGCACAAGGTCATACGAACCACGACGGGGAGTGGGTGGGTACTGACGCAGGCAGGAGGGTGGGCAGGTGGGTGGAGCACAAGGTCACAAGCACCACGACATGGGAGTGGGTGGGTAGGGTGAGTACTCAGGCAGGCACGAGGACAGCCCCGCTCACTGACTCACTCACTACACTTATTGTTTACAAACACAAGAGGTCACCTGCCTCACTCCTGCTCCACTAAATCCCAAAACACAATTTCTCACTGAACTAAATGCCAGCAGGTTAGATTTGTGTAAGTTGCTAATAAATGTTCTGTTGATCAGGTAAGATTAAGTATTTTTATGTTAGGTTGGATGATGGTTAGTTTAATTTAGGTTGCCGAGGCTTAAAGTTGGTATTGGGTTAGGCTAAGCTGGTTGGAGGTTAATTTAAGTTTTCTTAGGTCGGTTTTAAGGTTAGATTAGGTTAGAAGTAATGTCTTAAGAGTGGGTCACCCCAGCGTGTGTGTGACGTGGACCAGCTCTGCGTCAGCAGTTGTTACGTCACACAGAAATAAATAACGATGTTTTCTTTTTCTCCCTCAGGTAAGTGACCAGTTATACCCAGACATCAGCAGCTGACCTTACTGAACTGTAATGTATAACGCACAGGTGTGTGTGTGTGTGTGTGTGTTTTCTCCCTTGACAAGGTTTATGAAGATCTAGATGGCAAATTGTCAGCCATGAATTTACATTACAATCTTTAGTCAATGAGGTTTAGATCATGCAGTGTTAATGTTGATGTCGATTTAGGCACTGTGAGAGAACGTTAGGTGCGTGTGGCACTCGGGGCGAGAGTGACATTGTATCTGACTATCTCGTGATATTATTAACATGTGAAAGGTGACGTCACCCAGACACAGGAGTAATAACAGTGTGACGTCGTTGGTGATGAACTAAGCAGTGCCTCTATGACTAACTCAAGTGGGTCAATGTTATCAACAATACATCAACTCTTAAAACAGGAATTATTAATATTTTTCTTTTAACCTCTTATATTCACGGGTGTTTTATAATTATTAGCAGAGTACAATAGTTTCGGTGTGTTTAGCATCTTGGGTGTGTGATGATGAGTGTGAGAAGTGTAATAACCGTACACGTCCAGGGTCAGGGCTCACAACGGCTCCCCCGTGACTCAAGGTGACACAATTAAGATACAGAATCACTGTCAGAGACTTAGTGTATTGTCTATATTACCCAAGTAGTGTTAAGTGAATGTCTTATAAAAGTCGTACATAAATCTAGTGTTATTTTGGATTTTAATTCAAGTGAACTAGTTAGGTGGGTTCTTAAGTCTTCAGTAGTGGGGAAATTTCTTGAATCAATTATAGCAAATAGCATCCGATCGCATTTAGAGAAAAACAAATTAATCTACGACTCTCAACATGGGTTTACAAAGGGAAAATCTTGTCTAACAAATCTGCTGACGTTTTTTAGGAAAGTCTTCGAGGTAGTAGATAATGACGAAAGTTACGATGTTATTTACTTAGACTTTAGCAAAGCATTTGACAGAGTACCGCATCAGAGGCTTCTGAGAAAAGTTAAGGCTCGTGGTATCGAGGGGAAAGTTTTAAATTGGATAATATCATGGCTCACCGATAGAACACAGAGGGTCAGCGTAGATGGTGTTAAATCTGAGTGGGGCTGTGTAACCAGTGGTGTTCCCCAGGGGTCAGTACTGGGCCCACTCTTGTTCATAATCTACATAAACGATCTAGATACTGGGATCAGCAGTGACATAAGCAAGTTTGCGGATGACACCAAAATAGGGCGGCAGATTAATTCATGGCAGGATGCAAATGCACTACAGGAGGATATAAGTAAACTGCAGGAGTGGTCAGAAAAATGTCAAATGAAATTCAACACCAGCAAGTGCAGCGTACTTAATATTGGAAGAACAAATACTGTCAATGTATACAGCCTTAACAACATCAACCTAGAGAAGTCGACTTGTGAAAGAGACTTAGGGGTACTTGTAAGCCCGGACCTACGGCCTAGAAAACAGTGCGTTAATGTTCGAAATAAGACAACCGGAGTATTGGGTTTTATATCTAGAAGTGTAAGTAATAAGAGTGCGGAGGTCATATTGCAACTATATCTAAACTAAAAACTGCGCTAGTCAGGCCGCACCTCGATTATGCGGTTCAGTTCTGGTTCCCTTATTATAGAATGGATATCAATTCACTGGAGTCGGTGCAGCGAAGAATGACGAAAATGATTCCGGGACTTAGAAACCTTCCATATCAAGATATATTAAAGAAACTAAACTTGCATTCCCTAGAAAGACGAAGAGTGCGGGGAGATATGATAGAATTATTTAAGTGGGTGAAAGGAATCAATAAAGGAGATATAGATAAAGTTCTTAAAATATCCGAGCAGGATAGGACTCGTAGCAACGGATTTAAGTTGGATAAGCTTAGGTTTAGGTGGGAGATAGGAAGGAACTGGTTCGCAAATAGGGTGGTAGACGAGTGGAACAAGCTTAGCAACTTTGTAGTAAGTTCTGGAACGCTGGAAAGTTTTAAAAGGAGGCTAGATAGATTCATGGACGATAGAGCGTGGTAGTAACTCTCGACAGGAGCTGCCATGCACAGGCCAACCGGCCTATTGCAGACTCCTTATTTTTTTATGTTCTTATGTTCTTATGAGGAATATTTATCGTATGAACCTTTGAGGAACTAACCCCAGGCTCCCTCAAACTACACGACACGCATCTACCCATCACGGAGCAGCTTCTACTCTTCCACGCCCCACTTCTCTTAACCTTCCCTCCCCTTCCACACTCATCATCCAACCCCTTTTGTTTCTCCACCTCCCTCCCCGTGTCGACACCAGACTCTTTTTTTTCTACAGTCATCCTCTTCCTCAGTCTTGTCCCTCTTCCATTGCCTTCTTGTTCTATTCCCCTTCCTCTAACTTAGTTTTCCCTCCCCTTCCATTCTCCTTCCCGCCTCACAGCTTGCCTTCTCTTCTCCACCAACTCTATCCCCACTTCCTTTCTCTCCTCCCTCAGTCTCTCTATCCGCTCACCCTCCCCACCTCTCCTAGCACCCCTGTCTACTTATCCTCCTCCTCCTCCCCTCCTTTAGCACTTCTATCCTTTCCTTCCTTCCCTCGTCTCTCCCACCTTCCTCCCCTGGCACCTCCCCCCACTTCCCCATACTATTCATCCACCTCCTAATCTTCCTTGCCTCCCCCTCTTCCCACCCCCTCCCCCACCCCGCCAGCCCCAGGTATCGACACACCATACGGCTGGGTAGCTGACCCAAAGGGGTGTTTATGTAGGCATTTTTCCTGTTTTCCCTAATTGTACCTCTCTCTCTCTCTCTCTCTCTCTCTCTCTCTCTCTCTCTCTCTCTCTCTCTCTCAACTCTCTCTCTCTCTCCAACCTCCTCCTTCCTCACCCCTCCTCCCTCCAACCTCATCCCCCCTTCCTGTGTTTCGCTCCTGCTGTATTGAGGAGGAGAGTCACTCAGTCGTCGTTAGGGAGGGGTGTAGTGAACAGCGTCATCAAGTAGTTGGGGGTTGTTTTGGGTGAGTGTTGATGTTCGTTCCCTCCGACAGCAGGTGAGTTCGCCGGGGCTGACGTGCTCCATCTGGCAGTGTGTGGCAACTTGTCTTGTTAGCAGCACATGTGTGTCTCTCTCTCTCTCTCTCTCTCTCTCCTTTACCATCTATATTCCATCACTTCACTCCTTTCCTTCCCCTTTTATTTTCCTCTTCTCCCACTCCTCCCTTCCCTTCTTATTATCCTTTCTTCTTTCCAGATTACGTCTTGCCTCCTCTACCGCCTTCCTCTCCTCCTCCTTACCACCTATAGTTCTTTCTTCCCTCAATCTTCGTATGTCTTCCCTCCTTCTCCTACTCCTCCTTCTTTTTCCTATCCCTTCCCTTCGTTCTTCCTTTCTCTCCCTACCTTTCACCTTCCTTCCTGCCCTCCTCTCCCTCCACCCTCCACCACCCTACCGTCCGCCATCCTCTATCCCTTCACCTCACTGTCCTTCCACTCGTCCACCCACCACTGCCCCTCCTGCTACCAACCCTCTACCCTCCGCCCCCTTCATCCCTCCCGCCATCACCCTTCCACCAACCCTCTACCCTCCGCCTATTCTCTCTTCCACTCACTACCACTCCGTCCATTCACTCCTCCACCCCACCCGGGAGTGTGTGTGTGTCAGCCATATTCGCACTTGGCACAGAAGTACATAA
Organism: Homarus americanus; assembly: GCF_018991925.1. NCBI lineage: Eukaryota > Metazoa > Arthropoda > Malacostraca > Decapoda > Nephropidae > Homarus > Homarus americanus. The sequence goes on from NW_024737068.1 coordinate 16,101,810, forward strand.
AGTCGTTTTTGGCTCGTGACGGGTGCCGCCATGACAGCTGGCTGGACCGTGTCACTTGGGAGGGTAAATCTTGGCCTGGCTACACACTTATTATTTTGGAGGTAGAGAGAGACAGAAAGAGAGAGAGAGAGAGAGAGAGAGAGAGAGAGAAGTGTCATCTGGCTGTGAGTCCATCCGTCAGTCCGCCCGCCCGCCCACACACACACACACAAAACTCGCTGGATATGCCAAGCATTTTTCATCTCTCTCATTGCTTTCATAATAGAGGTCCAGTGACCATCAGCCCAGATGTAGATAATTAGGTCAAAGGTTAAGATAATTCTGTTGTCTTTAATACTGTTTATTATTATTATTAGTAGTAGTAGTAGTAGTAGTAGTTAGTGATGATTTCTGTAGAATTTATTACGAAATACAATGAATGTAAGAAGATGGTTCCCTCCACAACTGTACCATCACGTACTGTACCAACACTGGCCCCGACCACCTACCACTACCTGGCCTTTACCACCACCAATGCCACTACCTACCACCACTACCTGTCACCACTACCTGCCACCACCCCACCCTGGCCTCCTGACCAATCTTGGGGACACGGGCGAGGATTCGAACTGGCACGAACGCTCGGGGCTAGAATACCTGGGACAATACTGGTTTTATAGGTGGTACTCAGCCACCTGTGTGTGTGTGTGTGTGTGTGTGTGTGTGTGTGTGTGTGTGTGTGGAGCAGCTTAACATAAGCACCCTCCTCTGCTAGCTTACATTACACCTCGTGTATCCCCTGACAGAAACCCTACACACCCCAGGGGAGGGCACAATGAGAGAGAGAGAGAGAGAGAGAGAGAGAGAGAGAGAGGGGGGGGGTAGGGGAATGGTCACTTACCCTGGGGAAGGCGTTAATGAGGGGTGAGAGAGAGGGAAGAGGGAGGGATGAAGAGGCGAATAATAGAGGGGTGAAGCAGGTAGTGAGAGAGAAGCACAAAGGAGGGATGAGGGAGGGAGGAAAAATACTAGAAAAGGACGGGAGAGAGAGAGAAAGGGAGGGTATAATGGAAGGGGTTGATGGAGGGAAAAGAGATAAGGCTAGGAATAATGGGAGGGGGCAGAGAGAGAGAGAGAGAGAGAGAGAGAGGAGGCGGGGTGGGTAGGGATAGAGAGAGAGAGTGAGAGAGAGAGAGAGAGAGAGAGAGCAGTGGCGGGTATAGGGGATAGAGAGAGAGAGTGAGTGATTGAGAGAGAGAGAGAGAGTCATGGAAGGTAAGAGGGGATTTAGAAAGTTAGGGTAAAACTTGTGAGTGGAAGGAGGAGGAGGAGAGTGGTGTTCCGTGAGTGAGAGTGAGAGTGACGGAGAGATGAAAGGAGAAGTGAGTAAAATAAAGTTAGTAGTGAAAGAGAGAGAATAAATTTGTGGAAGATATATAGAAGGGGAAAATGAAATTAAACTCAGAGGGAGAGAGAGAGAAGGAAGGGGAGAGAAAGACAGATAGACAGATAAAACAGAGAGAGGGAGAGAGCAAAGAAGAAGAAGAAACATAAAGATAAGAATATAAAGTAGAAGAAAAAAAAACTGAAGTTACTAATAAAATAACCTTGAAAAACTAGACACACGAAGGAGGTTAAGATTAGAGACGAGTGAAGATTGGAAAGTTAACATGAAGATTGGAGATTAGAGCAGATGAGATTTATAACGAAGATTAGACATTAATGAAAAGAAAACTAATTTAACGAGACATTAACAAAGAAATAAAACAGAAAATACAAAGAAAAAGAGATGTGGTGCTAAAGAATGAACCAAGGAATATGATTGGCTAAGATATTGAAACGAGAACGATGATTGGTTATGATTGGCTAAGATATTGAAACGAGAATGAAGATTGGTTAGAATAGAATAAAGGAATTAGATAAATATAACGTAAACAATATGGTCAAAAAATATCGTATTTTATAGCCTTCCGTGACGCCTGCTGGACCACCACTCCACGACCCCCTGACGGAGACACGATGATCCTCCCCATACTGGCCAGATATTTTGTAAATAATATTGATTATGTGTTAAAGGAATATCCTTCCTTCCTTAGGCTTTAGTAAGCCCCTTTATAATATTTATACTGTATATACTTGTCACACTTGCCAGATGCTTCTGGTGTCATTGTACAGTGACAGCACTAGGATCCCGCTTCCTCTATCAAGGAATAAACAATTGAAATTGAAAATTGAATTGTATTTTATAGCAACTGACAGTGAAGGTTGAAGTGACTGACAGTGAAGTTGAAGTGGCTGACAGTGAAGTTGAAGTGGCTGACAGTGAAGTTGAAGTGGCTGACAGTGAAGTAGTGGCTGACAGTGAAGTTGAAGTGGCCTGACAGTGAAGGTTGAAGTGACTGACAGTGAAGTTGAAGTGGCTGACAGTGAAGTTGAAGTGGCTGACAGTGAAGTTGAAGTGGCTGACAGTGAAGTAGTGGCTGACAGTGAAGTTGAAGTGGCTGACAGTGAAGGTTGAAGTGGCTGACAGTAAAAGAATAAGGGGAAGTGGCTGACAGTGAAGAAAGAAGAACTGGCTGACAATGGACAAAGGGAAGAGAGGAATAACAATAATAAACAGGAAGGGGGAACATAGCAATAAGTAAAGGAGAAAGAGAGACAGATGATGATGATGCTGAAGAGAGAGAGAGAGAGAGAGAGAGAGTAATAAGGTATTTTGAACAAGTGAAGAACAGAGAGAGGCCGTTGAGCATGAACACTCAAGAGTCATGAATGCTGAACAAAGTGAACGCTCAACTACCGCTGAATACGGAAGAGAAGTGAACGTCGCCTAAAGCTGAACGTAGACAAGTGGACGCCGCTGCCTGAACTAAAGCTGAACGTAGACAAGTGAACGTCGCTGCCTGAACTAAAGCTGAACGTAGACAAGTGAACGCCGCTGCCTGAACTAAAGCTGAACGTAGACAAGTGAACGTCGCTGCCTGAACTAAAGCTGAACGTAGACAAGTGAACGCCGCTGCCTGAACTAAAGCTGAACGTAGACAAGTGAACGCCGCTGCCTGAACTAAAGCTGAACGTAGACAAGTGAACGCCGCTGCCTAAACTAAAGCTGAACGTAGACAAGTGAACGCCGCTGCCTAAACTAAAGCTGAACGTAGACAAGTGAACGCCGCTGCCTAAACTAAAGCTGAACGTAGACAAGTGAACGTAGCTGTAGCCTGAGGAGAATTCTTTATATGTGGGAAGTCCGTCGAGATGTCCCGGGGCCGTCAAAATGAACGCTGGGTAAAGTGAATCGGAGAGACAAGAGAGAGACGAGGATGAGAGACAAGAGAGAGACGAGGATGAGAGACAAGAGAGAGACGAGGATGAGAGACAAGAGAGAGACGAGGATGAGAGACAAGAGAGAGACGAGGATGAGAGACAAGAGAGAGACGAGGATGAGAGACAAGAGAAAGACGAGGATGAGAGACAAGAGAGAGACGAGGATGAGAGACAAGAGAGAGACGAGGATGAGAGACAAGACCCAGACGAAGAGACAAGAGGAGACAGACAGATGGTAAGAGAGACTGAACACGTCACCACCAGATTAACGGTAAACAAAGGAGACGAGGATTAAAAAAATGCAAACAAAACAAAGAAAATAATTAGAAGATAAACAACATTTTTGAAGACAAGAAAAAAGCAAGAGAGAGAGAGAGAGAGAGAGAGAGAGAGAGAGAGAGAGAATAAAGATGACTAAGTGGAACAAAGAGGAGGGCGGGGCTTGATAAAGAAGAAGGGTGATAGGAACAAAGACAGAAGAGGAAGAAGAATAAGAGGAAGAGGATCAAAATAAACAAAGAAGTGAGTGATAAGGCGAACAGAGGAAAGGTAAGAAGGAGGATGAAGTGATAAGAGGAGATAGCGATTTGATGATACGTGGAGGAGAGAGAAAAGGGAGGTGAGGGAGGGAGGGTGATGGTGTGTAATGAGTAAGGATTCTCTCTCTCTCTCTCGGTCTGCCTTTCATCTCCCCTCATCATTCCTCTTCATTTCCCTCTCATCTCTCACTTCTTAACCCTCTTTCTCCCTCTTTAGTTTCCGTTCCACCCACGCTCCCACCACCCCCTCTCTTTCCCATCTGCTCCCACCTCCCCTTCCGCTACTCTCCTGCCTGCTCCCCCCACTCATTTCCTCCCCTTTCATTTTCCTCTCTTATTTTCCCCCTCAATTCCCTCTCACTACCATCCCAACCCCTTTCCATTCTCCTTTCCTCTCACCTTCCCTTCCTCGCCTCTTCTTCCCTCCCTTCTCCTCCCCTCCTTCCCTCTCCAACTCAGTACACCTGGTCACACAGGCAGGTGTAAACCATCTACCTGACACACACACACACACACACACACACACACCTGCACACACCTGTTATAACTGAGAGTTGTGTAACATAGGTAGACAGCAATGTAATCAGGTATATAAAATAAACACCAGGACAGGTAAATAAATATGAAGGTAGGTAGAGAGGTAGGTGAGGAACGTGGTAGAGAGGTAGATAAGGAACGTGGTAGAGAGATAGAGAGAGAGAGAGAGAGATAGTGTCGTTTCTGTATTTTACTATTGAAGATATGACTATTTTTATATTCTTTTGGCAGTTCAGTGGGAGATGGGGGGTAGTGTAGGTGGCTGTTAGAGGCAGGGAGGGGCTAGAGGCGGGTGGGAGAGGCAGAGGCGGGACAGGGAGGGGTTAGGAGGCGGGGCAGGGAGGGGTTAGGAGGCGGGCAGGAGGTGTTAGAGGGCAGGGAGAGGCAGAAAGGGGCAGGAGGGGGCTAGGAGGCGGGGGCAGGAGGGGGTTGGGGCATGGAGGGGTTGGAGGCGGGGCAATGAGGAGTTGGAGGCGGGGCATGGAGGGGTTGGAGGCGGGGCAGGGGAGGGGTTAGAGGCGGGACAGGTAGTTAGGAGGCGGGGCAGGGAGGGGTTAGGGGAGGCGGGGGCAGGTGGGGTTAGAGGCGGGGCAGGGAGGGGGTTAGAGGCGGGGGGCAGGGAGGGGTTAGGAGGCGGGCAGGGAGGTTAGAGGCAGGGCAGGGAGGGGATAGAGATGAGGGGGAGGGAGGGGTTAGGGAGGCGGGGGAGGGGTTAGGAGGCGGGCAGTGAGGGGGTTAGGAGGCGGGCAGGGGAGGGGCTGGAGGCAGGGGCAGGAGAGGCAAGACGCGGGCAGGGAGGGGCTGGAGGCGGGCAGGAGAGGTTAGGGACGTGGGGCAGGGAGGGGTTAGGAGGCGGGCAGGGAGGGGCTGGAGGCGGGGCAGGGAGAGGCAGGGAAGTGTGGGAGGGGTTAGAGGCGGGCAGGGAGGGCATGGTTGACAAAAGCCTTTATCGTTTACTGTAGAGACAAAGAAAACACGAACTATAAAGATTTTTTTTTATTCAACATTGCATGCACTCTCGTTCACGAATGGGCGGGCACGCATACACGCCCACATGTCAGGTAACGGGCGGACATGCACACGCCCTCCCTCATTCGACTAAAGCAGCGGGTGGAAGACGGTTGCGGCGGTTTGTGTGTGTGTGTGTGTGTGTGTGTGTGCGCGCGCGTCGAGCTGTGTACACTTTATAGCATCACATTCCTCATTGTAATTTTTTTTTCAATCATAACCATGGTGCGTTATGGTGGTGTGTGGGTTGAAACAGTATGGTAGATGGTGAACCAGATCATAATTTACAGTGCAGTATTGTGTTAATTGCCTTATGAGGTGCTTAAGGTGTAGCTACAGAGTGATAGATACAAGTATATAGCGACCTACATTAACAGATATATACATACATACAAGATACATATATTTACAGATACATAAACACAGACATGTACATATTTACACGCTTTGGCATTTACATAGAGACACGAATACATTTATAGGAACAAAACAAGCATGTGATCACAACTACCAGGGTGGGTGACTGGGTGTACTGTAGGTAAGCTATGACGTACACACACACACACACAGATTAACAGTGGACCCGGGAATTCCTCAAATAGATCCCCACGAGTTAAGAATAGAAGGACTGACGTATACAGATCCAACATTACATTCACCTTTGATCAGTGTTCGACGTCATCACCTGCCACCTACACGGTTAACTCCCTCACCAACACACACACACACACACACACACACGGAAGACCCAGGAAGACAGGATGGTAGATAATCTTACCTGGAAAAAATTCAGTTCCTGGAGAGAGAGAGAGAGAGAGAGAGAGAGAGAGAGAGAGAGAGAGAGAGAGAGAGAGAGTATGGTAGTCCTTGAATAACAGAAACAAGTAACAAGATATATCGGTGTATACAGAGGTTACCAGAAGACTAGAAATAATGTATTGAAGGAAGATGAAGATAACTGTACGTAGACAAGGAGAAGGAAGGAAGATAGAAGAGAAGAAACAAGAGAGATGCAGAAACAGGCTGGAGTATTAGGACCACAAACATGGAAAGTGTATACGACAGATCAAGTATAAGACGTGATCCACCTAGTGTGACCCATGGTGTGACCTTCCCTGACCACTCGTAGGGTCACAGGAGAGGTCACACAAGGTCAGCGAGGTAAACACTGGTTTGGAAACAGAGTAGTGGATGAATGGAACAAGTTACCAAATATCATCATTAACTCGAATACGCTGAATAGCTTCAAACATAGGTTGGATGCTTATATGAGCAATAGGGGTTGGGTGTAAACGGGACTGTCCAGTATGGGCCACTAGGCCCGCTGCAGTTTCCTCCATTCTTATGTTCTTATGTTCTTAGTAGTGGTGGTGGAGGTCAATACAGTAGTTGTGGAGGTCAGAAACGAGGACCAGGGAAAAAACCTCTCCTGAAATTTATTGGTGGTGATGGTGAGGTCTGACCAGCGTCCTGTAGTTGTCTCGAGGATGGTAGCGTGGGATGGTGCTGGGGAAGGTCATGGTAGTGTGGGATGGTGCTGGGGAAGGTCATGGTAGTGTGGGATGGTGCTGGGGAAGGTCATGGTAGTGTGGGCTGGTGTTAGGGAAGGTCATGGTAGTGTGGGCTGGTGTTAGGGAAGGTCATGGTAGTGTGGGCTGGTGCTAGGGAAGGTCATGGTAGTGTGTGGGATGGTGCTGGGGAAGGTCATGGTAGTGTGGGATGGTGCTGGGGAAGGTCATGGTAGTGTGGGATGGTGCTGGGGAAGGTCATGGTAGTGTGGGCTGGTGTTAGGGAAGGTCATGGTAGTGTGGGCTGGTGTTAGGGAAGGTCATGGTAGTGTGGGCTGGTGCTAGGGAAGGTCATGGTAGTGTGGGCTAGTGCTAGGGAAGGTCATGGTAGTGTGGGATGGTGCCAGAGATAATCATGGTAGTGTTAGGTGGTGTTAGGACTGGGCATGGCACTATGGGATGATGTCGGGGTAGGTCATGGTAGTGTAGGATAATATCAAGGACAGTCATGGTAGTGTATGGCGGGGGGAGTCTGGAATAACCATGATAGTGTGGAGTAGCGGTGAAGGTAATGGTAGTTTGTGTATCGATAAATATGACACCCCACACCTACTCCCTTAAATAATACAACTATAGTAACATATAAAGCTCAACTAATAATATATAACTACAGTAATATATAAAGTTAATCCTAACAGTACTTCTAAAGTGATCTACAATGTTAATACACTAAAAGGGAGGCTTTATGGTTGTGTCGTCAGGGGGTGTGGGGAGGTGGAGGCCTGACGCTATAACCCCACAGCAGGAAATATCACGTTATTGCGGAAATTCCTAACGAGACATTGGTTATATCTCTGGTGCATTAGACTGGTGGAGTGAGTATTGCCGTTATATCTCGGTCGTTATATCCTGCTGGTAGGTACTTAGCATCATGCACATGACCTAAATGGCTGGTTCATTGCGTGCCATACAGACGGAGGTTAATGTAAGTTTATGTTATGGGTGGGCGAATGAGTGTGATTCTCAGATACTCTTACGTTATTTAATATCACAACTGCTGACTTAAGAATGGACACGGTAGTCTCGGTGTAGTAGTGACGCCATTGTGGCCGCCATCTCCTCTCCCGCCCACTTGTTAGGTGTACAATAAACCGCAAACCTCAGATCCCAGGTTTACGTCTTTATGAAAATATTACCTAACCGGGGATTTATTCTTTATATTTTCTTAATATTGCCACAAACTATTTAAAGACCATGTTTGGTTAATATTGCGGCCATGTCGTGTGTATGACTGTCATTACCAGAGTAGAAACCGCAAGTATTTCAACAGCAACTATATCTGTGTGTAAGTTTTGCCTTCACTACCGCTACCCACACTGTTATGGACAGTGCTTCCAGCTCTGTGTGTGTGTGTGTGTGTAAACAAGCAGCAGCGCCTTGTTATCAATCTCAGCAGTCAGCAGGATGTGAGCAGGTGTGGCAGCCTGTGAAGGGTGGCAGTACCTTGCGAACAGACCCAGCAGCTGAGGTACCGTGTGAACATTTATTGTAAGGAATCCCAACAACTTTTGAGCAATGCCAACAGTATATCACCAGTCCCAACAGATTGCCAGCAGTTTGAACTGTGTGTGAGCAGCCCCAGGAGCGAGACAAAGGAGGGACGGAGGGAAAGGTTGGAGGAGGCCCAGGAACACACTGAGTTGGGTCTGAGAGGCCCAACCCCGGCCCCGAACCCCGCAATCATCCCTCAAAAACACTCTTTGTCGGGGCCCCGCACACCCGCCACCGTCTACCTCACTCCGCTCTTACTCGCCTATTCCTCCCCCCTCCTTCCTTCCTTCCTTTTTACCCCGTGTGTCTGGGAGGGTCTTCTACCCCTGCCACAACAATTCAACAGCGTCTAGATGGCGGCGTCTGGCGTCTAGAGCACTATTTTGATGCATCTATAAGGAACTAACGTAGCGAGAGACTTCGGGCTAGGCTAGTCTTGGACGACAGCTTGGAGGCATGTAGCGTGGTGGTGCGTTGCGGCGCTACACATTCCTGCACGCGTGTTGCACATAGTTGTAGTGCTGCCTGTAGCTGTGGGGCTCTATATTTACTCCTCAGGAGGATACACTAAATGTCCCCTGCAGCAGACCTCCAAATGCAAGTGTTAGGATGAGTGGTGGTGGTGGTGTGTGGCGGTGTTGTTGCTGGCTGGTGGTGCTGGTTGTGTTGGTAGTTGGCCACACTGTGAGGGTGGGGTCCGCGTTGTCGTCTACATCTCTCGCCCTATTATTTTCTCTCTTCCTCTTACTTGCGTCACTCAAGAGACAGTCAACGATTAACAAGTGCCATCTTGGTATTTACCGTCCGTTTACTGAAGGCGAATGGTGTTTTTAAAGGTCTAAAAGAAGACCGCAGTGATCTTTAGCGAGAATAACATCTGATGGCAACCGTGTTATCGGGTAGGGGGCGTTCTCTGGGGGCTAGAAGGGTGTATGTACGGAGGGCGGTGCTGTTATCAGTCGGTGCTGTAGTGAAGGTGGCGGAGCTGGTGCTGCTGCCCTGCTGGCCGATATCGTAGTTCATTGTGCCCACGTTAGTACAAGCTCACTATACACGGCAAATACCAACAAACGCTACAACTTTTTACTGAAATTTATTTATCGCCTTACTTGGTGTGGTGTAGGGTTTGTTTTGTTATGTGGTTTGATGGCGGGAAGGTGGGGGGGGGGGGACTGCTTGTTGGCATGCCTGATGTTAGCAACATGGCCCCGGTGTACGGGTCTCCCACCACATTATTCCACCCTGTTGTACTGTTTGACCCCGGCAGGATGTTTTTACACTGTTGTTACAGCAGTCAGGACAGTCCTAAGCACCACACCACCACCGCCCCACGATGACGTGTAAACGCACACGTGTTTACTCTCACTAGTACACGCTCACTCGGCAGCACTGCCACGGTAGAAGCACATGGCATCAAAGGTAACATCCTTAAATGGATTAGGGCGTGGTTACAGGACAGGAAACAGCTAGTGAGCATTAACGGCACTAAGTCCCATTGGAGCAACGTCACAACTGGAGTTCCCCAAGGCTCAGTACTTGGACCATTATTATTTATTATATACATAAACGACATAGATATCGGCATAGACAGCAACATAAATAAATTTGCTGATGACACTAAAATAGGACGTGTTATCAAATCTGACGAGGACTCTGAAAAACTACAGGAAGATCTAAACAAATTTTTCGAATGGTCTGAAAAATGGCAGATGAAATTCAACGTCGACAAATGTAAAGTACTCAGTATAGGAGATGTAAACAGGGAAACCAGATACCAGATGAACAACGATGCCATAGAGAAATCCGACTGCGAGAGAGATTTAGGAGTAATGATAAGCAGGAACCTTAAGCCAAGTAAACAATGTGTTTTTGCTCGTAACAAGGCTAATAAAGTACTTGAGTTCATACAAAGGAGTGTTAGTTACAAGACTAGCGAGGTCATCCTAAAACTGTATCTTGCGCTGGTGAGACCACACCTGGATTACGCAGTTCAGTTCTGGTCACCGTATTACAGAATGGATATACTGTAGAATCCTTGGAAAGAATTCAGAGGAGAATGACAAGACTAATCCCGGGCATTAGGAACCTTGAGTATAGAGACAGGTTAAAGCATCTTAATTTGCACTCCCTCGAGAGACGTAGAGCAAGGGGACATTACAAAGGTACTCAACTATCCAACCAGGAGCGAACTCGTAATAATGGTTTTAAATTAGACAAATTTAGATTTAGGCGTGAAATAGGTAAACACTGGTTTGGAAACAGAATAGTGGATGAATGGAACAAGTTACCAAATATCATCATTAACTCGAATACGCTGAATTGCTTCAAACATAGGTTGGATGCTCATATGAGCAATAGGGGTTGGGTGTAAACTGGACTGCCCAGTATGGGCCAATAGGCCCCCTGCAGTTTCCTCCATTCTTATGTTCTTATGTTCTTAATACCACGCCGACAGGTAGTTTATTTTTCGGAAATAACCCAATTACGTTGTATTTTATGAGCCGTAGTCTCTTTTAACACAATTTCGAATAGAGTTTGAAATGATTGCTTCCAGTAATTTGCCTACTATTGATGTTAGACTGATTGGGCGGTAGTTAGAGGATAGTGATCTATCCCCCTTCTTGAAAATCGGTATTACATTCGCTATCCTCCAGGATTCTGGTACTACACCTGTTTTTAAGGACATGTAAAACAACTTTGCTAAGGGCATACTAAGCTCTTCCTTACATTCCTTTAATACTCTGGCAAATATCTCATCGGGACCAGGTGACTTATTAGGCTTTAGTTTGTCTATTTGCTTACTAACATCGTTACTAGTCACTACTATCTCACTTAATTTGTTTTCTTCACTATCTCTGAATAGAGTCGTGCCTCGGGTATCATGTTTAAATTTTCGGTGGTGAAAACTGTTGAAAAATATTTATTCAAATTATTGCTCATTTCTCTGTCGTTATCAGTGAGCTCGCCGAAGTCTGACCGTCCAATTGGTCCAATCTTTTTTCGTGTTTTAGTTTGATACATTTGGTAGAATCCTTTGGGGTTTGTCTTCGCCTCCCTTGCTATCCTTACCTCATTATTCCTCTTTGCTTTCCTTATCTCGGTTTTAACCCTACTTGCCAATACCCTATAATAGTCCCGGAGGTGAATTTCGCCACGATTTATCCTTCTACCTATAGCCTTCCTTTGGCCAATGATGTTCTTTAAATAATTATTTATCCATTTAGGGTCATTGTTGTCTGATCTGAGTTTTTTGTATGGTATGTTCTGCCTTTGTGCATTAAGTAACTCACTATTTAAATTGTCGTGGAACTCCGCAATCTCAGATCTCGTTATCAGGTCGGTGTCATCTGTCAGGTTCACGGCCAAGCGCGACACCCCCTCTCTCAGCTGCCTCTTTAAACTGTCAAAGTTTGCCCTTCTGAAATCTGGTACTTTAGTGGAATTTTCCTTACGTCTGCCCTGAAAATCTAACTGGAATCGAATTCTAACTGGAATCGAATTTCTTTGTGATAGCTGTTTGCAAGTTCGTTCCCTACCTCGACATTGCTAATTAGGTTTTCTCTGTTCGACAGAACTAAGTCCAGTATATTATTACCCCGTGTGGGTTCGGTTATATGTTGACTTAGGAAACAGTCCTGGATCGTCTCGAGAAATCCTGTGATTCTGAGTTACCCGTAAGGTCAGTCCAATCTATTTGGCCAAGGTTAAAGTCGCCTACTATACAGACTTTGTTGTGTATGGAAGCCCTGCGCATTTCATCCCAGATAAGTCGCTCATGGACTCTATCAAGATTGGGAGGTCTATATATTACTCCTGTGATTAATTTTTCCCGACCGTCGCTTAATTCTATCCAAATTGTTTCTGTATTCCTCTCAGTTTTTATTTCCTTATTGATTAACAGTGGTTGATTGTGAGGCACTTGACTTGTGGCCACCACCTACACACACTTCTACATTCAGGACTTCCTAACTAGCCCCCTAGTGGGTAATCTAAAATCTAATCTTAATTTAAATTTGACAAACCTAAGTGTCACAGCCATCTTAACCTAACCTAGCCGAGCAAAGTGACAAAACCCAAACCTGAACTGACTTGACCTAAGCTTGGCCGTTATCTCTATGACTCATCACAATCTGTACCATTGTTGATGTTCCTTTGTTTCTGTTTTGATGTGTTTCTCTCTTCATTATTATGACTATTATTATCATCATCATCATCAACCGGCCAGGCTAGCCCACCTTCCCACACCCACTTCTTAGTCGATGGAGATACGGAGGGACAGCGCCCCCTCCCTCCCCTCCATCACTCCCAGGACCAAGATGGGTCTCATGGTTGCACCTCGTCGTGTCTCACAACTAACCACTACTAACCATTGCCGTCTCCAGTTGTAGGGTCCAGTGGCTGAGCCTCTAAGGTTAGTACGGTATTAAAATACATAATTGAATGGCTTAATATAACACATATAAGTAACGCCCAAAACCAGAGGACCAAAATCACTTGGCGACTGTAACTTTAGCGGTTATGGTGTTTTATGGAGTTTAGGAGAGGAACTAAAGGTTAAGAATGATTGGAAAATAATATGTCAACCATATCCTTATCAAGTGAACGTATCTAGTGAAGGTTTAGTCTCGGTGTAATTTTGATACAATATTTTGGTTTTTATTGTTCTGTCTTATCTTTTATCAGTTAATTATACAGTACAGTTCACATCCTCAGCTACGAGGACCATTTATCATGTGCGTCTTCATGAAGTACAGTGACGTCACGGACCAAAATGCACAACTATAATGTTTTTTCATTTAAATGTCTCAAACTGAACTGTCCTTCACACACACACACACACACACACACACACACACACACACACACACACACACACACACACACACACACACACACACACACACACACACACACACACACACATTACTCCACCACCACCACGCCAGCCTTCCGGCCCTTCGATCTCATTTGAATTATTTCACTGACCGTCATCTTAGGCTGTTCCCTGTCACACCAGTGAGTTGTGCCGCCACGCTGCCCTTCCATCTCAGATAATATCCTATATGTCTAACTCATCCTAGACATTTTATATATGAAATCCATAATGTCTTAAGTCATGTCAGATGAACCCATACATGAGTTAAGTCATCTCATCATGTAAACACAGTAATATAGAAATTCGAACCTGACTGAGGGGCCACACAGCCGTCCTCTAATGAACCTCTCGCGGGCTACAACATGAGGATCTCTCTCGCTCGCCTTCCTGCATCTTAACCTCCTGTCATTTACTCCTTGGGTTTGTCCAGCGAGAGGTAACGATCACACCAGGATGCTGTTAAGTATTTATAGCAGCAGCAACAGCAGTCCGGAGACCTTGAATGTACCGGCGAATATAGCAGCAATCGATATCCCTCTCTCTGTGAATGAACCTTCCTTGATTTGATAGTATTAACCTCCTCCCTCAACCTCACCCCCTACCGGGATGTGTGGGTGAGGGAAGCACATCCCTTCCTCACCTCCTTTACTTATTAGAGGAAATAATGTATATACTACGATAGACACATGGACTACAGACCCTGGGATACACGGCTTACTCTCGCCTATAGGACCCAAAAGATTGACCTTCGATAATATTATAGTTATGGATAAATAAATAAACAACTCTATAACTATATTACGAGCCCCTGTAGGAGGGTGAGTCATCGTGTTGTTTATCTTGATCATATGTTGGGATAAACCAGTTGTGGACCTGTTGTATCTGTTGGTTTATTCCTGTTTCTGCTGTTGTCTGTTGGTCTCCTGTGTGTGTGTGTGGTTGGTCCTTTACCGTTGACTGATTGTTGGGGTGGTGAGGGTTAAGGATACACACACACACACAGTGCACTCTGCCAGAGGAGGAAGAGAAATAGTAATTTTCCCGCACCCCTTCCGCTAGTCTCTCTCAAATCACATCCTTCTCCCCAACTCACCTCCCCCTCCTCCCATCCATTACCCTTCCGGCCACCCAACCTTCCTCCCCCCTCCTCCTTGCACTCCACTATCCTTGAACCTCAACCACAAGTTATGTAAGTGTCCCACTCCCCCTCCCACCTCTCCCCCTCTTCCCCCCAAACATGCCACCAACCCACAACTTTTAGCCGAGTTTGTTTGCTTTAAGGAAGAATTATAATATTAGATATAGATTTTAGAGGAAACATAGTGTCGTGTTGTACAGAGGCCAGGTGGGTGTGATGGCTGATGACGTGTACCAGTTTAGAGATTATTATTATCCTTTGTTTCGTGTTGTTGTGTCGGTCACCTGTCGGGCGGCTGTGCTGTACGTGGCTGTGGGCGAACTACTACTGCTGCAACGACTATTATTATTATTGTTATTATTATTATTATTATTATTATTATTATTAATATTATTATTATTATTATTATTAATATTATTATTATTATTATTATTATTATTATTATTATTATTATTATTATTATTTGTTGTTGTTGTTGTTGTTGTTGTTGTTGGTGGTGGTGGTGTTTATTTTCATTATTACCTACACACACCTGTTGATGTAAGCATGAGCGGTAAATTAATGATGTGGCATTATTAGAGCCAGGTGACACGTCACAATAGTCTGTGAGTCAGTGGCACTACTGATACAGTTTTATTGTTAAGAACACTAACTACTTTTCTCGAATACTAGTGACACTGCTTCCTATGTAAATAACACCCACACACCCACACACACACACACACACACACACACACACACACAGGCTGAGAGAAAGTGAAACGTAAACATGAAGGGTTTTAAATAATCCTCTTTACTGGCATTAAGCAAACCCTCAAGTCTCATCCAGGGACAGTACGGCTCAGGTAGACCCCGTCACACACACACACACACACACACACACACAGGACGTGATGTATTTCAAACACATTGTACAGGTATTCAGAAAGGTGGAGGGGATGTGTGGGAGAGTGTTGCATAGATTAAGAGGAGTGGGGAGAGGGTGAAGGGTGAGGGTGGACATGGGGTGAAGGAGTTGTGGGAAAGGGAAGTGTGTGGGTAATTTGGTCGGCTGATGAGAGAGATTACCTCAGATTATGTTGGTACAGGAACCACGCCACACCGACTACCACTCCCCTCTCTCCCTCCTTCACAGACCCGACCACCACACCCTCCCTCACAGACCCGACTACCACACCCTCCCTCACAGACCCGACCACCACACCCTCCCTCACAAAACCCGACCACCACACCCTCCTCACAGACCTGACCACCACACCTCCTCACAGACCTGACCACCACACCTCACAGACCTGACCACCACACCCCTCCTTCACAGGGTCTGACCACCACACCTCACAGACCTGACCACCACACCCTCACAGACCCGGCCACCACACCTCCCTCACAGACCTGACCACCACACCCTCCCTACAGACCTGACCACTCACACCTCTCCCTCACAGACCCGACCACCACATTCTCCTCACAGACCCATGGCCACCACACCTCACAGACCTGACCACCACACCTCACAGACCTGACCACCACACCTCCTCACAGACCCGGCCACCACACCCTCCTCACAGACCTGACCACCACACCCTCCCTCACAGACCCGACCACCACACCCTCCCTCACAGACCCGACCACCACACCCTCCCTCACAGACCCGACCACCACACCCCTCACTCACAGACCCGACCACCACACCTCCCCCCTCATCACCATCACCACACACATCTCAAATTGTAGTTGTGTTATGACGTCTTAAAGGTTACTTATAGCGGACACTACTAAGTCTACTACAAGAAACTATTATTACTGCTGCAACAACAACGATTTTATTTTTAATATCGCTTACAACCTTCCCTTACAGCCATACCTTCACCACCACCATGTTATTATTTTACTACTACTACTACTACTCTTACTTCTACTACTTTTTTCATGGCCGCCATCCTCCCTTTATAGCCACACCTTCGCCATCATTTTATTACCTTAAAATTAAATATCCTAATACATAAGTAGCTATCCTAGCTGTGTTGAGTTAGTTGAGCCGCAGATCTGTGCGGCATTCAGTGACTGTTGCCTCATAGTCAATATCTGCAACTGTTGTCGGCTTTGGGGCCGATGCTCTCGTTCCCCTGAGGCAGAGAAAAGCCGACCTAAGGAGAGAGAAGGACAGTCGACATCTCATCCAGGCTGTAACATAACTTCTGGGCTCCTGTTTCTGTTCGGATAGCACTTCCGCGAGTCTGGCGTAGAAGCATCTTGCACTTGGTCCCATCCCACCAGAGGTTGTGAACACTAGAGGAGTGATGCTGCCTTGATCAACGTTCTGAATTCTCTCCCCGTATGCCCTTATCTTGTCGTTCTCGTTCCTCCTGTGTGCAGCATCGAGAGCTAAGTTACGGTGACATGCGGCCATGGGATCAAAAATCCTGATGTTGAAGAAGGCTCGCTGTCCCCGCGTCCAGAATCCTCGAGCACTGACGTCAACACGGGCTTCGTTGGATGTGTTTGAAGTCCTATGTTGGAAATTTTCACCGCCCAATGGAAGGAGGGTCGGTTCTACCCTGACATCACGGCAGATTTCCTTCAACATATTTGCTGTGAGATCCCTTACTTCGTCATGCCTCATGCATATGAAGCCCCCTATCTTGCACACCATGGCGTGATCGACGTCATAGGAAGAGCCACACACGCATTGGGAGGGCAAACTTTCTACCGGCCTACCGTACCTTAGAGCATTGGCATCTGTAAATTATTGGTCATTGAGACTGAAACCATTTGCCCTTATCGGTAACGTAGTTAATCAGTTCGAGGCGCCTACTGTGATAATTTTGCTATTAAAACAACCAATACCAGTACAGGAACTGTTACAACCATCATCCCACACAACCCTCCATCACAACCCCAAGCCTCAAAATATACTCACCAAAACAACCACATCGATGACCACAACCACAATAACCACCATCAGTAACCACTATAGCCCGAACTACCACAACAACTAGAACAATCTCAGCAATTAAAACTACCACAACAACCACTAATACCTCCATCGACCCTCCAACTTCCACTATCAACTCAAAAGACTGCGGCGCCGGAAAGTCTTGTATTGACATTCAGAGCCTCGTTGACCACTCGTTGACCTATGGGTTAACGGGAGACCAACGAGGGGCCGCTGTAAGGGAGTGGGTACAGCTTTAACCCACTCGTTCACCACGTTTAGCGGCGCAAGTCCAACGGGATGTTCCAAGGATGGTTGATCAACAGCGTAACTCATTAAACGTCAGCGGTTGAGGCACGTTAACCACTTATACGGTGTAACGAGCCGTTGGTTGGATAGTGATCACGAGGGAGAGAAAACCGGCGAAGGAGAGTTGTGTGGGAGAGAGGGAGGGAGAGGGATGTGGGAGAGGAGGGAGGGAGAGTTTGTGTAGGATAGGATGGAGGGGGAGAGGGAGAGTGATGTGGGAATGAGGAAGAGAGAACAATTCTTTTCAATCACTTGGCTATAAGTATTACCATAACACCGCCCCATATTATCTGACCTGGTCCACACTCAGCCATCTTACTAACACCTCACAGTAATCTGCCCCCCTGCAAAAAAAAAAAAAAAAGTTCACAAGAATAATTGTAACAAAGGTTTATTGAGTCATATTTGTGATGTAGAATATTCACTTTCATGAAAAAAAATCAAGTTTATTTTTTAATTTTCACTTAAAAATTTGGGTCGTCATAAAGGCTGAATAATATGCTCAAACATGTTAACGTCAACCCGCCTCAGGGCCGCCATGGTACGAGGGGAGGGGGTGAGGTGAAAGAACAAGGGAGGGAAAGGGTGAGGGAGAAGGGAGAGACCTGGGGAGGGGGTTAGGTGAGAAGGGGTTTAGGGATATTGAATAAGGGGAGTGCAGGAGAGGATGTAGGTAAGAGGGGAGGTTGAAGGAAGGGAAAGGGACAGGTGGGGTATTAGGGGAGGTGGGGGAAGGGTTATCTTCTGTACCTGTCAGGATTTTCCCATGTGAGAGTGATCAGGTGCCAAGAGAGTAGACAGAATATAGGTGCAGGCAATTTCGTCAATACATAGAATATATAGTGCCACGTTATACAACAACAGCTACAGCACGCTCACCACCTGTCCCAGCTGTCTCAATTGCGTACAGCCCTCTTCACGTACACACAGTAGGTCGTGTAAAATGTATGGTGTGTGTTTTAGTTTCAATGCGACTACAAGTATTTTGTGAATGACTTATTAAGTTTTCTTTGTCCCTCAGTCTGTTATTTTCATTGTTATGCGATCATTAGAACTCTGTTTTAATGTATATCATCCAGACTTACTGCTAAAATTACCTTCACAACAAAGAATATACCGCACATAATAATGTTGAAGTCATTACGTGGTGATTGTCGGCGGTTGATCAGTGTTATGTTAACAGCTTGTGAAAGGGAGAGGAACAGTGCACACACAATCATTCTCTTGTGACTTACCACACGGGGCACACGGCCTCACAACCTCGGCTGACCTGTGTCGGGCAAGATTTAGCAGGCGCTCCCGGTGAAGCTGAGCGGATGTTTGTGACGTGCACTGTAAGGTCTCCAACACCTGCTAGGACAGTGTGACCAGAGAGGAACACTTGGTATATTCGTGGTAAATAATGTGCTCTTATATTGTTGACTGCTTCACTAGGTAGTAATTGCTGGTGATGGTGTACAAGAATAAACAACTGAAGACATTTTAATATTACAGTAGTTGAAAATTTAAGCCAAACAACACAGTACAGTAGTAAGCCTCAGATGATCACAGTATCCGGGTGCTGTTACAGGTGACCGCGCCCTCTCCACCTACCACAAGATCCTTTGACACTCGTATGTTTCCTATAACAAATATTGTCACCTAACTTACCCGAGGAATATCTTGTAGTAATTTTCCTTAGTCACCCAGTCTTAAAATAAATCTCCATTGACAGTAGAGAAATTTTTTTAAAGAAATTATGAGGCGTGGTCACCATCTAAAACACCAACACAACACTACGCATGCGTCAGGGGCAAGTTTATGTTTCGTTTATTTTGGTCGCCAAGTTTCTTGTTCCACCCCAACGCGACGACGGGATCGCGCGTGTACTTACTAAGGTATAATATCTGAATGTCGTAAGATCGTTTGCGTGACTTGACATTGTTCTGTAGTTTTGAATCATTACCCACACGCACCATGATGAAAGGGCCGTAGTCAGCTGTTGTAAGAGCACTTATTTAAAGTCTCACCAAGTCGTCTACATTGAACACAAGTAAAACGGAAATCCTTCAGCAATATCTTTATCTTCCCAGCACGATAACTCACAATTCCTTGAGATACGGAAACTTCGCTTTGTGATCGTGATAATTTAGCTCCTCAACACGTTAACTTTTTCCTTCTTGTTCGATAACAACTCTAAGTCTCATACCTCACTTCCTCTATTCTAATACAATTATTATACAACAGTCAAGTACAATAGCATAATCCCTGGACTTCATTAACAGTGGAATTAGAAGACAACTCGCGAAAATTTACAGATACACTGCATTCATACACGTGCTAGCTTGACAACCTGTATCCTACACCTGGCAACATATGTCGATGTAAACAAAGTCTTATCCACGGGGGTGTGTGGGAAGATCGTGAGTCACAAGTCAGGTAAGTCTACGTAATGGCCCGGCGGAAGTTGGGGGTAGGGGAGTGGCGGAGGGGATCTTGAAGTACAGTGTAGATAATATCCTGGGGGTGACTATGACGCAGTGTGGCCCTCAGCTGCTGGGGGGAAGTCTAGGCTTACACGCTGGGGGAGAAGTGGGGGGGGGGGTTCTTGTTAAGGCCTCCACCTTTCTTGGTTTGTTCCTTTCAGGGGCCTTAACTTATGTGGCACTACACGTAGTAAATCTTCCTCGTTCACACACACACGCGGCCATGGACATTAGATTACGACAAAGATTTTTGCAAAATTGCTCTTGAACGGTGAAGAGAAAATTGGTTCCTGCCGACACTAGTGACAGAGCTGAGCTGATGGGTCACCAGCACTGTATACTTAACTACAATAAGATAAGGATATATTATATAAGCTCTTTGGTTGGGTGTTGCATGAGTTTTGTCTTCTGATTGGTTATTGTACACCCAACTGTCTCTTTCTTGTCGCGGCCTTTGAACACCAGATTGGTCTCTTTTCAGTTGGCGTATACCTAATTGTTATGCAGGGGATATGTACAGCAGGTAGTGTGTTGTCGATGGTAGTGGTGGTGGTAGAACAGGTAGTTGTGGTGGTGAGGGAGGGAGTCTCGTGTCCCAGGACCATCACCAGCAGGAATGTCATCCAGTGATCGTGACCGAGGCGCCTCTTTACTGTCACACGGTATAACCTATCTATTGCCGCTACCCATGGCACTATCACCTTCTCTCACTCCACCACAACCCTCCCTCGCCACCGCCACCACGCTCCTCTACTTCCATTCCCCCTCATCTCCTCTATCGCCCTCCCTCACCCCACCACCACGCTCACGCTCCTTCACCCCTCCACCACCACCCCCCTCACCCCACCACCACCCACCCTCCTCGCCCCCTCTCCACCACTAACACATCCCCACACCCACCTCACCTCCACCACCACCTCCCCACCCCTCCACCACCACCCTCCCTCACCCTCCACCACTACCCTCCCTCACCCTCCACCACCACCTCCCTCACCCTCCACCACCACCCTCCTCACCCCTCCACTACTTGTTCTCCCCACCTCTCTGCAAATTCACCGTCCTCCCTCACCCACTAATACCTCCCCTCACTCCCCACCACCCCCCCACCCCCTCCACCACCACCCCCACCCCTCCACCACTACCCCCACCCTCCACCACCAACCCCCACCCTCCACCACCACCCCCCACCCCACCACCACCCCACTCTCCACTCACCACCTCACCCCTCCACTCACCACCTCCCTCACCCCTCCACCACCACCTCCCTCACCCTCCACCACCACCTCCCTCACTCCCCTCCACCACCACCTCCTCAATCTTCCACCACCACCTCCTCACCCTCCACCACCACCTCCCTCATCCTCCACCTTCACCACCCTCCCCACCTCCACCACCATCTCCCCACCCTCCACCACCACCTCCTCACCTCCACTACCACTCCTCCCTTCACCCTCACCACTCACTTCTCACCACCACACCCTCACCACCCTAGGCAGAACTTGGTAGACCGTGATGGTAAAACATAAGTTGGTTGCCGTCCTTACACACCAGCCTTCCTCTCTTTATAATGACCATGTTATTAATGATCTCTTCCCTGTACAGCGTCATCCATAAACAGTCACCATGAAGTAGATGGTGAATACTGTAGGTTTTGTTATTACTTAACAAAGATGTTGATATTTAGGGACAAAATTATGGTTCTAGTGTTGGAAGTTTCTGGAATCACCACAGAGAGGTCGCGTTCACCCTACAGGACACGGGTTCACCTGACAGAAGGGACGGGTTCACCCAACACAAGGGACGGGTTCACCCAACAAAGGGGACGGATTCAGCCAACAGAAGGGAGGGGTTTACTCAACAAAGGGGACGGGTTAACCCAACAAAGGGGACGGGTTCACCCGACAGAAGGGACGGGTTAACCCAACAAAGGGGACGGGTTCACCCGACAGAAGGGACGGGTTAACCCAACAAAGGGGACGGGTTCACCCGACAGAAGGGACGGGTTAACCCAACAAAAGGGACGGGTTCAGCCCACAGAAGGGAGGGTTACCCAAGGGGACGGGTTAACCCAACAAAGGGGACGGTTCAGCCAACAGAAGGGACGGGTTAACCCAACAAAGGGACGGGTTAACCCAACAAAAGGGACGGTTAACCCAACAAAGGACGGGTTCAGCTAACAAAAGGGACGGGTTAACCCAACAAAGGGGACGGGTTCAGCCAACAAAGGGACGGGTTAACCCAACAAAGGGACGGGTTCAGCCAACAAAAGGGCAGTTAACCCAACAAGGACGGGTTCAGCCAACAAAAGGGACGGTTAACCCAACAAAAGGGACGGGTTAACCCAACAAAGGGACGGGTTAACCCAACAAAGGGACGGGTTCAGCCAACAAAGGGACGGTTAACCCAACAAAGGGACGGGTTCACCCGACAGAAGGGACGGTTAACCCAACAAAGGGGACGGGTTTCACCTGGTAGGAACTCTGAAATGGACATGACCTTGGTGGGTGTTAAACCTCAGAAAAGTGGACTTCCTTAGTTACTGCTGTTGGGGGTCACCTGTATTACTGTAAAGCTTCATGTATGACGTATTATGTATACACACTCCTCTCATGATGAAAAATACACACACAACATACATACATATTATATGCTGACATCATCCACACACTACAGTATATGAACACGTCTTTCATGTATACACTATATAATAATAATGGTTGCCCCTCGTATGGCAGGACCAAGGGCTACCTCGGCGTGAATTTGTTTAAGGTGTAGCAGCTGTCGCCAACACAACAACCACACCCTGAGTTAACGAGTTGCATGACCCAGTGTCAAGGAATAGTCCGAGAAGACCGGACAACTCGCCAACTGCACTTTTTTTTTTTTATTGGGCACCCCCCTACATCCTTGTGTAAAGTGAAGCGCAGAAGCGTTTACAGCGCCCAACAGGGAAGCATGCTAAGTTCATGCTTGCCTTTATGTCTCATGAGTTAACGTAGAAGCCTGAAGAGTCAATGGTTTATGTCATCAAGTTATTGGAAGCTCCAACAACCTTTCCTGAATACGAATTCGCAACTTCGACTTACAACAGGTACCTACTTTACTGCTAGGTGAACAGGGACTAATGGGAGCTAGGAAGTAAGTCCAAACAACTTCCGCCGCTGGAATCGAACCCGTGACATCTTGCTTGCGAGGCAAGAACGGTACCGCTTCTACCACCGGTCCCCTAAGCCAACTGCTCTGACTAACTATTGCCCCGGAACACAATCCGCAAATCGATTAACATCCAGGTTCCCAATTACTGCTGGGTAGACAGAGGCAAATGGCGTAAAGAAAGTTGCCCATAGTTTCACCCTGCGCGGGGATCGAACCCGAGTCCGCTCGCTTGCGAGGCAAAGAAGACAGCACATACACCACAAGTCACTATACACAGTCATACACACACCATTCAGATGCTTCTACACACACACACACACACACATACATACATCATACACAACCAAACACACTACATACACACCATTCAGATGCTTCTATACACACACATCCTCTACACATGCTGTACACTACACACTGACCCTACCAAACAGTGTTTTAAAAGCTGCTGGTGGGGGGGTTCATGTGTTCATATGACATACACCTCCTGTATACACATTATACATACACCCACGATGTACACAAGAGGGGAGCATAAGGAAGATAATCCTTATAGAGTGGAGGAAGGAAGGAGGTGTGTGGGGGGGCACTTATAGCTGAACGGACTCCTCCTCCTCTTACGGTCTCCACACCACTTCCCTAATTCATCCCCCCCACACCTTCTTCCCTCCCCCACTCCTCCCCCCACTCCGTCCCCCCCCCTTCCCCACTCCGTCCCCACCTCCTGCTCTTACCTCCATACTCGCATTCATTTCTCCTCACTTCTTATCCTCTCTCACTCCCCCACCCCTTCACACACACTTTCCGTCACTCTCCCACACAACCTCACTTCCCACACACCTCCTCACTCTCTCATTCTCTAGGACACACCTCCCCTGCTCACCTCACCTCTCACCTCCAGACACACTTCTCTGTCACTCCCTCACCTCCTCACTCTCCAGCACTTCCCGTCACTCTCCCTCACCTCCTCACTCCCAGACACACTTCCCGTCACTCCCCCTCACCTCTCACTCTCCCAGACACACTTCCCGTCACTCTCCCTCACCTCTCACTCTCCCTCACCTCTCACTCTCCCTCACCTCTCACACCCCCTCACCTCTCACACTTCTGCCTCGTCTTCAACTATCACCGGGAGCCAATAGTTGAAGACGAATGAACGAAAGTTTGTAGCTTGAATAGAAGTGAATAGATTGTTAATGCCAGAGTCCAGCTGTTGTGTTCACTCCCACCGATCATGTGATTGTGGTCTTGCGGTTGTGATTAGGTTATTGCAGTTTTGTGGTTGCTATTGTGGTCTTGCAGTTGTGATTAGGTTATTGCAGTTTTGTGGTTGTGATTTGGGTTTCGCGGTTGTGGTCTTGCAGATTTGTGGTTGTGACCGGACTATTGCGGTTTTGTGGTTGTAATTGGGGTCTTGTGGTTGTGATTAGGGTCTTGTAGTTCTTGCGGTTGTAATTGCGGTCTCGGGCTATAAAGATTACGGTTTTGTGGTTGTGAATTTGATCTGAGGGTCTGTTATGCTTGCGTTTTTGGTCTTGTGATTGTGGTCTTGTGGTTGTGATTGCAGAATAAAATGAAAGGTGAGAAGAAAAAGATTGAAATTGCAAGGAAAAGAAGGAGGAAGAAGAATAAAAGGAAGAGTAGGAAGAATAAAAGGGGGAGGAAAAGGAGAAGGAGAAAGGGGAGGAATAAGAATAAAGGAAAGGAGAAGGAGGAAAGGAGAGGGGAATAAGAATGAAAGGAAGAGGAGGAAGAATTAAAGGATAAGGTGGAGGACTAATGGTGACTATTATAGGCGTCTTTACCCAGGATGATTACCATTGTGAAGAGCCGTAATAATTGACAGGAAGAGGAGGAGGATGGTGATGGTGGTGATAGAGGTGGTGGTGATGAGGGTGGTGATGGTGGTGATGATGGTGGTGATGGTGGTGATAGAGGTGGTGATGAGGGTAGGATGGTGATAGAGGTGGTGGTGATGAGGTGTGGTGATGGTGGTGATAGAGGTGGTGGTGATGAGGGTGGTGATGGGATGGTGATGGTGGTGATGGTGGTGATAGAGGTGGTGGTGATGAGGGTGGTGATGGAGGTGGTGGTGATGAGGGTAGTGGTGGTGATGAGGGTGGTGATGGGGTGATGGTGATGGTGATGAGGTGTTGGTGATGAGGGTGGTGATGGTGGTGATGAGGTGGTGAGAGGTGGTGGTGATGAGGGTGGTGATGGTGGTGATAGGAGGTGGTGGTGATGAGGGTGGTGATGGTGGTGATAGAGGTGGTGGTGATGATGGTGATGGTGGTGATGATGGTGATGGTGATGATGATGGTGATGGGGTGGTGATAGAGGTGGTGATGGTGGTGATGTTGGGGGTGATGGTGATGTAGTGGTGGTGATGATGGTGATGGGGTGGTGATGGTGATGGAGTGGTGGTGATGGGGATGGTGATGGAGGTGGTGATGGGGTGGTGGTGGTGGTGATGGGTGGTGATGATGGGTGGGGTGTGGTGATGATGGTGGTGATGGGAGTGGTGGTGAGGGTGGTGGTGGTGGTTGTGATGATGATGATGATGATGATGGTGGTGATAATGATGATAATGATGATGATGGTGATGATGATGATGATGATGACGATGATGACAACTTTGCTTATTTGGATAAAAGATGTGTTCCTTCCTTCCTCTCTCTCTTCCTGAGTCTCTTCTCTCTCTGTTCACCACTTTCCTTCTTTTTTATCAATTCTTCTCTTCCTTCTTTCTTTTTCTCTCTTCCTTCCTTCCTTCTCTTCTATTCTCCCTCTCAACTTTCATTTCTCTCTACTCTTCCTCTCTCCTCTCCTCTGTTCTCTCCTCTCCCCACTCTAGGGCGTAAGGGTCCAATAAATGCTCGGATAAGAAAGGCGAAGCGAAGGGAGAGTGATGAAAGGGGAGGTGGGAGGCGGGGAAGAGAGCACAAAGGAACGGAAATGAAGGTGAATGACGTGATGAGAGAGAGAGAGAGAGAGGAGAGAGAGAGAGGGAGAGAGAGAGAGAGAGAGACAATGAAGGATGATGAGAGGAAATACGTCATAGTGAAGAAAGAAATGAGAGGAAATAAGCGATAATAAGATAATGGAATGATAAATGGGAGGCAACGCTAAGACAATAGGAGGAGGGGGAGGAGGATGAGCAAATGAGAGAAGAAGTAATAAAGAAGAATAAAGATACATTATAAAGAAGGAACGATAACAACGGGTGAGGGAGAAGGGGTAGGAGAGGTGAAGGAGAGGGAGGAGAGGTGGGGAGAGGGAGGAGAGGGGGGAGGGAGTGAGAGGTGGGGGAGAGGGAGCAGTAGCCGTGAGAGGGGGGTAGAGGAACGTAGTAGCAGTGGAGAGGTGAGGGAGAGGGGGACCGGAGAGGTAGCAGTAGTAGGAGGTGAGGGAGAGGGAGAGTAGCTGTGGAGAGGTGGAGGGAGAGGAGTACCGAGAGGATGGCAGTGAGAGGTGAGGGAGGCAGTGACCGGAGAGGTAGCCAAGAGAGGAGGGAGAGGGAGTGAGAGGTGGGGAGAGGGCAGTAGCCGTGAGATGAAGGGTAGAGGAAGTAGTAGCAGGAGAGGTGAAGGAGAGGCAGTGACTGGGGAGGTGTGGAGAGAGGTGAGGAGGTGAAATGGCAGTGAGAGGGGAGGGGAGAGGGAAGTAGTAGCAGGAGAGGTGAGGGAGAGGCAGTGACCGGAGAGGTAGTAGTAGTGGAGAGGTGGAGGAGAGGAAGTGACCGGAGAGGTAGAGGTAGGAGAGGTGGAGGGAGAGGCAGTAGCAGTGAGAGGTGAGGAGAGGCAGTGACCGGAGAGGTAGGTAGTAGTGAGAGGTGGAGGGGAGAGGTAGCTAGCAGTGAGAGGTGAGAGAGGGAAGTAGGAGCAGTGAGAGGAGGAGAGGCAGGACCGGAGAGGTAGCAGTAGTAGTGAGAGGTGAGGGAGGGGGACCGAGAGGTAGCAGTAGTAGTGAGAGGTGAGGGAGGCGGAGCCGTAGCAGTGAGAGGTGAGGGAGAGCAGGACTGGAGAGGAGCGTGAGAGGTGAGGAGAGGAGGAGGATGAAGGTAGAGGAAGTGAGTAGCAGTGAGAGGTGAAGGAGAGGCAGTGACTGAGAGGTAGTAGTAGGAGAGGTGAGGGAGAGGGAAGTAGTATGAGAGGTGAGGGAGGCAGGACCGAGAGGTGCAGAGTAGTGAGGAGAGAGGAGGAGAGGTGGGAGAGGGAGCAGCGTGGATGAAGGTAGAGTAGTAGCAGGAGAGGTGAAGGGAGGCAGTCTGAGAGGTAGCCGTAGCAGGAGAGGTGAGGAGAGAAGTAGTAGCAGTGAGAGGTGAGGAGAGGCAGTGACCGGAGAGGTAGCAGTAGGAGAGGTGAGGGAGGTAGCCGTAGCAGTGAGAGGTGAGGGAGAGGAAGTAGAGCAGGAGAGGTGAGGGAGGCAGACCGAGAGGTAGCAGTAGTAGTGAGAGGTGGGAGAGGAGTGACTGGAGAGGTAGTAGTAGGGAGGTGAGGGGAGGTAGCCGTAGCAGGGGAGAGGTGAGGGAGAGGAGTAGTGGCAGGAGAGGTGAGGAGGAGTGGCGGAGAGGAGAGGAGCCGAAGTGGTGGAGGTGAGGAGAGGAGTAGCAGTGAGAGGTGGGGGAGAGAGTAGTGGCAGAGGGGAGGGAGAGGTAGACCGGAGGTGGAGTGGTGGAGGTGAGGAGAGGAAGTGACCGGGAGGTGGCAGTAGTAGTGAGAGGAGGAGAGGGAGCTGTAGTGAGGAGGTGAGGAGAGGGAGCCGTGGCAGGAGAGGAGGAGAGGGAGCCGCATAGTGGAGAGGTGCGGGAGAGGGAGCCAGTAGTAGGGAGAGGTGAGGGAGAGGAAGCCGTAGCAGGAGAGGAGGGAGAGGGGAGCCGTAGTAGGTGAGAGGTGAGGGAGAGGAGCTGTAGCAGTGAGAGGTGAGGGAGAGGTAGGAGAGGTGGGAGCAGGGGTTGTATAATTGAGGAAATGCTCGGTCATGGACAGTGCCCACTGTGTGTGTGTGTGTGTGTGTGTGTGTGTGTGTGTGTGTGTGTGTGTGTGTGTGTGAGAACACACAATTAATATTGTCTTTAACCTTCCACTGTGACCTGTGTGACCTTGATCCAGTGGACGCTAAAGTTTAGTGATCTTTATCAATGAAGTTACCATTACAGTGGTACAGTGGCGGTGTAAAGTTACCCTTACAGTGGTACAGTGGCGGTGTAAAGCTACCTTACAGTGGTACAGTGGCGGTGTAAAGCTACCTTACAGTGGTACAGTGGCGGTAAAGTTACCTACAGTGGTACAGTGGCGGTGTAAAGTTACCTTACAGGTACAGTATGGTGTAGTTACCTCACAGTGGTACAGTGGCGGTAAAGTTACCCTTACAGTGGTACAGTGGCGGTGTAAAGTTACCCTTACAGTGGTACAGCGGTGAAGTTACCCTTACAGGTACAGTGGCGTGTAAAGTTCACTTACAGTGGTACAGTGGCGGTGTAAAGTTACCTTTCAGTCAACTCGACATATCAGGCACCATTTATATATATATATATATATATATATATATATATATATATATATATATATATATATATATATATATATATATATATATATATATACATTAATCAATCACTCACAAGAGCTTCCTCGACGTCGGTAATAGATATTAGGAAATGAGAAACCTCGCATCACGGCCCTACTCCACGATCTACAGCAGTCCTCCTCCCGGTGTAGAAAACGTCTCCCCAACCTACCATCCTAAATGTCTTATCGATCAATGCTATTTAATTAATACCGGTACCTATACACGTCGACTGCTACCTACACGCCTTCATGTATGAGTATTAAACATAAGTCGCTGTATCTTATATGTATATTTATTCATACAGAAATGTATGTTCAACTTGTCACCTGACCCCCCACGCCAACCTCGTATATTATTGTGTTTATGAGACGGAACTGTTAGAGGAGGTGGGGTTGTGGGAGGCCGCTGACACATCATGGGAGGCTGGAGGTGTGTTGGTGGGGGGGGGAACTGTCAGTGCATGCACCCTATCACCTCCCTCCCTCCCTCTCCCCTCCGTCAACCCACTTCTCCCGCCCCCACCTACCAACCTAACCCCACCACTTCCTACCCCATCCCACATCCTTATCCTCCTCCCCCATCATAACCCATCCCTCCTCTACCGAACCTATCCTCCTTCCTACCTCCACCCCACCTAACCTCCTCCTCCCACCACACAGTCAACACAAGTGCCAATAGCAACAGCAACGTCAGCCAGGTTGAGTGTGTGTGTGTGTGTGTGTGTGTGTGTGTGTGTGTGTGTGTGATGCTACTGGGCTGTGACGGTACGAGGGAGACAGGGGGAGTGAGGAGGGAGAGAGTGGGAAGGGTGGATGATAAAGAGTAGAGGGAGAGGATTAGGTGGAGAAATGGAGAGAGAGAGAGAGAGAGAGATAAATGAAAGAGATAGAGAAAAATCGTAAAATAGACACATGAGAACTAGATATAACGAGAAAACACACACACACACACACACACACACACACACACACACACACACACACCACACACACACGGGGGGGGGTAGTGAAGGCCGTGGTTGGTATGTACTCACACCTGGGTAAATTCACCCAGGTATACTGAGGCTTGTCAACAGAGAGAGAGACTCGGGTTTGGCCTGCTGGTGGATGTGTCATAAGCGTGCTGTTGTAACCCACACATGATGCAGAAATGTGTACGTGGCAGTGTTCCTCAATCAGTTGTTCTTGTAAATATATATGCAGTGTTTACTTACTCTTATATATGAGTTGTTGTTATTCAAATAAAAAAAATATTATTATTTTATTATAATTATTATTGTTGTTGTTGTTGTTGTTGTCATATTAGTATTCAGTGAAGGTAGAGACAGTTGCCAGTTGTGTCATTATTTTCATCTTTCATTTATATCTGAGTAAGTATCCCAGTCAAGTTTCCTTCACTTTCTTAGACGATGATAAAGTACAGGTTGGTGATGTGAGCTTGAGAATAAAGTGGTTAAAGTTATCTGCCGTTTAATTCCACCTTACATGAAGTGGAATTAGCTGCCTGCCTGTTAATTACGGACCAGATTCGTTGTGTGTGTGTGTGTGTGTGTGTGTGTACTTTTCTCTCTGGTTGGCCATTTGGAAAAAAAATTTGCAAATTTTCCCTCGTTGTTTGTGGTAAGCTGCTTACTTTCCCGAGTGTTAATCATTATACACCTTACAAACAACTTTCTCCAGAGTCAATAGTTTCAGCAGGTGTTGCCAGGTGTTAGCAGGTGTCAGCAAGTGTCAGCAGGTGTTAACAGGTGTCAACAAGTGTCAGCAGGTGTTAGCAGGTGTCAGTAGGTTTTAGCAGGTGTCAGTAGGTGTCAGCGGGTGTCAGTAGGTTTCATTCAATAGGTGTTGGCAGGTGTCAGCAGGTGTCAGTAGGTGTCAGCGGGTGTCAGTAGGTTTCAGTGGTTTGCAGGTGTCAGCAGGTGTTAGCAGGTGTAAGCAGGTGTTAATAAATGAGCGGCATTATTAACTCCTCGCCAACACTCACTGCCTGAAGAGAACACTCGTGTCTAATGGCTGTGACCACGAGAAAACTGAGGCGAATTTTCATTATACGTGTAAGTATAATGATTAGTGTGGGTGGGTGTGTAATAATGATAATAATATTAATAATAATAATAATTAACGGTTTATTGAAAAAGTTATGCAGATCAAGGGCTGAAAATATACATTGGACAAAAATGACCTATTACTACATACAAAGACATGGGGTGGGTGAGTCGTTTAACAAAAGCTTTCATTACTGAGAGAAGAAGGAACATGAATTGAACATACAAATTATTATTAGTTTACAGCTGATGGCCGGGCCTGGGCTAGTCATGGAGACACCAGGTGATGTGGCGTACACGTGGTGTAGTAAGTTGTCCTCAGGTTAGGTTAGGTTAGGTTAGGGTTTAACCTGTCTCTATACTCAAGGTTTCTAATGCCCGGGATTAGTCTTGTCATTCTCCTCTGAATTCTTTCCAATGATTCTGTCCATTCTGTAATACGGTGACCAGAACTGAAGGTGAAGGTATACTGTTAGTTTACCTCCTTCCCTCCCTCTTACTCCATCTTGATCCATCGCTCTCCCCTACTCTCCCTGCCACTCTCCTCCCTTCTCCCTTCCCTTATACTGATGTTCTCTCTCTCTCTCTCTCTCTCTCTCTCTCTC
Source organism: Homarus americanus (assembly GCF_018991925.1). Classification (NCBI taxonomy): domain Eukaryota; kingdom Metazoa; phylum Arthropoda; class Malacostraca; order Decapoda; family Nephropidae; genus Homarus; species Homarus americanus. The sequence continues at coordinate 16,133,355 of NW_024737068.1, forward strand.
TCTCTCTCTCTCTCTCTCCTCTCCTCTCCCCTCTCCTCCTCTCTTCTCTCTCCCTCTCTCCCTAGCTTTACCACCCCCTTCCCTCTTTCTTCCTCCTTCCTCCTTTAACCAACTGCCTCTCCCTCACCCCCCCGTCACGTCTTTCCCGTGGTTGAAAGTGGCAGTGCAGCCGAGCTTGACGAGACCTCCTCCTCCTCTCTTCCTCCTCCTCGTCCTCTCTTTACCACCTCCTCTTCACTGCCCTCTTCCTTCTTCTTTCCTACCTTTCCTCCTCTCTACCTCCCACTCATCTACTTCGTCTCTCTTCTCTCCCCTTCCCTATGTTTTTAACCTTTATTCTTCTTCCTTTCCTGCCCCTCTCCCCCCTCATTTTCCCTCTCCCTCCTCACCCCCCCCCAGCCTCCTTCTCCCATGTCCACGTAACAGTGACAGTGAGTGTAGTGGTTGACAAAGTGGCTGTCATGTATGTCGGAGCCCTCACCCATCATCTCCCTCACCCATCACCTCCCTCACCCATCACCTCCCTCACCCATCACCTCCCTCATCCATCACCTCCCTCACCATCACCTCCTCACCCATCACCTCCCTCACCCATCACCTCCTCACCCATCACCTCCCTCACCCATCCTCCCTCACCCATCACCTCCCTCACCCATCCCTCCCTCACCCATCACCTCCCTCATCCATCACCTCCCTCACCCATCACCTCCCTCACCCCATCACCTCCCTCACCATCACCTCCCTCACCCATCACCTCCCTCACCCATCATCTCCCTCACCCATCACCTCCCTCACCCATCACCTCCCTCACCCATCACCTCCCTCATCCATCACCTCCCCTCACCCACCTCCCCTCCCCACCCTCCACCTCCCCTCACCCATCACCTCCCTCACCCATCACCTCCCCAATCACCTCCCTCACCCATCACCTCCCTCACCCATCACCTCCTCACCCATCCACCTCCTTCACCCATCACCTCCCTCACCCATCCACCCCCTCACCCATCACCTCCTCACCCATCACCTCCCTCACCCACCATGTTTATGTCTCTATCTCTGTTGTGTTTTATTCTTTACTTCCTTCATTCTGTTTTCTCATCTATCCATCTATCTATCTATCTGTCTGTCTATCTAACTATATCTGTCTATCCATCCATCCATCCATCCATCCATCCCCTGTCTATTCCCTCTCTATCGTAAAGGTGAATAAGTTTCTATTATGGAGTCTTAACAACTTTTACTGAAGGTTCCACTTGCGTAATGATTGCGTTAAGTTCCTCAGCCCCCCAGCCCACCTAACCCTCCCCAGCCACCCCAGCCCACCCCAGCCCACCCCCACCTCCTCCACCCCCAGCCACCCCCAGCCCACCCCAGCCCACCCCCAGCCCTCCTCCACCCCAGCCCCCACTACAAAGACTACCTCCTCCTTCCCCTCCCCGACACCTGAACATGTCCTGGAAAAGTCGTGTGTGTGTGTGTGTGTGTGTGTGTGTGTGTGTGTGTGTGTGTGTGTGTGTGTGTGTGTGTGTGTGTGTGTGTGTGTGTGTGTGTGTGTGTGTTGTAGTTGCGCTTAGTTGCGTGTTGTGGTTTTTCGTATTTGGGGAAAACACACACACACACACTCTCTCTCTCTCTCTCTCTCTCTCTCTCTCTCTCTCTCTCTCTCTCTCTCTCTATTGATTTGTACAGATCTGTTCCCCTGTACTTCCATCTCACTTAACGTCGTAAGTGGAGTTACTCAAGGAAGTTTCCAGCTGAGAAGAGTGAAATTTAGTTGGCTTCTTTACCTGGTTAACTGCCTCAAGGTGTTTGGTGACGATTATCTTTGTTGTTGTTTTATTGTTTCATTTAGTGGCCAGGGAGGCCCTATGTCGTGTATAGGTTGAGATCTCAGGGTTCCTCCACCTCCTCTTCTTCCTCTACCTTCTACCATATGCGGTATCCTGCCTAGAAGGAGAGTTGGCAGTGAATGGTTGTCAAGGGTAGTTGGTGTCAACGACCGTCTTGACAGATATTGCAAGTCAATATCAGTCCCATTCATTGACAACTGGGACAACTTCTACGGCAGAAGGGACCTTTATGCTAGGGATGGGGTGCACCTGTCTAGGGATGGAGTAGCAACCCTGGCTGGGGCTCTAGAGGGGGCAGTTCAAAAGATATCGAAGTCTTTAAACTGCTAGGAGAACATATGAGCACCGGGGTGGAGGAGACTGCAGTGGGAGCTGGTAAGCAAAGTAAAGATTACAGGGAAATAGTGTTAGGAATGATGACAAAACTGAATTAGACAGGGAGTTTAAAACTAAACGCGGTAAGGGGAGGACTCAGAACACGACTAACTTAAATGTCTACTACGCGAACAGTAGAAGTATGAGAAACAAAATGGATGATATTAGGGCCTTGGTATGTACCGAAAAAATCGATATAATAGCATTCACTGAAACATGGATCAACCTAGACACACGTGAGTTACCAGTCGAATACCAAATTGCGGGTTACAAACTGTTCCATACCGATAGGCAGACCAGAAAAGGAGGCGGAGTAGCAATCTATGTTAGGGATAATCTGAAGTGTGAAATAAATAAGGAAATAAAAACTGAGAGGAATACAGAAACAATTTGCATAGAATTAAGCGACGGTCGGGAAAAATTAATCACAGGGGTAATATATAGACCCCCCAATCTTGATAGCGTCAATGAGCGACTTATCTGGGATGAAATGCGCAGGGCTTCCATACACATCAAAGTCTGTATAGTAGGCGACTTTAACCTTGGCCAAATAGATTGGACTGACCTTACAGGTAACTCAGAATCAGAGGATTTTCTCGAGACAATCCAGGACTGTTTTCTAAGTCAACATATAACCGAACCCACACGGGGTAATAATATACTCGATTTAGTTCTGTCAAACAGAGAAAACCTCATTAGCAATGTCGAGGTAGGGAACGAATTTGCAAACAGAGATCACAAAGAAATTCGATTCCAGTTAGATTTTCAGGGCAGACGTAAGGAAAATTCCACTAAAGTACCAGATTTCAGAAGGGCAAACTTTGACAGTTTAAAGAGGCAGCTCAGAGAGGGGGTGTCGCGCTTGGCCGTGAACCTGACAGATGACACCGACCTGATAACGAGATCTGAGATTGCCGAGTTCCACGACAATTTAAATAGCGAGTTACTTAATGCACAAAGGCAGAACATACCATAAAAAAACTCAGATCAGACAACAATGACCCTAAATGGATAAATAATGAGACCAATACAGGAACACCTGCAGATCTGTATAAATCGTTTCTTGTTTTAGTAAACTTTCACACTCTGATCTATCTTTATTATTTTTGAAGCTATTAAGTTCTAAAACAGGTCAGGTAATTTACCAACATATTATAATTACTAAGGTTGACCCCAACAAGAGTAAGTGAAGCTCTTTAATATTCCCCAGCAGTAGAGTTCATTTGGTGGACCAGAAACGAGTGGCAGCTCCTGACCTAACTAACCTGATTTGCATAACACACAACTGAAGGGCTGAGAAGATTATATTGGAAGGAAATGTTTCGTTCTTGGGACACCATTCTTATCTCTCCTTCCCCGAGGCACCGACTCTATTCAGAGATAGTGAAGAAAACAAATTAAGTGAGATAGTAGTGACTTGTAACGATGTTAGTAAGCAAATAGACAAACTAAAGCCTAATAAGTCACCTGGTCCCGATGAGATATTTGCATGAGTATTAAAGGAATGTAAGGAAGAGCTTAGTATGCCCTTAGCAAAGTTGTTTAACATGTCCTTAAAAACAGGTGTAGTACCAGAATCCTGGAGGATAGCGAATGTAATACCTATTTTCAAGAAGGGGGATAGATCACTATCCTCTAACTACCGCCCAATCAGTCTAACATCAATAGTAGGCAAATTACTGGAAGCAATCATTTCAAACTCTATTCGAAATCACCTGGAGAAGCACCGATTGATCAATGATTCCCAGCATGGCTTCACAAGCGGACGTTCTTGCCTAACTAATCTATTAACATTCTTTTCATCAGTTTTCGAATCGGTGGACGAGGGGCACAATTATGATGTGGTATATCTCGACTTTAGCAAAGCCTTCGACAGAGTCCCCACGAAAGACTAATTAGAAAGGTAGAAGCTCATGGCATCAAAGGTGACATCCTTAAATGGATTAGGGCGTGGTTACAGGACAGGAAACAGCGAGTGAGCATTAACGGCACTAAGTCCCATTGGAGCAACGTCACAAGTGGAGTTCCCCCAAGGCTCAGTACTTGGACCATTATTATTTATTATATACATAAACGACATAGATATCGGCATAGACAGCAACATAAGTAAATTTGCTGATGACACTAAAATAGGACGTGTTATTAAATCTGACGAGGACTCGGCAAAACTACAGGAAGACCTAAACAAATTTTTCGAATGGTCTGAAAAATGGCAGATGAAATTCAACGTCGACAAATGTAAAGTACTCAGTATAGGAGATGTAAACAGGGAAACCAGATACCAGATGAACAACGATGCCATAGAGAAATCCGACTGCGAGAGAGATTTAGGAGTAATGATAAGTAGGAACCTTAAGCCAAGTAAACAACGTGTTTTTGCTCGTAACAAGGCTAATAAAGTACTTGGGTTCATACAAAGGAGTGTTAGTTACAAGACTAGCGAGGTCATCCTAAAACTGTATCTTGCTCTTGTGAGACCACACCTGGATTACGCAGTTCAGTTCTGGTCACCGTATTACAGAATGGATATAGAATCCTTGGAAAGAATTCAGAGGAGAATGACAAGACTAATCCCGGGCATTAGGAACCTTGAGTATAGAGACAGGTTAAAGCATCTTAATTTGCACTCCTTTGAGAGACGTAGAGCGAGGGGCGACCTGATAGAGGTGTATAAGTGGAAGGCAGGGCTAAACAAAGGGGACATTACTAAGGTACTCAAACTATCCAACCAGGAGCGAACTCGTAACAATGGTTTTAAATTAGACAAATTTAGATTTAGGCGTGAAACAGATAAACACTGGTTTGGAAACAGAGTAGTGGATGAATGGAACAAGTTACCAAATATCATCATTAACTCGAATACGCTGAACTGCTTCAAACATAGGTTGGATGCTTATATGAGCAATAGGGGTTGGGTGTAAACGGGAGTGCCCAGTATGGGCCAATAGGCCCGCTGCAGTTTCCTCCATTCTTATGTTCTTATGTTCTTATGTTCTCTCTCTCTCTTGTCTATCTCTTTTCTCTTCTTTCTTCTCTTTCTCCTGCTCTACTCTCCCGTATTTTTATCACCCTCTCTCCTTGTTAGATCATCTTAGGGATTTCTTCGTTTTCTTCCACGGTTTGTCTTCTCTCCTTTCCTTGTCTCTTTATCCTTTTCTCTCCCTTCTCCTATATTGTCTTCCCTTCCTTCTCTCTCCCTTTTCCTAATTACTACCCATCTCTCTTTTGTCCCTCTCCACCAAGCGTCTGTCTGTCTGTATCCATTACTGACTGTTATATTTAGTGAGTATGTAGGTACGTGTTTGTGGTAGTGTGTGTTAAAACTTATGTAAGTATTATGAGTGTGTATCTCAGCGATGGTTCAGTAAGTGTATGTCCGTGTGTTTGTATAGCAACAACAACAAACTCGAAGAAGACTACACTCGATGCTCGGGTTTGTTTTGTAGAACACAACAAATCAGTGAGCAGCCCGGGTGAACCTCCCTCAGATGATGTAAAGTGCCTCCAGGTTTGTGTATAAAACATTTTACGGTTTAGCATTAATTTATTCATGGAATATGGTCAAAAGGTTTACTATCATACCCACCATGCGTTGTGGCTGTTAAATTGTTAATAAGTAACATGGTTGTGTTGACATCGGCTGTGCAGGACTTGCATGTACTCGAGCTTAATGTAGTTAGGAATTAACATCTATCAGTCAGGTAAGAACAAGTAAAAAGTACACCCGGGGTCAAAGGTTCACTCCCTCCCAAACTGAAGCAGTATCGACCCCAAATGAGATAAAACAACACACCCGCACCAGATGACAGTCAGGGTAAGTCAGTTCGGAGACTCATTCCCATGACTCAGTTTCACTGTACATTGAGCTCAATAAACGAGGATGTAATATTTGTATAACATTACAGTAATATCAGGGTTTTGGTGTTTATATTATTGTCTGTTAAACATGTTGTTATGAGGTAAAAATGTTGAACCAAATGTCAACAACAACAAACTATTTTATTTTTCTCTGGTGACCTACTCGTGAGGATTATCAAGGTGGGAACAATGTAGGGGCAGGATAGGATTGTAAGGGAGGATTTGAGTTAGGTTAAATTAAGTTAGGTAGTGTTGTCAAGTCAAGTCAAGTCAAATCATATCATGTCAGGTCAGGTCAGGTTAGGTTAGGTAGTCGACGGCTATTATCGTCACCATTTCTTTTAGTAACTTGAATGAGAAACTTAGATGTGTTCTCATGTTTTCAGCCACAGGGGTACAGAATAAAAACTTACCAATGTTAAAGAATCCTAAGATGAGTTTACTCCATGACCTGACATGACGAGGCTGATACAGAGACCAGCAATTAGTGACACAGTCTTGGGAATTCTAGTGAATAAACAGATGAACTCTACCTCCCTAATATTGGTTGTCGACTGTACAGGAAGGAGTCTTATCAAGTTCATTGTCAACGTTTTTCAAAGATGTGTTTTCTTGCTGAGGATAAAACAATTTTGAGGAAAACTGCTTTAAATTATATGTAGTTACCCGATAGAACACTTTATATCAGGTTGTTACATATTATATAAATCCTAACTTTCCGTATAAGAACTTAGTAAATTATTTTCCTTGGGTGTATACACTCTTTCTCGCTGTAAGTTTAAGAAAATAATCAGACATACAGTGTTTACTAACCTCTTGGTAGGCCGCGGGTGAGTTCCTCTTCCCAGAAAACCCCGGAAAGATGTAAATGGTGGAAGACTCTTTACATTATTATATATTACGAGAATTACCATTAAGGCTCAGACGGGGGTGGTTGGTGAGTTATGTGACAGTGTGTCCAAGTTAGGATATTTCACCCCTGTACTTATGGCCGTGAGGGGGACGTGTGTGTGGGGGAGTGTGGGGGTTTGTGGTAGAGGATTTGATTTTGCCGCTTGCAGCGGCTACTTTATTGTGCACCCCACACTCATCCTGTGAGCGGTAGCGCAAAAGGATTACAGAGTAGGGTTTACAAAGGGTCATAATAATTAACCCCCGTTGTCAGGATATTATGGCACTGAAAGTTACACAGTATTTCATTTACATTATTTGTTTAGTTCTATACATAAAGGGTAACTTATTCACAAATGCGTGAGTACAGGCGTGTGAGGCAGTATGTCTGGCCGCACACTTTGTTCTCCAGCACCAGACTGTCTATCATATAACTTATATTATACAAGAAAACCACCTTAGAGTTTCCATCCATCCTGAGTGCTAGATAACATCATACCACGAACCCCTACAACATCATTACTTGAAGACGAAACGGACAAATTTGAACCAGCCAATCAGGTGTAACTGTTGAGGAGGGGGCGGGGCTTCTCTTCTCAGCTGGGAAAGACGCCCCTTTTTTTATATGTTGTAAAATAATGTTTATTGCTGCCCATAATAGTGAGGGCAAGTAATGGTGAATAATAGTGTATTGTATATATAATAATTATAGTGTAGTAATTCAGACGTCACCTTACATCACACACAGACTGTGCAGTGGTCCATGGTGGTGGATTGATTTTGATTTTGCCGCTTGCAGCGGCTACTTTATTGTGCACCCCACACTCATCCTGTGAGCGGTAGCGCAAAAGGATTACAGAGTAGGGTTTACAAAGGGTCATAATAATTTTCCCCCATTGTCAGTATATTATGGCACTGAATGTTACACAGTATTTCATTTACATTATTTGTTTAGTTCTATACATAAAGGGTAACTTATTCACAAATGCGTGAGTACAGGCGTGTGAGGCAGTATGTCTGGCCTCACACTTTATTATTCACATTTAAGTGGGAGGTATTCAAGCACATTGCGTATTTGGTTCTGTACATGAGAATTGATATAGTTACTAAGTGCAAAAAAGTGGATACAATCTTAATATGTCGGCTATCTTGCCATTAGAGATGAAGTGTTGTGCCATTTCACACACAGTGTGCTTGGACCTGTCCCTAAAAGGTTCTATCTTCACACAGTCGAGGACGTAGTGTTCAAGTGTGTGGCCATATGTATGGTCACACACTTTACATTTAGTTTTGTTTACATCTGCTTGAGGAACATACTGCCAAAGGTACTTATATCCTAACCTTAGTCTAGCGGTTACAACATCTTGTAATCTAGTGATCTTGTTACTTGCTCCATATACATGTTTCACTTGATACATCTCATCATGGTAACCTATGGATCGACTAGTGCCTGTTTGCACTTGTCTACTTGCGTCAAACTCATCAATAAGTTCTTTTCTAATTACAGTTTTAAGGGTTCTTTTTGACAGACCCAAATTGTATTCAACGGTGTCTTTGTTAGACGCGAGTTTGGCGAGGGCATCAACTCTGTCATGTTTTATGAGGCCTATGTGAGAGGGGATCCACAACAGTTTGACCCTATTTTGATCAACAAGGCATTGTCTGGCTTCAGAGACAAGAGCGTGACAACCTGAGTCGAGGGTACCAAGGGCAAGTAGTGAGGATAGAGAGTCAGTGATGATGAGACTGTCAGTAACAGTGGTTTCAATGAATTTAATAGCTCTGAGTATGGCTACTAATTCAGTTTGTAGAGTGGATGCCCAGTTGTTAATTCTAACTCCTTTCTCAATTATATTACCGTCAGGTTGAGTCACAACAATAGCACTTCCAGCCCTCCCTCAGGCGGTGTTAAGAGATCCATCAGTGTAGATGGTCTGTGATATTATCATCAGTCTGTAGACTGTGTATGTGATCAAGAGCTCTCAATTTGGCAGTGTGTTGGAGATAAATGCTTTGTATAATTAATTTTTTAGGCGGATACGTCGGTATTGTGATATCGAAGGGAACTGTCCGCCAGGGTGGCAGGAAGCGCTGTTGTGTCTCAACTTTGTACAGGTGGTCTAGTCCAAACAACTTCATATGTGTAGCTGTAGTTTGGATCCATTTAGACTCAGTAGTCCCATGGTTCATACATTCTAGCAATTTTAAGGAAACAACGTTATCAGGATCACCACGCAGAAGCCTCAGGGCTATCATGAGGTTGACTTCAATTATTCTATCTTTAACACTG